>NC_092744.1:26517897-26833356 GCF_047496795.1 Chiloscyllium punctatum | reverse complement strand
TGAGTGAGATCCGGGAGTGGTGAGTGAGATCCGGGGAGTGAGTGAGAGAGATATGGGGGATGAGGGAGATATGGGGGATGAGGGAGATACGGGGGCCGGGGGGCGGTGAGGGAGATACGGGGGGGGGGGAAGGGAGATACGGGGGGGGGGATGAGGAAAATACGGGAGATATGGGGGTTGAGGGAGATATGGAGCAGAGCAGAGAGAAATGGGGTGGTGGCAGGCAGAGGAGACATAGGGAGTGGGAAATGTCATGGTGGAGTGAAGTGAGGTGAAGGATGGCAGTGGGGGTGGGGGTGGGGGTGGGGGTGGGGGGTGGGGGTGGGGGTGGGGGTGGGGGTGGGGGTGGGGGTGGGGGTGGGGGTGGGGGTGGGGGTAGGGAAGGGGTGGAGGTGAGGGTAGGGATGGGGTGGAGGTGAGGGTAGGGATGGGGTGAGGGTAGGGATGAGGTGAGGGTAGGGATGAGGTGAGGGTAGGGATGGGGTGGGGGGGGTGGGGGGGTGGGGGGGTGGGGGGGGTGGGGGGTGTGGAGGCGGGGGCGGGGGCGGGAGTGAAGATGAGGGCGAGGGCGAGGGTGGAGATGAGGGCGAGGGCGAGGGTGGAGATGAGGGCGAGGGCGAGGGTGGAGATGAGGGTAGGGTGGAGATGAGGGTGGAGATGAGGGTGGAGATGAGGGTGGAGATGAGGGGTGGGGTGGAGATGAGGGTGGGGTGGAGATGAGGGTGGGGTGGAGATGAGGGTGGGGTGGAGATGAGGGTGGGGTAGGGTGGGGTGGAGATGAGGGTGGGGTGGGGTGGGGTGGAGATGAGGGTGGGGTGGGGTGGGGTGGGGTGGGGGGAAATGGGGGTGAGGGTGGGGGGAGAATGGGGAGAATGGGGTGAGGGTGGGGGGAGAATGGGGTGAGGGTGGGGGGAGGGAATGGGGTGAGGGTGGGGGGAGGGAATGGGGGTGAGGGTGGGGGGAGGGAATGGGGTGAGGGTGGGGGGAGGGTGGGGGGAGGTGGGGGGTGAGGGAATGGGGTGAGGGAATGGGGTGAGGTGGGGGGGGAATGGGGTGAGGGTGGGGGGGGAATGGGGTGAGGGTGGGGGGGGAATGGGGTGAGGGTGGGGGGGGAATGGGGGTGAGGGTGGGGGGGGGGAATGGGGTGAGGGTGGGGGGGGGAATAGGGTGAGGGTGGGGGGGGGAATGGGGTGAGGGTGGGGGGGAATGGGGTGAGGGTGGGGGGGGAATGGGGTGAGGGTGGGGGGGGAATGGGGTGAGGGGTGGGGGGGGGGGAATGGGGTGAGGGTGGGGGGGGGGGGAATGGGGTGAGGGTGGGGGGGGGGAATGGGGTGAGGGTGGGGGGGGGGGAATGGGGTGAGGGTGGGGGGGGAATGGGGTGAGGGTGGGGGGGGGGAATGGGGTGAGGGTGGGGGGGGGGAATGGGGTGAGGGTGGGGGGGGGGGAATGGGGTGAGGGTGGGGGGGGAATGGGGTGAGGGGGGCGGGAATGGGGTGAGGGGGGCGGGAATGGGGTGAGGGGGGCGGGAATGGGGTGAGGGGGGGCGGGAATGGGGTGGGGGGCGGGAATGGGGTGAGGGGGGGGGAGAATGGGGTGGGGGGGAATGGGGTGGGGGGGGAATGGGGTGAGGGTGGGGGGGGAATGGGGTGAGGGTGGGGGAATGGGGTGAGGGTGGGGTGGGGGAATGGGGTGAGGGTGGGGGGGGGGGAATGGGGTGAGGGTGGGGGAATGGGGTGAGGGTGGGGGGGGAATGGGGTGAGGGTGGGGGGGGGAATGGGGTGAGGGTGGGGGTGGGGAATGGGGTGAGGGTGGGGGGGGGAATGGGGTGAGGGTGGGGGGGGGGAATGGGGTGAGGGGGGGGAATGGGGTGAGGGTGGGGGGGGGAATGGGTGAGGGTGGGGGGGGGAAATGGGGTGAGGGTGGGGGGGGGGGAATGGGGTGAGGGTGGGGGGGGGGGGAATGGGGTGAGGGTGGGTGAGGGTGGGGGGGGAATGGGGTGAGGGTGGGGGGGGGGAATGGGGTGAGGGTGGGGGGGATGGGGGGGAAATGAGGGTGGGGGGAAATGGGTATGGGGTGAGGGTGGGGGGAATTGGGGGTGAGGGTGGGGGGGGGGAATGGGGTGAGGGTGGGGGGGGGGGGAAATGGGGTGAGGGTGGGGGGGGGGGAATGGGGTGAGGGTGGGGGGGGGGAATGGGGTGAGGTGGGGGGGATGGGGGGGAAATGAGGGTGGGGGGAAATGGGTATGGGGGTGAGGGGTGGGGGAATGGGGGTGAGGGTGGGGGGGGGAATGGGGTGAGGGTGGGGGGGGGGAATGGGGTGAGGGTGGGGGGGGGAATGGGGTGAGGGTGGGGGGGGAATGGGGTGAGGGTGGGGGGGGGAATGGGGTGAGGGTGGGGGGGGGGAATGGGGTGAGGGTGGGGGGGGGGAATGGGGGTGAGGGTGGGGGGGTGGGAATGGGGTGAGGGTGGGGGGGGGGAATGGGGTGGGGGGGGAATGGGGTGAGGGTGGGGGGATGGGGGGGAATGAGGATGGGGGGGAATGAGGATGGGGGAATGAGGGTGGGGGGGAATGAGGGTGGGGGGGAATGGGGGTGGGGGGGAATGGGGGGTGGGGGTGAGGGGGTGGGGGTATGGGGGGGCATGTGGGTGAGGGTGGGGGTGAGGGTGAGGGTGGGGGTGGGGGGGAATGGGGGTGAGGGGGTGAATGGGGGTGAGGGGGGGAATGGGGGTGAGGGTGAGGGGGGGATTGGGGGTGAGAGTAGGGTGGGGTGGGGGGGGAATGGGGGTGAGGGTGGGGGGAATGGGGGTGAGGGTGAGATGGGAGTGAGGGGTGGGCGTGAGGTTGGAGATGGGATGGATGTGAGGGTGAGGGTGGGGAGTAAAAGGGAAATGAAGGGGTAGAGATGGAAGGGGTGCTGAGATGGGAGAGCACAGATTGGGAGGGTAGTGTGAGTATGGGGAGTGAGGAGGGTGTGGGACGGCGATGAGGTGACTGTGTGAGATTAATAGGAGGGGGATGGAGAGGGGTCAGATGGAGTAAACATGGGGGGGGGCGGAGGGAATGGGTGTAAATGGGGGTGTGACTGTGAGGGGGAGGGGCGGCTCGGCTCTATTCGGTAAAGTGAACCCTCTGTCCGGCTCCTACCTGTGTTGACGGTGGGGAGGCTGCTTTGGTCGATGCTGAAATCTGCCATCTCCGTGACTCCGGGATCACTCTCTCCTCCCTATCTCTCGCTCCGTCTCCGCCGGGCGCTGCCCCTTTGCCCCGCAGCGTCCGTCAATGCCTAAGGTCCCCCCACGCCCGCTGCGCCCCGCAAAACGTCTCACTCCTCTCTCTCTCCCTCCCCCCAATCCTGGAGATTGGTTCCGCTGAAACACAGGCATGGACGATTCCGCACATGCGCATCGTCTGCCGGCGAAGGGACGGCGTCCGACCCCAGACCGAGTCACACCAGCTCTCAGGCGCAACTAATGCCCAACTTCAAAATGCCCATCTGGAAAACCAGATGCCAGTTCCTTAACAGAATGAGAAGACTTAACATGAGTAGTTCTAACAGTCTTTCAGGAAACAGTTGATTTTGGAACTAGTTTTTGACTTCCCAAACAAATATTATAATGGGGGAAACCTGATGTTTTGACCAAAGTATCACCTCTGTTTTCCGGATCATAATTCTTCCTCCACAAAGCTTCATTTTGTTTTCCTCATTCTCGATGGTCAGTTCCAGGCAATTTACTCTTTCAACCACCAACCACAACTCCACTCATCCTCTGGCCCAGGAATCACTATCTCACTCACCCTGGCTTACACACTAAATTCCACTGTTGGGATCCTCCAGGCAGTCCCCACTATCAACGTTAACTGGTACCTCCATTCCATCCTTTATAGTCACCTTGTGGGAACAGGTGGCAGCTAAGAGACTGTCCGGGAGTTTGTCAAAGAGTTCAGGGTGTAAGGCATAGATGTGGGTTTTAGCAGCAGACGATCTGAGCTACGGATGGAGACTGTTGATGTATGAATGTGCAGCCTTGGTGATAGGGCAATTTGTGTTCAGAAACTCACCTCAGCGTAAAATAAATTCAATTCAATTCAATATGACACCAAGGTTGTGAAGAATCCAGTTCCATCTCCCAAAGGGAGAGACATAGATCCAGCGGCAAAAAAAAGTTTGCAATGAAAACAAATTACTTCAGATTATGTCTTTGCAATATCAAATAAGAGATTTCTGCTCATCCATGACTGGATATCAGATTAAGCTGTCTGGACAAATACGAAACAGTGCAGGATTGAGAGAGATGACGGTAAAGTATATCTGAGTGTCTTCACTATACATGTGAAAACCAGAACAGAATATTCTTTATTATCATGTGCATTCCAGTACAGAAGTATCTGAGCACAGTGAAAAATTGTTAGAATGGCTGCCATCTAGTTGATTCCTGAAGAAGGGCTCATGACTGAAATGTCGATTCTCCTGCTCCTTAGATTGCACCTGACCTGCTGCGCTTTTCCAGCAACACATTTTCAGCTGCCATCTAGTCATGCCAACTTAGGTACAAGTACCTCATACAAATCTTGGATACAAAAGAGGTATGAAAGGAAAAGTAGTAGCATTACTTAGTGTCTAAAAATAAGTTTGAAATAAGATAGTTATAACATAGATAAAGAATTGACATTACAGTCTGGTAAAGTATTTCAAATAGCATCAGTTCAGCATGTGGTCAGATGCCCGTCAAAAAATTGTCCTGCTCTGCTCCAAGCCTTCAGTCTGCTCCATCCTGGCACTCAGCTGCACCAATGTAATGTGGAGCCTTCCACATCCATCAAAGTTTTACTTGCACATCCACTAATATCATGTATCCGTTGCTCCCGATGAGGTCTCCTCTACATTGGGGAGACTGGGCGCCTCCTAGCAGAGCACTTTAGGGAACATCTCTGGGACACCCGCACCAATCAACCACACCACCCTGTGGCCCAACATTTCAACTCCCCCTCCCACTCTGCCGAGGACATGGAGGTCCTGGGCCTCCTTCACCGCTGCTCCCTCACCACCAGACGCCTGGAGGAAGAACGCCTCATCTTCCGCCTCGGAACACTTCAATCCCAGGGCATCAATGTGGACTTCAACAGTTTCCTCATTTCCCCTTCCCCCACCTAACCCCAGTTCCAAACTTCCAGCTCAGCACTGTCGTCATGACTTGTCCTACCTGCTTATCTTCTTTTCCACCTATCCACTCCACCCTCTCCTCCCTGACCTATCACCTTCATCCCCGCCCCCACTCACCTATTGTACTCTACGCTACTTTCTCCCCACCCCCACCCTCCTCTAGCTTATCTCTCCACGCTTCAGGCTCACTGCCTTTATTCCTGATGAAGGGCTTTTGCCCGAAACGTCGATTTCGCTGCTCCTCGGATGCTGCCTGAACTGCTGTGCTCTTCCAGCACCACTAATCCAGAATCTGGTTTCCAGCATCTGCAGTCATTGTTTTTACCCTAATGTAATTTTTGCTGTTCCAGGACCCGTTTTCCATCACGCTACTCTAGCACTTGTTTCCCCTCGCGCTGCTGCAGGACACATTCCCCTTGCCCCGCTCCTGGACTTAGTCCCCTCGCGTTGCTCCGGGACTTGTTTCCCCTTGCGTTGCTCCGGGACTCGTATCCCCTAGCGTTGCTCCAGACTCATTTTCCCTAGCGTTGCTTTGTTGCTCCAGACTCATTTCCCCTCGCGTTGCTTCAGACTCATTTCCCCTCGCGCTGCTCCGGGACTCGTTTCCCCTCGCGTTGCTCCGGGACTCGTTTCCCCTCGCGTTGCTCCAGACACATTTCCCCTCGCGTTACTCCTGGACTCGTTTCCCCTCACGTTGCTCCGGGACTCGTTTCCCCTCGCGTTGCTCCAGACACATTTCCCCTCGCGTTACTCCGGGACTCGTTTCCCCTCGCGTTGCTCCAGACACATTTCCCCTCGCGTTACTCCTGGACTCGTTTCCCCTCACGTTGCTCCGGGACTCGTTTCCCCTCGCTTTGCTCCAGACTCATTTCCCCTCGTGCTGCTCCGGGACTCGTTTCCCCTCGCGTTGCCCCAGACACATTTCCCCTCGCGTTACTCCGGGACTCGTTTCCCCTCGCGTTACTCCGGGACTCATTTCCCCTCGCGCTGCTCTGGGACTCGTTTCCCCTCGTGTTGCTCCAGACTCATTTCCCCTCGTGCTGCTCTGGGACTCGTTTCCCCTCGCGTTGCTCCAGACACATTTCCCCTCGCGTTACTCCTGGACTCGTTTCCCCTCACGTTGCTCCGGGACTCGTTTCCCCTAGCGTTGCTCCAGACTAATTTCCCCTGCATTGCTCCGGGACTCATTTCCTCTCTTGTTGCTCCAGACTCATTTCCCCTCGCACTGCTCCGGGACTCGTTTCCCCTCGCGTTGCTCCAGGACTCAATTCCCCTCGCACTACTCCGGGACTCGTTTCCTCTCTTGTTGCTCCAGGACTCAATTCCCCTCGCACTACTCCGGGACTCGTTTCCCCTCGTGTTGCTCCAGACTCATTTCCCCTCGTGCTGCTCCGGGACTCGTTTCCCCTCGCGTTGCTCCGGGACTCGTTTCCCCTAGCGTTGCTCCAGACTAATATTCCCTGCATTGCTCCGGGACTCGTTTCCCCTCGCGTTGCTCCGGGACTCGTTTCCCCTAGCGTTGCTCCAGACTAATATTCCCTGCATTGCTCCGGGACTCGTTTCCCCTCTTGTTGCTCCAGACTCATTTCCCCTCGCGCTGCTCTGGGACTCGTTTCCCCTCGCGCTGCTCTGGGACTCGTTTCCCCTCGCGTTGCTCCAGACTCATTTCCCCTCGTGTTGCTCCGGGACTCGTTTCCCCTCGCGCTGCTCCGGGACTCGTTTCCCCTCTTGTTGCTCCAGACTCATTTCCCCTCGCGCTGCTCTGGGACTCGTTTCCCCTCGCGTTGCTCCAGACTCATTTCCCCTCGTGTTGCTCCGGGACTTGTTTCCCCTCTCGCTTCTCCTGACTCGTTTCCCTCACACTGTTCTGGTACCTGTTTCCCCTCGCTATTCTCCAGGGCAGCTAATGCTGTATTTTTAAATGATGTTGCAGAGTGGCAGCTTGTAGGTTAGAAAATGAGGTGCCCCAGGGTAGATCCTCAAAGGACACCAGATGTGATAGTGAGGGGGGTGGAAGCAGAATGGTTGCAGATAACTGTATGGCTATGATAAGGTTTTTCAGAATGGTACCAGTGACAGCACTCCCATCCAGCTGGATTAAGGTAGAGAGGAATTGCAGGCATATGGCATGGCTGTTGTGTAAAGCCTGGTCGAAAATCTACTTTTCTGAGTCATAGAGATTGAGATTTAGATTTTTTTTATTGCCACGTGTATTCAAGTACAAAATTACAGGGGTACAGTGAAAAGTGTATAATGTTGCCATACAAGGTGTCATCTTAACTATAAGTATCTAGGTACAGAATCATAAGAACATTGTAGAAGAAAATAATAAAGTTAAAAGTTTAACATTTCAGTCATTCTTAGCATTTGTGACTTTGGTAAGAGCTCCATTTTACTACGGGGTAGGGACGCTTAGCTGATTGGAGGGATTCAAATACAGAGCCTAGGGAAAACAGGTGACCAACTATTGAGAGATAGCAACATGTTATAGAGTCATAGAACTGTACAGCATGGAAACTGACCCTTCAGCCAAGCCCATCCTTATAGATCAGGTATCCTAAATTAATCTAGTCTCATTTGCCAGCACTTGGTCCATATCCCTCTAAACCATTCCTATTCATATACCCATCCAAATGCCTTTTAAATGTTGTAATTGTACTGGCCTCCATTACTTAATCCGTCAACTCATTCCATACATCCACCATCCTTTGTGGGAAGAAGTTGTCCCTTAGATCCCCTTTAAATCCCCTCTTACCTTAAACATATTCCCTCGAGTTTTGGACTTCTGTGCCCTGGGAAAAGACCTTTCTACCATCCTATCCATGCCCCTCATCATTTTTGTAAACTTCCATAAGGTAGGCTCTCAGCCTCCGATGTTCCACGAAAAGCCGCCCCAGCCTATTCAGCATCTCCTTTGAGCTCAAATCCTGCCACAGCCTTGTAAAACTTTTCCAAGCCCTTTCACAAAATCCTTCCTGTAGCAGTTCAAGAACTTTGGAGAGGAAGATCATGTTCATGGATGCTGCACTGTAAACAATCTGACAGATTTCTCCCTGGCTCAGTGAAGCCCTGAAAACAAAACAGGAGATCATTCTCACCCTGATCAGTGCTGTACCATACAGGACTTTTGCACAAAATTATCTGTTCCTAAGTTAAACACTAGAAGTCTGAAATGGGAGGAAGTCATTTAGCCCCTCTATTTTTTTCCAATCATCCAGTCCAAATAAACCTGTTGGACTACAGCATGATGTTGTGTGATTTTTAACTTTCTATACCCCAGTCCAACACCGGCATCTCCAAATCATGTCCACAAATACTGCCCACTCAGAAATGCAGAAGCTTTGGGCTTTGTGCCATCTGCTGGCCAATTTAAAAACTGGCACAGTCCCCTCAGACTGGAAGCCAATCTGACCTTCTTTCTCATGTGACAGTATTCATTCTGATGTGCTTATTCCGACTGTGTTGCATGTACGTTGTGACTACTTATTCTGATTGTGTTTATTGAGTCAAAGACTATGGGTGTAGGTTTGCTCGCTGAGCTGTAGGTTTGATATCCAGACGTTTCATTTCCTGGCTAGGTAACATCATCAGCGGCGACCTCCAAGTGAAGCGAAGCTGTTGTCTCCTGCTTTCTATTTATATGTTTGTCCTGGATGGGGTTCCTGGGGTTTGTGGCGATGTCATTTCCTGTTCGTTTTCTGAGCGGTTGATATGGCATTGTGGTTGAAGTGCCAGGCCTCTAGGAATTCTTTGGCATGTCTTTGCTTAGCCTGTCCTGGACGTCATTGTCAAAAGAAAGGACAACGAAGAACTACAAACCTGCGTATACAGAAAACCGACAAACACTGACCAAATACTTAACTACACCAGCAACCGTCCCAACACACACAAACGAAGCTGTATCAGAACACTATTCCAACAAGCCACCACACACTGCAGCACAGACGAACTTTGGAAAACAGAGGAGAATCACCTATACAACGTACTCAAGAAGAATGGATACTCAAAAAATACAGTCCGCAGATTCCTCAAGAACAAACCACGACAAGCAGAACAAACACAGCCAGAAACCCTAACCACCTTACCATATATCAAAGAAGTTTCAGAAATGACAGCCAGACTACTGAGACCCCTCGGAATCCTAGTAGCACCACATACCCACCAACACTCTCAAACAAAAACTACCAAATTTAAAAGACACAGTTCATCCCATGAACAAAACCAACGTCATCTACAAAATTCCATGCAAGGACTGCCACAAACACTATATAGGACAAACAGGAAGAAAATTAGCCACCAGGATACACGAACACCAGCTAGCCACAAAAAGACACCACCCTCTCTCCCTTGTAGCCCTACACACGGATGAAAAAAAACCACCATTTTGACTGGGACAACACATCTATCCTGGGACTGGCTAAGCAAAGACATGCCAGAGAATTCCTAGAGGCCTGGCACTCCAACCACAATGCCACAAACAAACACATAGATCTAGATACCATTTATCAACCCCTCAGAAAACGAAGAGGAAATGACATCACACAAACCCCAGGAACCCCATCCAGGCCAAAATATAAATAGAAAGCAGGAGACAACAGCTTCGCTTCACTTGGAGGTCGCCACTGATGATGTTATCTAGCCAAGTAATGAAACATCTGGATATCAAACCTACAGCTCAGCGAGCAAATCTACACCCTAAACCTCAACATGAGCTACAAACCTTCACAAACCTTGCAGTCAGAGAGTAGTTAGAATACAGATCAAAGTTCAGCTCTTCAAGCCTATACTGGTTCTTCTGTAGAGTAATCCGTCCTTCTCATTCCCCAGATCTCTTACTGTATTCCTGGAAATTTAATTCCTGTAGTACCTATCCAATTTCCTTTTGAAATTATTCATCATCTGCTTCCAACACTCCCATAGGCAGTGACCTCATTACTCCTCACTACTGAAAGTTTCTCCTCACATTTCCTCGATATCTCTTGTCCGTAATTTCACATCTTTGTCTCCTAATCCTTACGCTATTCGCTAACAGGAGCATTTTTTTTCCCTGTCTGCCTTATCCAAACTTATCATAATTGTGTAGTCCTGAATGAGATCTTACCTCAATCTCCTCTAGAGGAGAACATGCCCAGCCTCTCTAACTTACTCTTGTTGCTATGATCCTTCATTCCTGGAATTTGGTAAATTTCCACTCCACCCTTTCAAGGACCCTTGCATTCTTCATGAGGTATGGTGACCTGAATGGATGCAATGCTGTTTTTCGATGTGAATCAAAGCCTCTTGAAAGTTAAGTGTGATTTCCATGCTTTCATACTCAATTCATTGTATCTATGAAAACCAAGATTCCACATGCTTTGCTAACAAACCCAATACTTCAAAGATCAATGCATGTGGACCCCCAGGTCCCTGCATACTCTAGTGCTGAGCCATCAAGTCTATATTCCCTCTTTTTAACTCTTCAACCAAAATACATCATCTCACATATCATTGCATTAAATTTCAACTGCACCCTGCCCACTCATTCTGTCAGCCGTTTTCTGTCCTGGTGCAGGAGATTGCTATCATCCTCACCGCTTGCCATACATCTGAGTTAACATTCATCAGTGATATTTTAGCTTTTGTGCATTATTCTGACACCACATTACTTATATCAAAGACCTAATCCTTTTGGAACACTGCAGTCTGTCATTCTTCAGTTTCAAAAATAATATTTAAGACCGCATAAAATTGGAGCATAAGTTTCCCATTCGACCCCTCAGGCTAGCATCATCTTGAACTCCACATTTCTATGTCTCCCCATGTCTCTCTCCTCTCTGAGAGATCAAAACCCTGTCAAGTCCAGCCTTGAATATATCCAGCAATACATCTTCCATAAATGTGTGGAGCGAAAGATTCCAAAGATGCACAACCCTTTGACAGAACAAATTTCTTTTCATCTCAGTCACAAATGGTCAACCTCTTAAACTGAGACTGTGACCCTTTGTTTCCAATTCTCACACCAATATTGATTGTAAAGACAGAATCTTTTTCTCAATTTTCTGTATTTTTAATTGTGGACAAAAATGGGAAAAGCTCTGTTTTAAAAATCAAGGATTTAAAGACTTTTCAAAAGCAAGTAGTCTAACGACACTCATTGTAAGAACTGTTTATACAGGTGCTTGTTCAAGCAGTAGTGGAAGCCTAGTTTGCAGACAAACTGAATGAAGGGATGTTTGGATGGAGCTTTAGCTAATAGCAAGTAAGCTGATTGGTCTTCAGACTAACAACCAGTTATCAATGACAAACGTCTTCTGCCTGGCAATGTCTGTAAAACTGTGTGTGGAGCCTGCAGGAGATGGGGGAAATACTAAATGAGTATTTTGCATCAGTATTTGCTGTGGAAAGGGACATAGAAGATATAGACTATAGGGAAATAGATAATGACATCTTAAAAAATGTCAATATTAGAGAGGAGGAAGTGCTGGATCTCTTGAGACACATAAAAATGGATAAATCCCCAGTACTCGAACTCTGCTGGAAGCTAAGGAAGTAATTGCTGGGCCACTTACTGAGATATTTGTATCATCGATAGTCACAGGTGCCAGAAGATTGGAGGTTGGCTAACGTGGTGCCACTTTTTAAGAAAGGTGGTCAGGACAAGCCAGGGAACTATAGACCAGTGAGCCTGACGTCAGTGGTGGGCAAATTGTTGGAGGGAATCCTGAGGGATAGGATGTACATGTATTTGGAAAGGCAAGGACTGATTAGGGATAGGCAACATGCCTTTGTGAATAGGAAATCATGTCTCACAAACTTGATTGAGTTTTTTGAAGAAGTAACAAAGAGAATTGATGAGGGCAGAGGGGTAGATTGATCGATGTGGACTTCAACAAGGCGTTCGACAAGGTTCCCCACGGGAGACTGGTTAGCAAGTGTAGATCTCATGGAATACAGGGAGAACTAGCCATTTGGATACAGAACTGGCTCAAAGGTAGAAGACAGAGGGTGGTGGTAGAGGGTTGTTTTTCAGACTGGAGGTCTGTGACCAGTGGAGTGCCACAAGGATCGGTGCTGGGTTCACTACTTTTCATCATTTATATAAATGATTTGGATGTGAGCATAAGAGGTATATATAGTAAGTTTGGAGATGACACCAAAATTGGAGGTATAGTGGACAGCGAAGAAGGTTACCTTAGAGAACAATGGGATCTTGATCAGATAGGCCAATGAACTGAAAAGTGGCAGATGGAGTTTAATTTACATAAATGTGAGGTACTGCATTTTGGGAAAGCAAATCAGAGCAGAATTTATACACCTAATGGTAAGGTCCTAGGGAGTGTTGCTGAACGAAGAGACTTTGGAGTGCAGGTTCATAGCTCCTTGAAAGTGGAGTCGCAGATAGATTGGATAGTGAAGAAGGCATTTGGTATGCTTTCCTTTATTGGTCAGAGTATTGAGTACAGCAGTTGGGAGGTCATGTTGTGGCTGTACAGGATATTGGTTAGGCCACTGTTGGACTATTGCATCCAATTCTGGTCTCCTTCCTATCGGAAAGATGTTGTGAAACTTGAAAGGGTTCAAAAAAGATTTATAAGGATGTTGCCAGTTTTGGAGGATTTTAGCTGTAGGGAGAGATTGAATAGGCTGGGACTGGTTTTCCTAGAGCATTGGAGGCTGAGGGGTGACATTATAGAGGTTTATAAAATCATGAGGGGCATGGATAGGGTAAATAGACAAGGTCTTTTCCCTGGGGTCACGGAGTCCAGAACTAGAGGGCATAGGTTTAGGGTGAGAGGGGAAAGATATAAAAGAGACCAATGGGGCAACATTCTCACACAGAGGATGTTACATGCATGGACTGAGCTGGCCGATGAAGTGGTGGAGGCTAGTACAATTGCAACATTTAAAAGGCATCTTGATGAATAGGAAGGGTTTGGAGGGATATGTGCCGGGTGCTGGCAGGTGGGACTATTTGGGTTGGGATATCTGGTCAGCATGGACAGGTTGGACTGAAGGGTCTGTTTCCCTGCTGTACATCTCTATGACTCTCTGACTCTAATGAGGTTAAGAGCAAGATGGCGCCAGATATGGTCAACCCCTTGCGAGCTCTTGCATGCAGATCTAAGTTTTCTATTTCCTACTGTCGTTCTATACTCTTTAAACTTAATAGCATGCTTTTAAAAATTACTAATAACTCTGTTTTGTCTAAACTCACAGTGTCAATGATTACCGCCCAGTGGCCCTAACTTCAGTGGTCATGGGATACTTTCAAAGGCTGGTCATGGCATTAATCAACTCCAGCCTCCCTACTACTCTTGACCCACTCCAATTTGCCTATCGGACCAACAGATCCACATCAGATGCCATATCACTTGCCCTTCACTCCTCCCTAGAATATCTTGACCAAGAACAGCTACATAAGAATCCTACTCACTGACTACAGTTCAGCCTTCAACATGATTATCCCCGCGAAACTGATTAGTAAATTTAATGATCTCAGACTAAGCCCCACTCTCTGCAACTGGATCCTCAGTTTCCTGACCTAAAGGCCAGAATCAGTGAAGATTAAGGACAATATTTCATCATTACTAACACTCAACACTGGAGCCCCTCAGGGGCGTGTACTCAGCCCCCTGCTGTACTCACCGTATACCCATGACTGCATTGCCAAATACCAGACTAATGCCATTTACAAGTTCGCTGATGACACCACCATAGTTGGTCGAATCTCAGATGGCGACGAAACAGACTACAGACGGGAGGTGGAAGACCTGGAAAATGGTGCACTGAGAACAACCTAACTCTCAATGCCAGCAAAACCAAGGAACTCATGATTGACTTTCGGCAGGATGTTACTCATGCCCCCCTACACATTAACAGCACAGAGGTGGAACGAGTGGAGAGTGTCAAGCTAATGGGAGTGGTCATCCTCAACAAGCTTTCTTGAACTCTTCATGTGGATGCATTAGTTACAAAGGCTCAACAACGTCTCTTCTTCCTCAGGCATCTGAGGAAATTTAGCATGATGGCAAATACCCTTGCCAACTTTTATAGGTGCACCATCAAAAGCATTCTGGCTCTATGTATCACTACCTGGTATGGCAACTGTACCATTCAGGATAGGGCAGCACGGTGGCTTAGTGGTCAGCACTGCAGCCTCACAGCACCAAGGTCCCAGGTTCGATTCCTGCCTTGGGTGACTGTCTGTGTGGAGTTTCCACATTCTGCGTGGGTTTCCTCCAGGTGCTCTGGTTTCCTCCCACAGTCCAAAGATGTGCAGGTCAGGTAAATTGCCCATAGTGTTAGGTGCATTCGTCAGCAGGAAATGGGTCTGGGTGGTTTATTCTTCTGAGGGTCGGTGTGGACTTGTTGGGCCAAAGGGCCTGTTTCCACACTGTAGGGAACCTAATCTAAGACAGTTACAGAAAGTGGTGAACTTATCCGGGACAATCAGAAAGGCCAATCTCTATCGAATCCATCTACCACGCCCGCTATCAAGGAAAGGCCGCCAGCATTCTTAAAGATCCATCCCACCCTGGCAATGTTTTTCTACAACCTCTACCATTGGGGAGAAGGTACAGAAGCCTGAACACATGGACCAGCTGGTTTCACAGCAGTTTCTACCCTACTGTTGTTAGAATACTGAATGGACTCACAAACTCTTAACATTCGCCTGTGTTTTTGTTTTTGCCGCTGTTTACCTATTATTTACTATCTACGCTACTTAACTCTGTGATCTGCCTGTATTGCTCGGAAGACAAAGCTTTTCACTGTGCCTCGGTACACGTGACAGTAAATTCAATTCAATTCAATTCAATTCAATTCAATAACTGTGAACCAGTCACCCTGCGCCTTCTGTAAGCAAGTGAAAGTGTTTGTGGAAGGAATCTGAGAAACAGCAATATGGTCAACAAAAGGGTGATTTAAACAATTCTGTGGACATAGACCATTGAACAGCCTTCCCAGTTTTTCCCTATAACCATGAAAGCCTCTCTGTGTTTTCCTCTCTGTGTTTAACTGTGTGTGTGTATGTGTGTGTGTGTATGTGTAGTGCAAGAGTTTGTAATGGGGTGAGAGTTTTAACTAGTGGAGTTATATGGCGACACTTGATCATTGTTTACCTGTAGCTGGAGTTGACTTGTAATAAATACTCATTCTTGTTGAGTACATAAACCTGGTCCACACTTTCTGTTAATCTGGTTGAAGATGAGTGAATTTTATGTATTTTTATAAAATCTTTAACTTCTTTGACATCTCCCGGAATAATAGGACTTGATTTCTAACATCCTGTCCCAGTGAGGCGTGACACTGCCGTGTGTATCGCCGCTTCAGAATCATGTACTTTTCAATGAGATCGCCTGTCATTCTTCTAAACTCCAAACAGTAAAGGCTCAATTTACTCAGCATCTTTTCATAAGACAACCTTTTCATCCCAGGAACCAATCTAGTGAATCCTGCTCTATCACCTCCAGTGCTATATATCTTTCCTTAAATATTGAGACCAAAACTTCAAACAGTATTCTAAGTATGGTTTATGTTATGATCCCAGCTATTGGTAATACTGGACAAGTCAAATCACAGATTGAAACTGGTTCGGTAACTCATATGTTTCATTTTTGCAGTTGAATATTTTGCAGTGGAACACATTGAAACATTTTCACAAGAGACTGCAAATGTTTTTTTCGCAACTGAACATTAGTTTATTATGCAAAAACTAAAACAAACCAAACAAAGGCAATTAGAAAGTCTTTAACACAAAGAGCAAAGCAAAGTTTCAATCTGTTTCCCAACATTAAACTTTACAGATACTCAGTCCTTGAGAAATATCTCTCATCTTTTTACCTCTTATTTAACTAACTATATAATAAAGGCCTTTTGTCTGTTGTAAGCTCAGCAGTATAAAATTCCATCTACTAATACTACAACTGTCATTTGACTTAAGTCACTCGCCTCCTTGTAAATCATATACTGAAAGCACTGTTCCAAATGATTCTATTCCACATAAATATTGCACTCACAGACTGACTGAAGTGCATCTCCCTATGTTTTAAAATCAGAATACCAAGTGATACTATATAATATAAAACTTAAATCACATGTTCTCCTAAAGAAAGAAATGAAAAGGTATCCAAAAGAGGTAATTTCATTTTATATCATAATTTCTTTGTATCATTATCATATTAACAGTAGTAACATATCTACTTTAAATATACATTGATTCTATTAACTTCCACATTCTATACAAGTCCATTTTGATCACAAGATTGTTTCATTTATATTTGCTATTGACAAAGTCCGCAATACATTGACCTTGTGAAAAACATTTAATTTTTTTTTACATTGTATGGTTGTAGCATTAGATTCCAATAAGCAGTCTTGGATTTCTGTCATGGAATCTTTCCAAACAGGTGAAAAGATTTTGGTTCATATAAATAAAAATCTATTCAGAGTTATTGATTATCATATGTGGACAGCGAATACAAGTTCTGACCATCCTCCCAGTCATGGTATCTCTGCCATCAATTATTTCTGTTGATGCCTATTTAGCTTGTGACAAACAATACTTCCTGGCTCTTCGATTCCCATCTTATCTTCCTATAGTAAAGCAGTATGCATACTGTGTCATTGACATCAGCAGCCATTTTTTGAATGGCTTCTCATAATTCTGCACTGCTAAAATCAATGACATTATCAACACAGCCTTCAGATTGTCAAAGGCTCTTTCGTCTGTTCAAATTTCTTGATTTTTTTCAATAAGTTTGTCCAAAGAACTACTACAGTGCGGAAAATCAGAACAAACCTCCTATAAAATCTACTCATGTCAAAACCCACAGAATATTGCATTTTGTCTGAGGCATGGGTAAATGTAAATTAGACAATATTTTCACTTCAGTAGGTGCTGTTTGACTTTAGACAAAGTATGGCCCAATTAATCAGTCTGCTATGGCAAAATCACTTTTAGCCTGACCTATGCTCAGACCAATAAAGGAAAGCATACCAACCGCCCTCTTCACTATCGTATCTGCCAGCGACTCCACTTGCAATGAACTATGAACTTGCACTCCAAGTTCTCTTTGTTCAGAAACGCTCTACAGGACCTTACCATAAACTGTTTTTCTTTGATCGTTATAAATACATTTTTCTTCTGACTATCCTCATTGTCATCGTATCTATTTAAAATATTCACATGACACACTTGCTTATTTTTCCTTGTCTCAGGACATAATTGAGTTTCTTTTTTATTTGAAAAGGTCCAGTCAACTTTGCTTTCAATGGATTCCCAGAAACAGATGTTAGAAATAGGTATATATTTGTGGACTATGAGAAACTGGAATAAGGAACTGTTTGGACACTACTGAGTTGAAAAGGAATTTATCATGTGATTTCTTGGAAATGAAAATTTAAAATGCCAAAGAGAAAATAGTTTAAACACTTTTTACTGTCTTTGTGGAAAGAGTGTCAAGCAAAGGCAATATAAAGTGATAAGATATTTTATGGCTTAATCATTTGCTATGCACTAAAAATTCAAGCCATATTATTCCTAGAATTATCACAGAAGTTAAATGTTTTGAAAAACATGCAGAATTCCCTAATTTACCCATCTTTTAGGTCCAGTTTTACAATAAGAAAAATGGAGCGGGTTGTTGTATGTACACGTCAAGAATCACAATGTATTACAATAGATAGACTTTTGCTACAGGTGAACAGTTATGAATCATCAGCATAAACTGCCAACAACCTTTTGAATCCCTCTCTACATGCATACACAGATACAGACAGAAAGAAAGCATGGCTGTTATGGGTGGAAGGAAAAATTGGGAAAGCAGTGGTCCCTTTTCACAGGGTTTGCTGGAGTTGATTCTTGTGCAGATCAGAATGCTGTTTCTCTACCTTTCTTTTCTATCTTTCTTTTCCAGGTGCATTTATTTGTTTGAAAGAGGTACATGATGACTGGGTTCACTCTTCTAAAATATCTCTTACTTATAAATTAAAACTCAGAGTTGACAATAACAACTGAAGGAAAAGTAAATTGGTTGATTCAGATTGAAACTGAGGAAGGGGCATGGATAGGATAAATCGACAAGGGATCCAGAACTAAAGGGCATAGGTTTAGGGTGAGAGGGAAAAGATTTAGAAGGGACCTAAGGGGCAACTTTTTCACACAAAGGGTAGTGCATGTGTGGAATGAGCTGCCAGAAGAAGCTGTGGAGGCTGGTACAACTACACCATTTAAAAGCATGTGGATGGGTAATTGAATATGAAGGGTTTAGAGAGATATGGACGAAGTGCTGACAAATGAGACTAGATCAGTTTAGGAGATCTGGGCGGTGTGGATGAGTTGACTGAAGAGTCTGTTTCCATGTTGTACATCTCTATGACTCTATTATTCTATCAGTGTTGTGGATAGGAGTACAAGTTCTTTGAAGGCAGTTTCATAGGTAAACAGGGTGGTGAAGAAGGCATTTAGCATGCTGGCTTTCATTGGTCAAGGCACTGACTATAGGAGTTGGAACGTTATGTTACAGTTCTATAAGTCATTGGCGAGGCTGCATTTGGAGTATTGTTGGTCACCCTGTTAGAGAAGAAACAGAGGTAAACTGGAAAGAGTGCAAAGAAGTTTTACAAGGATGTTGCCAGGACCAATATGCCTGATTTTAGGAAGAGGTTAGCGAGGATAGGACTTTATTCCTTGGAACGTGGGAGAACGAGGGGTGACCTTATTGAAGTATATGAAATAATGAGGGGCATAGATAGGGTGAATGCATATCGTCTTTTTCCCAGGAATGGGAAATTGAAAACTGGAGAGCATAGGTTTAAGGTGAGAGGGGAAAGATTTAAGAAGAAGCTGAGGGGCAATTTCTTCAGCAGAGAGTGGTGCATATGTAGAATAGGGTGCCAGAGAAAATGGTTGAGATAGGTACAATAGCAACTTTTAAAAACATTTGGATAGGTACATGGATGGGAAGGATTTAGAGAGATATGGACCAAATGTGGACAATTAGAATGACCTGCATAGACCTGTTTGGACTGAAGGGCTTGTTTCCATGCTTTATTACTCTATAATTTGGAGATGGCAGTGTTGGACTAGGGTGTAGAAAGTTAAAAGTCACACAACACCAGGTTAAGTCCAACAAGTTTAATTGGAAGCATTAGCTTTCGGAGTGTTGCTCCTTCATCAGGTAGTACTTCCAATTAAACCTGTTGAACGATAACCTGGTATTATGTGATTTTTAACTTCGTATTACTCTATGGCTCTACGACTTGGGAGTCCCAGTTCAGGATTTTCTTGAATTCAATATGCAGATTCATTTGGCAGTTAGGACGGCAAATGCAATGTTAGTATTCTTTTCAAGAGGGCTAGAGATTTATTGCTAAGACTGTATAACGCTCTAGTCTGACGATATTTGAAATATTGAGAGCTGTTTTGGGTTCTGTAACTATGAAAGGATGCTGGCATTGGAGCAGGACCAGTGGAGGTTTACAAGAATGATCCCAGGGATGTCATATGAGAACCATTGAAGACTTTGGTTCTGTACTTGATGGATTTCGAAAGATGAGAGGGGATCTCATAGAAGCTTACAAAATACTGAGAGGCCTGGATAGAGAAGATGTTTCCTATAGTAGGAGGTAGAGGGAAATTGAGAAACAAATTTGTAAGGAGATCTCAGCTATCTGTAAGAATAGTAGGGTAGTTATGGTAGGGGATTTTAACTTTCCAAACATCGACTGGGACTGCCAGAGTGTTAAAGGTTTAGATGGAAAGGAATTTCTTAAGTGTGTACAAGACAATTTTCTGATTCAGTATGTGGGTGTGCCTACTAGAGAAGGTGCAAAACTTGACCTACTCTTGGGAAATAAGGCAGGGCAGATGACTGAGGTGTCAGTGGGGGAGCACTTTGGGGCCAGTGATCATAATTCTATTCATTTTAAAATAGTGATGGAAAAGGATAGACCAGATCTAAAAGTTGAAGTCCTAAATTGGAGAAAGGCCAATTTTGACGGTATTAAGCAAGAACTTTTGAAAGCTGATTGGAGGCAGATGTTCGCAGGTAAAGGAACAGCTGGAAAATGGGAAGCCTTCAGAAATGAGATAACAAGAATCCAGAGAAAGTATATTCCTGTCAGGGTGAAGGGGAAGGCTGGTAGGTATAGGGAATGCTGGATGACTAATGAAATTGAGGGTTTGGTTAAGGAAAAGAAGGAAGCATATGTAAGGTATAGACAGGATAGATCAAGTGAATCCTTAGAAGAGTATAAAGAAAGTAGGAGTATACTTAAGAGGGAAATCAGGGGGGCAAAATGGGGACATGAGATAGCTTTGGCTAATAGAATTAAGGAGAATCCAAAGGGTTTTTACAAATATATTAAGGACAAAAGAGTAACTAGGAAGAGAATAGGGCCCCTCAAAGATCAGCAAGGCAGCCTATGTGTGGAGCCACAGAAAATGGGGGAGATACTAAATGAATATTTTGCATCAGTATTTACTGTGGAAAAAGATATGGAAGATATAGACTGTAAGGAAATAGATGGTGACATCTTGTAAAATGACCAGATTACAGAGAAGGAAGTGCTGGATGTCTTGAAACGGTTAAAATTGGATAAATCCCCAGGACCTGATCAGGTGTACCCGAGAACTCTATGGGAAGCTAGAGAAGTGATTGCTGGGCCTCTTGCTGAGATATTTGTATCATCGATAGTCACAGGTGAGGTGCCAGAAGATTGGAGGTTGGCAAACGTGGTGCCACTGTTTAAGAAGAGCGATAAAGACAAGCCAGGGAACTATAAACCAGTGAGCCTGACCTCAGTGGTGGGCAAGTTGTTGGAGGGACAGGATGTGCATGTATTTGGAAAGGCAAGGACTGATTTGGAATAGTCAACGTGGCTTTGTGCGTGGGAAATCATGTCTCACAAACCTGATTGACTTTTTTGAAGAAGTAACATAGAAGATTGATGAGGGCAGAGCGGTATATGTTATCTATATGGACTTCAGTAAGGAGTTCGACAAGGTTCCCCATGGGAGACTGATTAGCAAGGTTAGATCTCATGGAATACAGGGAGAACTAGCCATTTGGATACAGAACTGGCTCAAAGGTAGAAGATAGAGGGTGGTGGTGGAGGGTTGTTTTTCAAACTGGAGGCCTCTGACCAGTGGAGTGCCACAAGGATCGGTGCTGGGTCCTCTACTTTTTGTCATTTACATAAATGATTTGGATGCGAGAATAAGAGGCACAGTTAGTAAGTTTGCAGATGACACCAAAATTGGAGGTGTAGTGGACAACGAAGAAGGTTACCTTAGATTACAACAAGATCTGGATCAGATGGACCAATGGGCTGAGAAGTGGAGATGGAGTTTAATTCAGATAATTGCGAGGTGCTGCATTTTGGGAAAGCAAATCTTAGCAGGACTTATACACTTAATGGTAAGGTCCTAGGGAGTGTTGCTGAACAAAGAGACCTTGGAGTGCAGGTTCATAGCTCCTTGAAAGTGTAGTCATAGGTAGACAGGATAGTGAAGAAGACGTTTAGTATGCTTTCCTTTATTGGTCAGAGTATTGAGTACAGGAGTTGGGAGCTCATGTTTCCGGCTGTACAGGACATTGGTTAGGCCACTGTTGGAATATTGCATGCAATTCTGGTCTCCTTCCTATTGGAAAGATGTTGTGAAACCTGAAAGGTTTCAGAAAAGATTTACAAGGATGTTGCCAGGGTTGGAGGATCTGAGCTACAGGGAGAGGCTGAACAGGCTGGCGCTGTTTTCCCTGGACCTTCGGAGGCTGAGGGGTGACCTTATAGAGGTTTACAAAATTATGAGGGGCATGGATAGGATAAATAGACAAAGTCTTTTCCCTGGGGTCGGGGAGTCCAGAACTAGAAGGCATAGATTTAGGGTGAGAGGGGAAAGATATAAAAGAGACCCAAGGGGCAACGTTTCCACGCAGAAGGTGGTACATGTATGGAATGAGCTGCCAGATGATGTGGTGGAGGCTGGGACAATTGCAACATTTAAGAGGCATTTGGATGGGTATATGAATAGGAAGGGTTTGGAGGGATAAGAGCCAGGTGCTGGCAGGTGGGACTAGATTGGGTTGGGATATCTGGTTGGCATGGACAGGTTGGACCGAATGGTCTGTTTCCATGCTGTACATCTCTATGACTCTATGACTAGGACCCAAGGGCACAGCCTCAGTATGAAGGGACAACCCTATGGAACTGAGATGAGGAGGAATTTCTTTAGCCAGAGGATGAATTCATTCCTGCAGAATCCTGTGGATGCCAAGTCATTGAGTGTATTTAAGCCAGAGATAAATGGGTTTTTGATCAGTAAGGGGATCAAGGGTTATGGGGAGAATTCAGGCAAATAGGATTGAGAAACATATCAGCCATGATCAAATGAGAAAGCAGACTCAGTGGCTGAATGGACGTAAGTGAGGACTGCAGATGCTGGAGATCAGTTGTCAAGATTAGAGTGGTGCTGGAAAAGCATAGCAGGTCAGGCAGTATCCGAGGAACAGGAAAATCAATATTTTGGGCAGGAGCCCTTCATCAGGAATGGTTGAATGGCCTAATTCTGTTCCTATCCATTATTGTCTGGTCTGTAAGCAGTGATTGAAATACTTTAAAATTAATGTGCCAAGTGCACTGTGTCTTCAGCAAAGAATTGATAGAATCTGGAAATAAAGAGATTACAAAACCAAGGGACTTGGAAGAAGCAAAAAGGACACATCATCAAATCCGGTAGGGTTTTTGCCATTTAATTGTATTTCATTAATATTTTATCTCTACCTATAACATCCACATTTGTTGCTTGCCTGTATCTGTTTGTTTGTAAAAGATTTAAGAAATGGTTAAAGTTTCATATAGCAGAGTTGTCAGCGTATATAACTCATAGTTTCTTATTTGACTTGTGGTTAGAGATGATTTGATTCTAATCTATGGTAGTTTGTAAGAACATAAGTTTGTGAGAAGATTTGTAGCTCGGGTGCTCATTGTTGTGGTTCTGTTCGCCAAGCTGGGAATTTGTGTTGCAGAATGTTTCGCCCCCTGTCTAGGTGACATCCTCAGTGCTTGGGAGCCTCCTGTGAAACGCTTCTGTGATGTTTCCTCTGGCATTTATAGTGATTTGTATCTGCCGCTTCCGGTTGTCAGTTCCAGCTGTCCGTTGCAGTGGCTGGTATATTGGGTCCAGGTCGATGTGCTTATTGATTGAATCTGTGGATGAGTGCCATGCCTCTAAGAATTCCCTGGCTGTTCTCTGTTTGGCTTGTCCTATAATAGTAGTGTTGACCCAGTCGAACTTGTGTTGCTTGTCATCTGAGTGTGTGGCTACTAAGGATAGCTGAGTCATGTCGCTTCATGGCTAGTTGGTGCTCATGGATGCGGATCGTTAACTGTCTTCCTATTTGTCCTATGTAGTGTTTTGTGCAGTCCTTGCATGGGATTTTGTACACTACATTGGTTTTGCTCATGCTGGGTATCGCGTCCTTCGTTCTGGTGAGTTGTTGTCTGAGAGTGGCTGTTGGTTTGTGTGCTGTTATGAGCCCTAGTGGTTGCAGTAGTCTGGCTGTCAGTTCAGAAATGTTTTTGATGTATGGTAGTGTGGCTCGTCCTTTGGGTTGTGGCATGTCCTCATTCTGTTGAGGACATCTGTTAGGCATCCTTAGGCATCTGTTGATGAAATTGCGCGGGTATCTGTTTTTGGCGAATACATTGTATAGGTGTTCTTCTTCCTCTTTTTGCAGTTCTGGTGTACTGCAGTGTGTTGTGGCCCTTTTGAACAGTGTCTTGATGCAACTTCTTTAGTGTGTGATGGGGTGGTTGCTTTCGTCGTTCAGGACTTGGTCTGTGTGTGTGGCTTTCCTGTATACCTTTGTGGTGAATTCTCCGTTCGGTGTTCTCTGTTCCATCACGTCTAGGAATGGGAGTTGGTTGTCCTTTTCTTCCTCTCTCGTGAATTGGATTCCTGTGAGTGTGGCGTTGATGATCCAGTGTGTGTTCTCTATTTCTGTGTATTTTTAATGATTACAAAGGTGTCATCTACATATCTGACCCAGAGTTTGGGTTGAATTTGCCATTAGACTGTTTGTTCTAACCCTTGCATTACCGCTTCTGCTATGAGTCCAGAGTTGGGTGAGCCCATGGGTATGCCATTGATTTGTTCATATATTTGGTTGTTGAATGTGAAGTGTGCTGTGAGGCACAGGTCCAGTAGTTTGAGTATACAGTCTTTGTTGATAGGTTCAACGTCTTATTGTCTGTTCTGTATGTCCAGCAGGTTGGCTATTGTTTCTCTGGCTAGGCTCTGTAAGAAGATAAGGTGTAGGAGCAGACTTAATAGGCAGAATGGTCTATCAAATCTGCTCTGCTATTCAGTGGGATCATGATTGATCTGATAATCTTCAACTCCACTTACTTGCCTTTGCACCATATTCCTTGATGATTTACTGATTAAAACTCTGCCTGTCTTCACCTTGAATATACTTAATGAGCAAGTTTTTTCTTAAGTCCAGAAACCTGGACGTATTTTCACTTAACTTGAATTCATCAGACTGGAAAATTGTGAACAATCATAACAATTTACCAGAACTGCTGCTTTGATAGTTGATACTCATCTAAAAGTCCCAAAATTTACTAGAATATAATTTCTGAATATTTCCATAATCATCATTTCCCTCACTTCCCCAAAAGGTATGCCTAACTTCAGGCATCAAATCCACCGTTCCCATACCATTTCTTATTTTTAAATTGCAAAATCTACAAATGGTCAATCAAATTTCTTTATTAAATGACTAAATGTGGGGCAACCGGGTCAGACAGGGGGAGTGGGCAAATGGGGTGTGTGGCAGCCGGGTCGGAAAGGGGGCCGGTGGGGGGGGGGGAGGATGGTGGGTAGTGGTGGCCGGGGAATGTGGGGTTGAGGGTGGCGGTTGGGAGGTGGGCATGGGGGTGGACGAGGGGCAGGTACTCGCGCACGGTATGCTGCTGCCTAGTCTCCTGAATGGGGAGCAGTCTGAGCAAGTGTTCATTGTGTCAATCCCATTGAATCGATAGGGAGGACGGGGGTGGGCGGGGGATGCGAGAGGCTTCAACAATGCTGCAGGTCCCTTACACACAAGTGTGTGTCTGCTCAGAAACGAACCCTGAGACAGAGAGAGGGAGTAAGGCAGGCAGAACGAGGAAAAAGGAAACTTCAGAAAACTTCGAGCCCCAGAGGAGCGATGTTGAATCAATTAACCGAATAATCAATTAATTGAACAAAATAGTGCCTGCCCAACTCATTCGGATAATCGAGGTTCCTCTGGTATTTCCTTTTGGCAACTTTATATACATTCATCAGATATGATTCTCTCACAAAGACACACATATATAGGCTAACTTTTTCTGACTGAACGCAAAAGAAACCTTTGTTTTTGGTTTCCCAGCTCTGTTTCCTTGAACTGCTGAAACAGCTTGAGACATATATCCAGTTCTGATTGCTGGAGATTACAAAAGCTAAAACTGCCCTTGCTGCTATGGATTTTTTTTCTTTTTCTAAACTCAACCTCCTGGAAGCCTTGGTTATAAAATCTTGAGCTTTTAAAACACTTTAGCAATTATCTCACATGTAGCAATGTAGCCATTCATCTTCTATCTTGTGTTTTGTTCGAAATGTTGCTTTGAACTCATTGTTCAATATGACTTTCTGACCTTTCAAAAAAATAGGCCCCTTTCTCAGCACTGAAACTAAAAACCTAATTGCCACCACTTTAGAATCCAAATTTGCAAATAATAACAAAGTATTATAAACTTTCATCAACATGTTTACTATTATAACACAAAAAAACTACAGTTACTAGAGATCTGAAACAAAAGCAGAAATTGCTGGAGAAACTGAGCAGGTCTGGCAACATGTGTGGGAAGAAAATAGACTGAGTGTATCAAGTCCGGTGATTCTTCATCAGAACTGTTAGCAGCTAAGAAAAAGTAATATTATGCTGAAGCCAAAGTTTGAGGTGGAGGGGAGCATTAGGTGAAGATAATGCCCCAAAAGAAGATACAAAAGGAGTTTACTATTATCATCACACTTGCTAGACACTTACTCAAGTACTTAATCTTGATGCTTGATCTGAGACAGGTTAGGCACTCTGTTTAATAAGGTTACAATGATGCAGTAAAGCAGTCATAAGAAATATTGCTATTAATGCACATCATATGTTGAGTAACTGTTTTAGGACATTTGGAACACCATTCATTCAATCTCTGATGTCACCAACATTGTAAATAAAGAACACAAAGTTAATCAACCTTCCACCAGTTGACAGCACTATCCTGAATAATTATACCTCATCCTATTAATATGGGAGGATTACATCAGTGATTCATGCTAAATGGCCCCAGCACCAATCTACTGGTACTAGAAATTTCAAAGTGAGTAAACTACCGAAGAGGACAAGGCCTGTGTTATTGGAACATCATTCAAATTGATATAGGACAGAAGTTGAATCAGAAATAAGTGGTGCTAAAACTCTTATCCATAACATTGTTCACACCAGTCCTGACAATTTCAAAGTTCTGCTGTCTGACCTCAGTTGTTCATTCTCTGTACCTGCTTTTTACCTAAAACACTACAGCGTGTTTCTGAACTCACACAAAATCCTGTTCACCCATCAGCCAGCAAAATGTGGCTAGCTAAATTATTTCAATGTGCACTCCGGTATAAACTTGCTCAACACAGGCCAGCGATCTTCAAGGTTGCTATGTTGACCAACCAACCTGCATCCCCTAAACTCTGTCTGCTGCTTGTAGTGGAAAATTGCACTTAGGCTGCAATAGCTGCTGACATGGTCTTTGAAATCAAAGGGAAAGCACAATAAATGAATCCACATGCATTCAGAGAGAATGCCCAGCTTTCTGACATGTCATTGGAGGCATTAGTGATGGATGGCTAAAGTAGAAAAGATTTCAAGTTCCCATTGATGACAGCTGTTGTTTATGAATCTTAAAGAGTATGAAAACATTAATGCTGAGGAATGCTATATGTACCACAGACTGTGGGGTTGTCATGTGGATATGTGGACAGAATAACTTAGGATCCCAAAGAGGAAAGCCTAACATCCCAGTCATCTTCACAGCCTCTATATTAATCTCTGTCATATCAGTGCAATGTGTAACTAGTTGACAACAATAAACAATATCTTGTTCAATGCTTAAGCCTCTTCTCATTAAACTAACAAGTAGTTTTCCTTCACCTTATTTTCACCTTCATCACTTCATGATGGCAGCAGACATACCACATGGTGAGGTGTAGACTCAGTTTGACTGCACATACAACATGGTGAGCAGCAGGAAGGATTTGATTTAGCTGTCTCATACAACATGGTGGCAACGATGGGGGTCTGAGGAATTTTCAGCATCATGAGACCACAATTTAAGTCACCTGCTTCCATAGACCATCTGTAGTAGGGAAAATCTGAGGTTTTAACACCCTTCCAGAAGATTGGCAAGATTGACCAAACAAGAATCGATAATCAATGGTAAAAACATTTTGTATGGTAAGACATACATTTCAGAAAGAGAGTTTAGAATTCAATGGAGAAGGAAAATTACCTCCTCCAAAGCATACAGACTACATCACATGGCAGTGATATGTAAGCATAATCTAAGTCAGGGTTCAGCCAGAGAGTGAACAAACACCAGAGGCTCCATTGAGAAAGTTAGAATCTCTGGTGATCAAACATAGAAACATAGAAGACAAGAGCAGGAGTAAGCCATTTGGCTCATTGAGTCTGCTGCACCATTCAATATGATCATGGCTGATCATGCAACTTAATACCCTGTTCCCACTTTCTCCTCGAATCCTTTGCTTTCTTTAGCCCTCAGAACTACATCTAACTCCTCTTGAAGGCATTCAATGTTTTGGCCTCAACTCCTTTCTGTGGCAGAGTCATAGAAATGTGTAGCATGGAAACAGACCATTTAATCCAATTTGTCAATGCCAACCAGAGCCTGAAGGAAAACTTAAAAATATGGTGCAGAATTAGCAGGTGGGAAAGCAAGGAAAGAACTTATACCTTGGCTTTTGCTTGAAACGTCGATTTTCCTGCTCCTTGGATGCTGTCTGAACTGCTGTGCTTTTCCAGCACCACTCTACTCCAGAATCTGGTTTCCAGCATCTGCAGTCATTGCTTTAACCTAGTTGATTTTAACCCTTATACCTTGGGAGCCAATGCCACAGTGAATGGGCACCACAAGGCATTTCTGATGAAGGGCTTATGCCCAATATGTCAACTCTCCTGCTCCTCGGAAGCTGCCTGACCTGCTGTGCTTTTCCAGTGTCACACTTTTCGACTCTGACTCTCCAGCATCTACAGTCCTCACTTTCTCCTAATCACTGAAAACCTTACGGTGAAGCCTCTTCCAAGGATGCCCACCTTAAAGAAGTTCTCCTCCTCCATCCACAAGCATGTCAATGGGTTTCTCTTCCAGTGCACCCCCTAGATCATCTCCTTTTTCCTGAAGCTCTTCAAACACGTCCTGAAGCAGACCCACTACTACAGCCACGTCTCCTTCCTCAGCACCTGCCTACGCAACTGACTTATCCTGCATCGACTCCAGATTACATTCAGACCATCACAATTTGGACCTGACTGGGACAACCATTCCTGAAGAAGGGCTTATGTCCAAAACGTCAACTCTCCTGGTCCTCAGATGCTGCCTGTATTGCTGTGCTTTTCCAGTACCACACTTTTCAACCCCACCACAAGGCAGGGCTACAAGCAAGAGAAATTGTGTTGCTATAAAGGCAATTTAAAGTGACGTTGCAGACCCAGGGACATTGCAAAGTCAAAATTAATGTGACAAAGGAGCATCTTAGAAGGCTAAGCAACTCTTATTTTTGTGCAAGTAAGGTAGGAGATATTATTAAGGCTGGAGTAAAGACAGAATGTCTGTCATTAAATGACATTAAAGTTAGGAGCACGTAGTTAAATTTCAGGGAGTAAAAACCTTAAGAAAATGGCGATCATTACCAGAGCAACAGACAACAAGAATCATCCAACAAAAGCTATTAAAGTGAGAATCACCTCTTAAAGCTATGAATAACCAGGAACCATTTGCAAAAATTGTCTTTAAAGTGGGTATCATTTTTTAAAGCTGAAGAAAATGGGATTCACCCATTGAAGCTGCAGAAAAGGTAGGGATCCTACATTTTAGATGCCAAAGATAGAAATCCTTAATGTTCGCTGCAATAAAAGGGAAATCTTCCATTTTGATGATAAAACATGGAGATACCCTTCACTATGACAAGAGATATTGAATTTTTAGTCAAAAAAGAAAAGTTTAGTAAAGTGAAATCAGACAAGGCCTTTCAGTAATATAAAAGAAGCAGGAAAGAACTTAAACAAAGAATTAAGATGACTAAAAGGGGCCAAGAAATGTCCCTGGCAAGTCAGATCAAGGAGACACACAGGAATTTTATAGATATATTAGCAGCAAGAGGGTATTTAGTGAAAGGGTAAGTTTACTCAAGGGAAAAGGACAGAATTTATGTATAGATTCAGAGAAAGTGGGTGAGATCCTTAATGAGTACTTCACATCACTATGCACTAAGGACAGGGACATGGATGATGATCAGATTAGGGAGGGGTATTTTCATATTCTAGGTCATGTTGATATGAAGAAAAAGATATTGGGTATCTTGAAACACATTAAGGCAGATAAGTCTCCAGGATCTGATGAGATGTGTCCTGGAATACTGGGGGAAGTAAGGGAGGAGATTCCTGGGACCATGATAGAGAACTTTAGCTACACACAACGTTGGTCCTTTGTATAAGAAGGTCAATTGGGATAATTATGGAAATTATAGGCTGGTGAGATATCAGTGGTAGGGAAACTATTAAAGAAGATTCTTATGGAAAGGAGTTACTTGCATTTGGAAAAGAATGTATGTATTAGGGACAGTCAGCATGGCCTCTTTAGGGGGAGGTCTTGTCTCACAAAGTTGATTGATATTTTTGAGAAAATTATAAAGATAATTGATGAGGGTAGGGCAGTGAATGTTGTCTAAATTGACTTTACTTTTGACAAGGTTCCTCATGGTAGCCTGGTCCAGAAGGTTAAGTCAAATTGGATCCACAGTAAGTTGGATACAATATTGGTTTGCTCATAGAAGACAAATAGTTATGGAGTGGTGTTTTGCTGACTAGAGGTCTGTGACCAGTGATGTTCTGCAAGGATCAATGCTGGGACCTCTGTTGTTTGTAAATTATCTAAATGATTTCACTGAAAATGTAGGTGGTCTAATCATTAATCATTTGCAGAAGACATGAAAGTTGGTGGAGTTGTGGGTAGTAAGGAAGATTGTCAAAGTATACAGCAGGATGTGGATCAGTTGGACAGGAAAATGGCATTTAGAATTTAATCTGGCTGAGTGTGATATGATGCATTTGGGAGGTAAAATTCAAGAGGAAAGTATACAGTAAGTAGCAGGATCCTTCATCGCATTGATATACACAGGGCTGTGATTATAATGAGATCTGCCAGGTGTACCTCATAGAATATGAGTTCCCTGATTGGTGCTGCCACTCTGTCCAATTAGGGAGCCCTGGCTGACAGATGTAAACAAGAGTGTTGGGGTTCTGTTCATTCAGAGAGCTGACTCTGCGGGAGCTTCAGTGTCAAGAACACTCCACGTGTAAATAAAAGGTGACTTGATGACAGGATACTGGCCTCAATGGAGACAAGGGAAAAGCATGCTCCTGATGAAATTTGCTTGCAACAGTCATCTTTGAGTCAGAGTAAGCATTTCTGGCATCATAACATTGTTTAGGAAGCTTGGCTCGTTTAATCCTGCTGGGACAACATTTGGAAAGAATGTGTTATTTTTTCCAGGCAAATGACATTAGATTAGATTACTTACAGCGTGGAAACAGGCCCTTCAGCCCAACAAGTCCACACCGACCCACCGAAGCGCACCCATTCCCCTACATTTACCCTGCACCTAACACTATGGGCAATTTAACATAGCCAATTCACCTAACCTGCACATTTTTGGACTGTGGGAGGAAACCAGAGCACCCAGAGGAAACCCACGCAGACACGGGGAGAATATGCAAACTCCACACAGTCAGTCACCTGAGGCGGACATTTGGGCAGATAAAAAGCAATGAGTAATTCTCCTGACAGCTTGTCGACCCACAGCTTTTTCAGTTATTAGGAGCCCAACTTTCCCTGAGGCACCAGATACTAAAACCTTTCAAACATTGACAGATTTAATTGAGGAATATTAAGCCTCCTTTAATTCTGAGATGTTATAGGTTTTACTTGGCAATTCAAGAACAAGCAGAATCCATATCAGGATTTTTGACTAAGTTAAGATGACTAGCAGAGGCATATGACTTTGGTTTAACCCATAATGTGAGGCTAAAACACCATTTGGTATGTGGGATTAATGATGTAACCATGCAAAAGCACCTACTAGCTGAAGCCCAATTGAACCTTAAACAGATAATACAACTGACTTTATCATTAGAAAATGTGGCAATTGGAGCAAATGAGTTGCAGGGTATTCTGATGGAAGTTGACACCCTTGCCAGTCTAACTGAGCTTGGGGAACATCACTTGAGTGAAGGCAATTGCATAACCTCACTCAAGACATATCCTGAACAGAGACACTTTAGTCAGCCACAGCAAAATCCCAAAACAAAGCCAAGCCTTGACCAAACAGATCCAGACCAGCAAGCCATTATAGTTGCTGCCAGCATGCGGATTGGAGACAGCAAGAAATACCATTAGACCTAAATTGAGTAAGAGAACTCATAGGCTGGTATCCAGGAGAGTGCACACCCTGCAAACTCCAACTATATCTGGTCTGAAACAGTGAAGTTATTTAGCAGTATACAAATCGGAACCAATCAAAATAAATGTCTGGCTAAATGGTCACCCAGTTCTAATAGAGGTCAATACTGGCACAGCCATTTCAGTGATTGCACAATCAGTCTTTAACCAAATTTGCTCTGGACCCCAACCCTTAAGTTGTGCAAGACCTTGGCGAGAGAACCTATACCAGGAAACCTTTACAGATTATGAGTACAACTTCAGTTCTGGTCTCTAATGAAAAGCAGCTGGTTCAATTACCATTGATTGTTGTAAAAAACTTGGGCTCAATGCTTGATGGGATGAAATTAGTTGAGAAAGATTTACCGAGATTGGGTCAATATTATTCAATTAGTGAAGCCCTAATTAAATACCTGGAGATTTTTCAGGAAAGTCTATGGATTACCAAAGGAACCAAAGCCACCTTGCATTGATAAAGAAGCAATCCATAATTGTGCAAGGCCTGCCCAGTGCCATCTGCCTTAAGAACAAAGGTAGAAATCAGAAGGCTGGAAAGCAAAGGAATTATCAAGCCAGTCCAGTTTGCAGAATGGAAGCAGTGGTCATACCAATTGTGAAACCCAACAGGTCCGTTTACTGTGGGGATTTTGAACAAAGAATACACCACATTTTGCAGTTGGATAATTACCCAATCTCTCACATAGAGGGTTTATATACACAGCTGGCAAAGGGGAACTGTCCTTCACCAAGCTGGACTTGAGCAACGTGTACTTGCAATTGTAGTTTGATGAGGATTCCCAGAAGAGTGCCACAATTGATACAACTAATGAGGGTTTGTACCAATATACGAGACTGTCATTTAGAATATTGATTAGAGTGGTGCTGGAAAAACACAGCAGGTCAGGCAGCATCTGAGGAGCAAGCAAATCGATGTTTCAGGCAAAATCTCTTCATCAGGAAGGGCTTTTGCCTGAAACGTCGATTTTCCTGCTCCTCGGATACTGCCTGACCTGCGGTACTTTTCCAGCACCACTCTAATCTAGACTCTGGTTTCCAGCAACTGCAGTACTCACTTTTGCTGCCTGCCATTTGGACTATTGTGCCATTTTTCAGTGGACAGTGGAGATCATTTTACAAGGTCTACCATTTGTCTAGATGACATGCTAATAGCAGGAAAGACCAATAAGGAGCACTGAGATAACTTTGACACAGTCCTTAGGCATTTCTCCCAGGCAGGCGTACGCCTTAGAATGGAACACTGGTGTTCCAGGCACCCCAAGTGACCTACTTGCGACACAGAGTTAACAGCGTCAGGTTACATCCATTGAGATAAAGTGAGTGTGATTGAAGGTTCCCCGCTCCCACTTCTGTACCAGAGCTTAGATCTTTCCTTGCAGCAGTGAATTTTTACAGGAAGTTCATACAGAACCAAGCCTCTGTCCTGGCATCTTTGTGTCAAAGGGTCATCTTAGAAATGGTTTCATTGCCAAGCTATATCTTTCAGGGAAGTGAAGAAATAGCTTTCATCCTCTAAGTTCTTGGCACATGATGATCCCAAGCGAGATTGGGTATTGATATGCGATGCCTCCCCATCGGTCATCTGGGTTGTATTTGATCATAGTTGGCCCAGTGGAGAGAAACGCCTAATTGTGAATACATCTAGGACTTTGACTAACACGAGAGTGTAAATATGTCCAGAAAGAGAAAGAAGGTTTGGCGGTCATATTTGGATTGAGGAAATTCCACCAAGACCTTTCTGGATATAAATTTGTGGTAATACAGAACACAAACCCCTGCTTGGTCTACTTAAAGAGGACATCGCAGTACTATCCAGAGCTTCAGGCCAAAGTTAGCGATGGACTCTAATACTAACTGTGTATAGTTATCAGACAGAACACCATCCAGGAGGCCAAGTAGCAAATGTAGATGCATTGAGCCACTTCCTGCTGGGAGATACACCAGTGGTGGTACGCCACTAAAACAGCTTGCAATGATTTTAAATTTTCTGGACACATTTCTACTCACAGTTGACAATATCAAACTTTGGATACAGATAGATCTGGTCCTTGCAAAACTGAAACAGCTGGTGTTGGTGGAGAAAGCAAAGGGCCGCCATAACCAGAATTGAAACCTTTTCAAACCTGGAAAGACCACATTATAGTAGAGGATGGTATATTACAATGGTGAGCAAGAGTGATTCTCCCAAGCAGAGGTTGCCACCAGATACTGGCTGAACACCACCAGGGGTTCCAAAGTGAAGATGTCAGGAAGGTGTTATGTCTTGTGCCCAGGATTGGGTACAGATATAGCCACATTGGTGGAGCAGTGCCCAGACAGCCAAGAAGGACAGAAATCACTGCAGTGTGTGGGAATGGCCAGGTAAATCCTGGACTCGGTTGCATGTCAACGGTGCACATCCTTTCATGGGTTCAATGTTCTTAGTCACCTGGACGTCCAGTCAAAGTGGCTGGACAGGTATAGCATTCATTCATCAAACACAGGGACAACAATAGAAAAACTACACACATCTTTTTCAATACACGGACTTCTGGAGCTGTTGGTCACAGACAACAGGCCGTCATTTACCAGCAGGGAATTTGAATATTTTGTAATGTTGAATGGTTTTCAATATACAATGACAGTTCCAAATCATCCATCATCCAATGGTCTGGCAGAAAGAGCAGTCCAAACTTTGAAGGCAGGCTTAAAGAAACAGTCTACAGTTTCACTAGGTATCAAACTGTCCTGATTCCTGTTTGATTATAGGAACAAACCTTGTGCTACTTACAGGGAAAACTCCAATGAGGAGAAGTTTCTGCACCAGGTTAAATCTGATCTTCCCAGACCTGCACGGGGAGGGTGAAATGACATCAGAAAATCCAGTGCCAGACACAAGACTCTAGCAAGAGAGACAGTTTACTTCGAGGGATGAAGTTTGCTGGAGGAATGATGGGTATGGCCCTGCATGGGTAAGAGGAATGTCAATGTGAGGCCAGGTCCAGTGATGTGTAAAGTTCAGGTAGATGTGGTGGTCCTGAACAAGCACGTGGACCATATGAAAGATGCAAACACACATATGGTATGGGAGCAAAATGTGCCCGGCTCATCAATAGGCTTTCTGACTGTTCCGGAGCCCATGGGGTCTCTCTCTCTCTCTCTCTCACTCTCTCTCTCTCTCTTTCCAACAAGTGTTGAAGATACCTCAGAATTTGAGGTGTACTTGCTGGATGTCACCACCTCAAAACTTTTTGTTGTACTGAGGTGCAAGTGACAATAATAAACCAAATCAAATCCAGGCTTTTGCCACCTGAAGAAGAGAATGAATTTCTTTCTAGATGCTCTGGACACAAGATGCAAGCTACTACTAGTTACACGCCACCCGTATCAGAGACAGAGGTGGTGGAGTCTGATCAAGTGCTTGAACAGCCTGGAGGAAGCTACAAAAAAAATGCCTTTGTCCTCGGACTCCAAGAGAAAGGGATGTAATGATTGTAATGAGTTCAGCCAGGTTGACCTCTTGGATGTGAGTTCCCTCATTGGGGCTGTTAATCAGTCCACTCAGGGAGCCCTGGCAGCTAGATAAAAACAGGAGTGTCAGACACCCTGTTCTTTCTGAGAGCTGGTTCTGAGGGCGCTGGAGCAGTGTCAAGGAACCTCCGCATGTCAACAAAGGGTGACATGGTGACCAGCCTCCATGGAGTTACTTCAGGAATGCCAAGTCTATAGCTCCATAAAGATACAACACAAGTAGATAAAGTGGTAAAGAGGGCGTATGGCAGACTTGCTTTCATCAGTTGGCATGATGTGGAGGTGCCATTCTTGGACAGGGGTGGACAAGGTCAGAAGTCACTCGACGCCAGGTTACAGTCCAACAGGTTTATTTAAAATCACAAGCTTTCAGAGTGCTGCTCCTTTCCAACCAGCATTCCAACCGGAACTCTATCAACAAACACATTGAGTTAGACCCCATCCACCACCCACTGAGCAAAGTAACAGGAAGTGACTTTGCTACAGGAAATGACCATGGACATCACCAACCCAAAGAAACCCAAACATATAAATAGAAAACGGGAATTATCAGCAGTGCTTCACCCAAGGCCCACTGAAGATGTTACCTAGTAGAGTGATGAAACATCTGGAAATGAACCTTCCAGCTCAGCGAGCAAACCTACATCCAAAATCTCAACCGGAGTTACAAATCTTCTCAAAACTCACTGCTGCTCCTTTGTCAAATAATATGAAGAGAAGCACGCAGGAATAAAAGTTATAGTCAGACACATCAAAATTAGTATGATTTTTTTGATCCCTCTGATTATTAAGGGGCATTGCGTATAAAACCTAGTAAGTTATGTTGCAATTGGAATATTGCATGGATTAGAGTGTATTTGTCATAAGGAAAGATTGTACAAATTTAGATTTTATATTGCTGGAACATTGGAGGCTGAAGGGCAACCTGATCGAAGTACACAAAATAATTAGAGGCATAGATAGAGTTCCTTCTCAGGGTGCAAATGTCTAATACTAGGGAACATAGGTTTAAAGTGAGATGGGGAAGGGTTAACGGCAATGTCTGAGGCAAGTTTTCAAACAGAGTGTGTTAGGTACTTGAAATGTGCTGCCAGGGGAGGTGGTTGAAGCAGATACAATAGCAACATTTAAGAGGCATTTAGACAGGCGGATGGACAAACATGGAATAGAGGGATAAAGACCATGTGCTGGCAAATGAGATTAGTTTAGAATGGCATCATGGTTGGCATGGACATGATGGGTCGAAAGGCCTGTTGTTGTTGTTCACTGGTCTGTATTTTATGTTCTTGTACAGCAGCACAGAGCATCTGCAAAATGATTACAATAAAATAAAAACCATTTAAACAAGAGAAATAAATAATCATATTTAGAAGACATGGCATCGGAGATAATATTGCAATGTTGACTTAATTTCAGAAGTGGGCCAAATTGAACTCAGAATTGTAAAATTAGAGAAAGCAATTCTGAATATCTGAATAGCTTCCAAACTGGATTCCACATCAGAAGTTGAGCAAGTTAATAAACTTGGATGTACAATTGGCAATATTGCTGATCATGTTGTAGCTTGCCAAGGGGGAAAAGAAGCAACAGCTGCTTTTGAAGTACTGACAGACCTTGACTACAATTAATAGAATTCATGAAAGAACAAGATTTAATTGAAGAGCTTGACATCCTATGAAATTCATTGATGATTTTTTAATTCACTATCTCAACAAATTAGTGAAAAAATGTGGTTGCGATGATTTAATACCAGAATTCATAAGAGACAGAATGGTTGTACAAATTGCTGATGGCCTTTGTCTGATTTATTACAGTTTAAAGAAGATTTGTCTCTAGAGAAAGCTATTTGAATAGTGAATGAAGCAGAAGTCAAGATTTAAGAATCGTCAAACCTCAGAGAAGAAGATTAATATTGTCACAGGAGATCAACAGAATCCACTCGCTAATTAGATTACAAAAGTCCAAATGAGACACATGGTAAAAAAGAACAGCATTTAGGACAAGCACCAGACACCAAAAGTTTTCATCAACACTGTGAAGGAACGGATCTCACAGGCATAGACAATGCCCAGCTATTAAAATTGAATGTTTTACCTGTCACAGTAGGTCACTTTCAGAGATGTATAGAAGTAGGTCATAGTCCAGAAAAGTAAAATGTAAAATAACTGCCCACACCAAGATGTTAAAGAGATAGAATGGTCTACACCAGAAGAAAAAACTATTGCCATCTCCGCTTTATGGTGTGACCAAATGTTACTTATCTAAATGGTTATCTCACAAGTTTCACATCAGCCACTAGGAAAAGTAATAATGGCAAGCAATATTGAGAAGTGTTCTCAGTAACACCCACTGTAATGATGTGAAGTGGACAGATATGCAGGGCTGCTTAGGACCTCAAAAGAGGAAGGTTTAGCATTCCAAGTCCTTCTCAAAGTCACTGCAACAATGTCTATCATATCCTTTAACTAGTTGCTATTTCTTGTTCAATACAAGAGTTCCCTTCAGTTAGACCAAGAATTGGTTTTGTTTTACCATAGAATAGTGATCTCAGGTTTGTTACCGGTGCCACAAGACAGTGAGGTGAGGAACAGTCAGCGAGTGCAGCTTAACACATGGCTGCAAGGCTGGTGCAGGAGAGAGGGATTCAGATACTTAGACCATTGGGATGCCTTCTGGAAAGGTGGGACCTGTACAAAAAGGACGGGTTGCACCTGAACTGGAGGGGCACAAATGTCCTTTGTGGGAGATTTGTTCGTGTGGTTCAGGTGGGTTTAAACTAGTTTGGCAAGGAGGTGGGAACCAGAGCTACATATCTGAGAAGGCGGGAGTTGTAGATGGAGCAATGACACAATGTAGTGAATCTATCAGTAACGTTTTTCACGTGATAAAACAAAGGGATTGGTTAAAATGTGTCTGCTTTAATGCAAGGAGTGTCAGAAATAAGAGTGACGAACTTAAAGCATGGATCAGAACTTGGGGCTATGATGTTGTGGCCATAATGGAGACGTGGGTTTCACAGGGGCAGGAATGGTTGCTTGATGTTCTAGGGTTTGGAACATTTATAAAGAACAGGGAGGTTGGAAAAAGAGAAGGGGGTGTAGCATTGCTGATCAGAAAGTGCATCACAGCTACAGAAACGAAGGTTGTTGAGAAAACTTTGTCTACTGAGTCAGTATGGGTGGACGTTAGGAACAGAAGGGAGCAGCCACCTCATTGAGGGTTTTCTATAGACCTCCTAATAGCAGTAGGGAGATTGAAGAATTCATGGCTGACAGATTTTGGGTTGCAGGGTTATTGTTGTGGGTGACTTCAACTTTCCTAATATTGACTGAAACCTCCTTAGTGCAGATAGTTTGGATGGAGCCGTTTTTGTCCGGTGTGTTTAGGTGTTTTCCTTACTCAATATGTAGACAGGCCAACGAAGGGAGAGGCCATTTTGGATTTGATGCTCAGCAATGAGCCAGGACAGGTGTCAGATCTCACTGTGGGAGAACACTTTGGTGACACTGACCACAACCGCCTCACATTTACCATAGCCTTGGAGAGGGAAAGGAGCAGTTACCAAGGGAAGATATTTAATTGGGGAAAAGGAAATTATGATGCTATCAGCCAGGAGTTGGGAAGTACAGATTGGGAGCAGTTGTTCCACAGTAAGGGCACAAAAGACATGTGGAGACTGTTTAAGGAGCAGTTGTTACAAGTGATGCTCAAATTTGTTCCTTTGAGACAGGCAAGAAGAGGTAAGATTAAGGAGCCTTGGATGATAAGAACAGAGGAGCTTTTTGTCAAAAAGAAGAAGGCAGCTTACATTAGGGGGAGGAAGCAAGGATCTAGCATAGCTTTAGATGATTACAGGCTTACTAGAAAGGAGCTCAGAAATGGACTGAGGAGAGCCAGGAGGAGGCATGAAAAAGGCTTGGCAGGAAGGATGAGGGAGAACCCAAAGGCAGTTTACTCATACATGAGGAAGATCATGCTGGCTGCAGCGCGACATAGAGAGGATGCAGAGCTGGGCTGACAAATGGTAGATGGAGTTCAAGCTGTTTAAATGCAAAATGATGCATTTTGGAAAGTCGAACTTGAATGCTGAATATAGGATTAAAGACAGGATTCTTGGGCAGTGTGGAGGAACAGAGGGATCTTGGTGTTCAAGTGCATAGGTCCCTCAAAGTTGACACCCAAGTGGATAGGGTTGTTAAGAAAGCATATGGTGTTTTGGCTTTCATGAACAGGGGGATCGAGTTTAAGAGCCGTGAGGTTTTGCTGCAGCTCTACAAGACCCTGGTGAGACCACACTTGGAATATTGTGTCCAGTTCAGGTCGCCCTATTGTAGAAAAATACGGAGGCTTTGGAGTGGTGCAAAGGAGGTTTAACAGGATGCTGCCTGGACTGGTAAGCTTGTCTTACGAAGACAGGTTGACTAAGCTCAGACTTTTCTCTCTGGAGAGAAGAAGGAAGAGAGGTGACCTGATCGAGATATACAAGGTAATGATATGGATGGATAGAGTCAATAGCCAGAGACTTTTACCTTGGGCAGGATTGACTGGCATGAGGGGTCATAGTTTTAAGACATTAGAAGGAAGGTATAGAGGAGACGTTAGAGGTAGGTTCTTTACACAGAGACTTGTGAATGCATGGAATGCGTTGCCAGCTGTGGTGGTGGAAGCAGAGTCACTAGGGACATTTAAGCGACTTTTGGAAATGCACTTGGACAGCAGTGAATTGAGGGGTGTGTAGATTAGTTTATTTTATTTTAGATTAGGAATAATCCTCGGCACAACATCGTGAGCTGAAGGGCCTGTTCTGTGATGTACTTTTCTATGTTCTATGTTCTATGTTCTATACCAAACAAATCTTGTAGATCACTACACTTAAGGAGGATGGTGGCAGCAAATTTATTATGTGAAACTCGGTGAAGCTGCACATACAACAAGAAAAGGCAAATGGTGAAGCAAGTCAATTCCCAGTGTCTGGTGACATTGCACAAAGTAGGTTCGATGAGCAACCCAGCTCTGATTGGGCACTGTATGCAGATCAACATCAGTCCCATTTGAAGATTTTGAAGAAAAATCACAGAAGCCTAGTTGGAGGAATGGAAAATGTCAGACTAGCACAGAACAGGAAGCTGATCTGAAATGCATATTGTTGGAGAGTGCAACCTTTATTCTGTATCTAACCCCGTACCGACGATGCCTTGGGAGTGTTTGATGGGGACAGTGCAAAGGGAACTTTACTCCATATCTAACCCCAAGCTTTACCCACTCTGGGAGCGTTTGATGGGGACAGCGCAGACAGAACTTTAGTCTGTGCTTAATGCAAAGATACTGAACCATTGGTTTATTTTCTCCTCTGTTGGTTGTTCTGAGACTAACAGATCCTGAGGAGAGTGCTTTTGCCAGACACCTCTTATTTCTTGACGTCAGTGGATCTGTCATTTATACCAGTCCAGTTACGCACTGTCTCATAGATGTTTTGTCACAGTGATTGACTGTGTTCCTCTGCTTCAATCTATCAGGTGTTCGACTGACCAAATGCCCTTCAGTGTAATCACACCATGATTCACTGCCATGTTAATATATCGATATTACTGAAGTAAAAGATACAGAATACCTTCATACTTAACATAAAGGCGTGATTTTTCAGGATGGTTTAACATCTTTAGATTCTTTTCTGATCAACAGATTTCTTGTCATCTCTCCTGCAATTCTTCTTAGAACCATACCTCCATCTCCAGTGGCTATCCTCTTATAGTCCCCCCCACCACTGAGTATTCTCTGATAGCCCACTTACAGAGGGTATCCTCTGATAGATCACTCCCTGTGAGTAACCTCTGATAGCCCACTCCCAGTCAGGATCTACTGTTAGCCTGTCTCAGTGGCTATCCTCCAATAGTATCCACCAGTGGATATCCTTTCATACCCCGCAACTACACGTATCATCACTTAGCTCGCCCCCAAGGGTTATCCTCTGATACCCCGCAAATATACTCTGATGCCCCACCCTAGTGGGTATCCTTTGATACCTCAACATGAATGGATTCTCTCTGATAGCCCAACCCCAGGGTTATCTTCTCATAGGCAACTCCCAGCAGATATCCTCTGATACCCCATCCCAAAGTACCATTCACTGTAGATGTTTGGCAGTTGATCATTCAAGAATCACAGCCAGAATTTGGGCAGGAATGGGGGACAAGGGTGATACATAGTTAATAGGAGTCAAGGGTGTACAAAAGAGATAGGCAGGTCCCTGGAACAGGATTCAGAGCAGGAGAGGAACCTTGGCTGTTTTTGGCAGTCCAGGATACTGATGTCCATTGTCAAAATCTTTCAGCACCCTGAGACTGACAACTGAAGATAGAAGAGCAGGATGGAACTACCATGGGGAGCATCTGGAACAAGGTGAGAGGACCAGGTCCAATCCCAGAGGATTGAGCTTTCTATGGGGCAGGGCATGTGGGAGTGAGATAATAAAGTCCTTCCTTAAGCTGTCTCTGCCTCCCTGTAATGTCAGATGTCTCAGCTGGGAAAACATGAGCAATCACAGTTAAAACTGGAAACAGCTTTAAACATGAGGCCGAAAGAACTGCGGATGCTGTAAATCAGAAAACTTCTGAAGAAGGGTCATGGACCCAAAACATTAACTTTAATTTCAGTTCACAGATGCTGCCAAACCTGCTGAGCTTTTCCAGCAACCTCTCCAGGTAGTTATAGACCTGTGAGCCTGACATAAGTCGTAGGTAAGCTGTTGGAGAAGATACAGAGGGATGGGATTTATTCACTTTTGGAATAAAATGGGCTTATCAGTGATAGGCAGCATGGATTTGTGTAGGGAAAGGCATGTATTATCAACTTAATAGAATTCTTTGAGGAAGTGACAAAGCTGATTTATGGGGGAAAGGCTGTAGATGTCATATACATAGACTTCAGTTAAGGCGTTTGGTAAGGTTCCCGTGGTAAGCTGATGGAGAAAGTGAAGTCGCATGAGGTTCAAGGTATACTAGCTAGATGGATGGAGAACTGACGGGGTAGCAGGAGACAGAGAGCAGTAGTGGGAGTTTCTCAAAATGGAGAACTGTAACCAGTGATGTTCCACAGCAATCCATGTTGGGACCACTGTTGTTTGTGATATACATAAATGATCTGGAGGAAGGTATAGGTGGTCTGATTAGCAAGTTTACAAATGACACTATGGTTGGTGGAGTAGCAGATAGTGAAGGGGACTGTCAGAGAGTGCAGGAGAATATAGAGATTAGAGAGTTGGGCGGAGAAATGGCCGAAGGAGTTCAATCCGGGCAAATGAGCTGTGATGCATTTTGGAAGATCCAATTCAAGAGTGAAATATACAGTAAATGGAAAAGCTCTGGGGAAAATTGATGTACAGAGAGATCTGGGTGTTTACGTCCATTGTACCCCGAAAGTGGCAACGCAGGTCGATAGAGTGGTCAAGAAGGCATACAGCATGCTTTCCTTCATCAGATGGGGTATTGAGTACAAGAGTTAGCAGATCATGTTACAGTTCTATGGGACTTCGGTTTGGCCACATTTGGAATACTGCATACAGTTCTGGTTGCCACATTACCAAAAAAATGTGGATGCTTTGGAGAGGGTGCAGAGGAGGTTCTCCAGGATGTTACCTCGTATGGCGGGCGCTAGCTATGAAGAGAGGTTGAGTAGATTAGGATTATTTTCTTTAGAAAGACGGAGGTTAAGGAGGGACATAATTGAGGTCTACAAAATCATGAGAGGTATAGACAGGGTGGATAATAAGAAGATTTTTCCCAGAGTGGGGGACTCAATTACTCGGGGTCATGAGTACAAGGTGAGAGGGGAAAAGTTTAAGGGTAACATTCTTTATGCAGAGGATGGTGGGTGCCTGGAATGCGTTGCCAGCGGAGGTGATAGAGGTGGGCATGATAGCGCCAGTTAAGATATATCTAGACAAATACATGAATGGGCAGGGAGCAGAGGGATACAGATCCTTAGAAAATAGGCCACTGGTTTAGATAGAGGATCTGGATCAGTGCGGGCTTGAAGGGCCAATGAATGGGCTTTTCCTGTGCTGTAATTTTCTTTGTTATTTGTTCTTTTTTCTGTTTTTGTTAAACATGAGGCTTGCAGCCTCATTAACTCAATTAACATACTATCCTGCTGCCTGGCAGCTGGTTGGCTGCTTGACTTTTGTCCCCAGTTCACTTGAAACATTTCCTAATTACCACCCCCAACCCAATCCGTGTCCCACAAGCTCATCCATATTGGGTCCCACACATAGATACAATTGCTGATCTGATCATATACAGGAATAATAGAACACTGTTCAACTCATTGAGACATGATCCACTATTCATTCAGACCATGGCCAGTCTGTACCTCAAATCCATTTACCTATTGTTCCTCACTCGTCCATATTCATCAAATTCCAATAACACCCCATCTTGCAAACTCCAGTTGACCCCAGAATCCACGGTCATTTTTTGAGTGGTGTTAGGGGCAGGTGTTCAATACTTCTACCCTCTTTGTATTAAGAAGTGCTTCCTGATATCACTCCTCAAAAGCCTGGCTTAAATTTTAAGAATGTTCGAAAAAAGTTTTCCTCTTTCTAACCAAATCCATTGGCCATTTTGAAAGACTAGGATCAATCCTCCACTTTCTAATTGCAAGGGATTGCAACAACAACAATTTGCATTTATATGGAGCTTTCAACACAGATATTAGAGCAGGTAATCAAAATCTTGCAGATTTTAAAGAATATCGCAAAGGAAAGAAAAGCCAATCAACAAGGTGCCACATGAAAGGCTGCTGCATAAGATAAAGGTGCATAGCTTTACAGGTAATGTATTAGCCTGAATAGTAGAGTGGTTAACTAACAGAAAGCAAAGAGTGGGGATAAATGAATGTCTTTCCAGTTGGCGATCAGTGTGCCTTACTGTGTTGCAACTGCGATTTTTTTACAATTTACATCGATGATTTGAAGTTGGAGACCAAATGTACTGTGTCAAAGTTCACAGATGTCACTAAGATGAGCGGTAGAACAGAGTGTGAAGAGGACACTGAAAGTCGGCAGAGGGATATCGATAGATTAAGTGAGTGGGCGAGGGTCTGACAGATGGTGTATAGTTTTGGTAAATGTGAAGTCATCCATTTTGGTAAGAATAACACAAAAATGGACTGTTATTTAAATGGTGAAAAGCCACAGCGTGTTGTTGTGTAGAGGGACCTGGGTGTCCTTGTGCATGAATCATAAAACATTGGTTTGCAGTTGCAACAGATATTAAAAAGCCAAATGGAATTTTGTCCTTCATTGCTAGAAGGACGAAGTTTAAAAATAGGGAGGTTATGCTGCAGCTGTGTAGGGAGCTGGTGAGGCCATACCTGGAGAACTGCAGACAGTTTTGGTCTCCTTACTTGAGAAAGGATGCATTGGCGCTGAAGGAGGTGCAGAGGCGGTTCACTAGGTTGAGTCCATAGTTGAGAAGATTGGCTTATGAGGAAAGCTTGAGTAGACTAGAACTATGTAAAAACAATGACTGCAGATGCTGAAAACCAAATACTGGATTAGTGGTGCTGGAAGAGCACAGCAGTTCAGGCAGCATCCAACGAGCAGCGAAATCGACGTTTCGGGCAAAAGCCTTGCCCGAAACGTCGATTTCGCTGCTCGTTGGATGCTGCCTGAACTGCTGTGCTCTTCCAGCACCACTAATCCAGTAGACCAGAACTATACTCATTGGAATTTAGAAGAATGAGGCGAGATCTTACTGAAACATGTAAAACTATGAAGGGAATAGACAAGATAGACGCAGGAAGGTTGCTCCACTGGTGACTGAAACTAGAACTAGGGGGCATGGTTACAAAATAAGGGGGAGCAGATATAGGACTGAGTTGAGGAAGGGTTGTGAACCTGTGGAATTCCCTGCCCAGTGAAGCAGTTGAGGCTATCTCATTGAATGTTTTTAAGGCAAAGATAGATTTTTGAACAGCAAAGGAATTAAGAGGTATTGTGACCGAGTGTGTAGGTGGAGCTGAGTCCATGATAAGATCAGGCATGATCTTGTTGAATGGTGAGCAGGGCTCGATGAGCCAGATGGCTGACCTCTGCTCCTCGTTCTCATCTTGGAGGAAATTTAAGAGATGTAGATTGAGTCAGCTGAAGGAACACCAGGCAATAATGGTACAATTGTCCCAATATCATCCGGCGATTCTATGTCCTCTATATTGGGGAGACAGGCCGCCTACTGGCGGAACGTTTCAGAGAACACCCCTGGGATACCCGGACCAACCAACCCAACCACCCCGTAGCTCAACACTTCAACTCCCCCTCCCACTCCACCAAGGACATGCAGGTCCTTGGACTCCTCCATTGCCAGACCATGGCAAAAGGACGGTTGGAGGAAGAGCGCTCATCTTCCACCTGGGAACCCTCCAAACACAAGGGATGAACTCAGATTTCTCCAGTTTCCTCATTTCCCCTCCCCCACCTTGTCTCAATCAAATCCCTCGAACTCAGCACTGCCTTCCAAACCTGCAATCTTCTTCCTGACCTCTCCGCCCCCACCCCACTCCAGCCTATCACCCTCACCTTGACCTCCCTCAACCTATCACATTCCCAACACCCCTCCCCCAATTCCCTCCTCCCTACCTTTTATCTTAGCGTGCTGGACACACTTTCCATATTCCTGAAGAAGGGCTGATGCCCGAAACGTTGATTCTCCTGTTCCTTGGATGCTGCCTGACCTGCTGCGCTTTTCCAGCAAGAAAAAGAGGTGATCTTGTTGAAATATATACGATTCTTAAAGGGCTCGATACGGTAAATGCTGAAAGGATGCTTCTACTCATGAGAGAGTCTAGCACCAATGTGCAATGTCTCATAATAAAGGGGCACCAATTTGAGACTGAGGTGAGAGGAATTTCTACTCTCAAAGGGTTGTGAATCTTTGGAATTCCTTGCCATAAAGAGCTATGGGGGCAGAGTCCTTGAGAATATTTAAGGCTGGGATAGATAAATTCTTGATCAGTCAGGAACCAAAGGTTATGGGAAAAGGGCAGGAAAGTGGGAATGGGGAATGTGGGGTCAGTCATCATCCTATTGAATGGAGAGCAGGCTTGACGGGCTGAACAGCCTAACCCCGTTCATATTTCTGATGTTCTCATGAGTAGGCAGGCTCTTGGATTTGAGGTTACAGTCAGTCATCCATGGGTTTATTAAATTGCAGAGGGGCTGACCATGTACTTTATTCATATCTTTGCAAACAGTATGATTCCACAAACAGCAATTATATAACAACCAGATAATCTACTTCTATTCGTTAATGATTTCGCAGTAAAAAAAACTGGCTAGAGCAATGGGGAAAACTCAACTGAGTTTCCAATAATGCAGCTGTCTTTCAGTATGGACCCTCTGATAGTACAGGACTCCATCAGTACAGACTCTCAGACAGTGCTGTACTCCCTTCTTCCGGACCCTTCGACAGTGCAGCATTCCATCAGTACTGAACCTCTAACAGAGCAGCTCTCTTTCAGTACAGTCCCTCTGATAGTGCAGCCCTTCCTCGGTACTGATCCTCAGGCAGCACAGCACTCCCTCAATTCTGACCATCAGAGAGCAGTAATCCCTTAGTACTGACCTTCTGAAAATTCTGCACTCCCTCAGTACTGACTCTCTGACAATGCAGCACTCCCTCACTATTGACCCTCTGACAGTGCAGCACTCTCTCAGTACTGACCCTCTGACAGAGCTGCACTCCCTCAATGTAGCAGTGGGAATGAAATGCTAGATTGTGGGCTCAATTCTCTGCAATTTGGTTTGAGGCAATGACTTCACACTCTGTCCTAGTGTCGGATGAAAGTATCTTGAGGGCAAGTGTTCTTTTGCTTCAGTTCTTTTATGAAGGAGAAGGTCGGCCTCCTGGATATTACCTTCACATGCTCAGTCACCTCTGACACCGTCCAACACACTGTCTCTTCCCGTGAAAGTGGACGACCTTCCCCCAGATGCCCGAATGGACAGTAGTCCTTCAGCCTGGAACCTGAAGGGATTGAACAATGAACTGGGACAGGGGAGGGATTGAGTACAAGGTGAAGCGTCAGTTGGGAGTGAGTCACAGTGTGCACTGTTAGAAACTTGCATCACCTCACTCTCAGCGAATGCAACCAGACTCGGCGCTTTAAAAGCCTGAGTCAACGCCAGGACTCTCACTGCAGAGGAAGATCATTGAGCGATACTGGGCTGCCAACTGAGCATGGACAACCCGAAACATCAGTCTCGAGGCACGCGTGCTGCACTCCTAATGATGCTTATGGTGCTGGTGGAGAGCAGTCAGATCTCACAGGACGGTCAGTATCATCTCCACCTCTTTTGAACCGCATTAAACTATCTTTACCTTCATTGGAGCCAGAAGAAAACAGGCAACAATAGTGAGCTCGGAAGATTAAACCTGAGTTGGGCGACTGGAACTAAATAGAAGGCATTGTCGAGATTTTTACACAGAGAACAGGATGCTCTCTTCACACAGTGAGTTGTAAGGCTGTAGGTATCATTCCCAGGGTTAGTGCCTGAAGCCGAAACTGTGTCAACGTTGATAGGGGGGGGGGGGGGGGGGGAGATGTAAAAGAAAAGGAGTTGCGGAGATTGGTTGATGAATATAATTCGGAATACCAAATTATGTGGAGGGAAAGCACCCGGTCTGGGTGAGCTAAATGGTCTGTTTCCGCGTTGCAACATTGATGTGTTTGATGTAGAATAGAAACTCTCATAATTTCAGCAAATCCCTCATATTCTATCATTGGAATACCAGGATGCTGAGTTATTAAAACTTTGGTCATGTTTAATTTTGTTCCAGTTTAGTCTGGAAACTGAGGGGTCTGTTCCTCATTTCCATAGCGTTACTGTATCAGGTAGAGTACTTGGGAAAAGCATTCAAATGTGATTGAGCAAGATTTGCATGTTTGATGGCTGTGTCTCCTTATTGTTCTGGTGTTGTTTTCATAAACGACCACATTATTACGTTCGTCTCTCAAATTTTTTTATCTGGTATTTGCATCAATGTTTCTCTGGTTTGATTGCATTATAGAATCTTACAGCACAGAACAAGGTCAGTTGACCCATCCTGTCTGTGCAGCTCTTGAAAAGCTTTATCCAATCTAGATCCACAGTCCAACGCTTCCCCCATCACCATGTCAACTTGCCCTCTCCAAGTGCATGTCCAATTGTCATTTGAAACTCCATGTGGGATCTAATCCACCAAACGTTCAGGCAGATAATTGTGGATCTTACCAATACTCTGCGTAAGCATCTCTCCTCATTTCACTTTCCATTCTGTTATAAATTATTTTAAATTGTAAAGCCCCCGAGTTAACTCCACCATTTAATAAGGTCACGGATAATCTGAATGTTCCATATTCCTATATCCCTAGTAACTTCATACCCACTTGTTCATCAAGAATCTATCAACCTCTGAAGTAACAATATTCAATTTCTCAGCTTTCATCACCTTTTGGGGAAGAGCATACAAAGGCTCATCATATGCTGCAAGAAAAAAATTCTCATTATCTCCTTTCTAAATGGGCAACTGCATATTTTGGATCAGTGACCATGCCTTTAAAAAGCCTTCTGCATCTCCAGACTGGGGAAAGAACCTCTGTTCTTTTGGAAGTGTATCAGAATGCAGAAGGCAATGGTTTCACTCTTGTCAGTAGACTGGTAATCCAGAAATCCAAGAAAAATTCTGAGAATCCTTGGCAGATGGTGGAATTTGAATTCAATTTTTAAAATCTGGAATTAGCCTCTAAAGAGGACCACCATATATATAAAAAACAACTATTTACTGATATTCTTTACAGCAGGAAATTGCTGTCCTTACCTGGTCTGCGCTATATGTTACTCCACATTCACAGCAATTTGGTTAACTCTTAACCACACTTCAAAATGCTATAGCAAGCCTGTTAGTTGTATTCAAGGGAAACTTGGGGCATGCAATAAATGTTGACTCAGCCAGCAATGCCTACATCCCATGAATGAATAAGAAAGGTCAATGTATTATTAATTAAAATGCATGCACAATGGGGACAGAATCAATTAACAACAATGATTAATGTGCTTCACTGACTTATTAAGCAGTATCATAAACTAACCAAGTACTAAGCCTTAACAACAATTTGTAGACATCACAGGGCAAAAGAGAAAGTGTGACAAGCATGTGTGACTAGCTGAAAACCAACATGGTCTTGATGAGTTGAACGGCCTCCTTTCTCACTGGAATCATTCTATCATTGTGTTTCCAGCATAGAAGCAGATCATTCAGCCCAACTGATCCAACAGGTCAGCATAACATCGAGGGCTGAATTGCCTGTACTGTGCTGTAATGTTCTACATTCAATGCTCCATGCTAATAATTATGCTTCAAAATAAGTCTTCTGTAATCCCTTTGCATTTTATGTAGTCAAGGTATTTTATTATTTCTTTTTCTTGCATGTTCACACCTATCTCTCCACCCTGAGTACTCCCTATGGTAGAGTCTGACATTCTTAGCACTCTCTGCATAAAGATATTGCTCCTGAATTCCTGATAGATGCATTAGTGACTAAATAGATATATGGAAATACCTTCTCCATATGGAAGTATCTTCTCCACATCAACCCATCAAACCCCTTCATAATGTTAAAGACCTGTATAAGGTCACCCCTGAGGTTTTTCTGTCCTAGAGAAATTTGCCACACTCCACTCAATTACTCTGGATATTTAGAATCTATCACTTTTGATACTATTTTAGGAAATCTTTTTGCACTTTCTCCATTGATTCTTTTTAAAAAATCATTCATGGGATGTGGGCATTCCTGGCTGGGCCATAATTTATTGGCCATTCCTAACTGTCCTTGAGAAGATGGTGGTGAGCTGCCTCCCTGAGCCTCAGCAGTCCATTTGATGTAGTTAGATCCACAGTACAGTGGGGGATGGAGTTTCAGGATTCTGACCCAGTGACACCGAAGGAATGGAGAAAGTGACAACTTTAGAAGCTGGAGATTAGAGTCGAGAGTGTGGTGCTGGGAAAGCACAGCAGGTCAGGCAGCATCCAAGGAGCAGGACAATCAACATTTTGGGCATAAGCCCTTCATCAGGGATGAGGCTTGTGGGCCGGGGTTGAGAGACAAATGGGAGTGGGGTGAAGTGGGTAGCTAAGAAAGCAATAAGTGGATAAAGGTGAGGGAGAAGGTGACAGGTCAGAGGGGGGAGTGATGGACAGGTCAGGAGGGCAGTGCCAAGTTGGAGACTTGTGTGGGGGGAGGAGAAATGAGGAAGCCATTGAAATCCACATTTATCCCGTGTGGTTGCAGGGTCTCAAGGGTGAATATGAGGTGTTCTTCCTCCAGGTGTTGGGTGGTAACGGTTTGGCGGTGGAGGAGGCCCAGGACCTGCAAGTCCTTGACAGAGTGGGAGGGGGAGTTGAAGTGTTCAGCCACAGGGTCGTGGGATTGGTGGGTGCGGGTGTCCCAGAGATGTTGTCTGAAACAATCCGCAAGAAGGCGTCCTGTCTCCCTGGGTGCAACAGATGCAGTAGATGATATTGTAGAGGTACAGGTAAATTTTTGATGAATGTGGAAGGATCCCTTGGGGCTTGGACAGAGGTGAAGGGAGGTTTTGCAGGTTTTGAACTTCCTGCAGTGGCAGAGATAGGTGCTAGGAGTGAGGTGTGGGCTGGTGGGGAGCGTGGACCTGACGAGCGAGTTGCAGAGGGAATGGTCTTTTCAGAACACATTTGGGATGGGGAGGGAAATATATCTTTGATGGTGGAATCTGTTTGGAGGTGGTGGAAGTGGCAGAGGATGATGCAATATATGTGAGGGTGATGGGGTGGAAGGTGAGGGCTGAGGTGTTCTGTCCATGTTGTGTTGGGAGGGGTGGGGTTCAAGGGCAGTGGTGCAGGAAGTGGAGGAGATGCAATGGAGGGCATCGTCAACCACACGGGAAGGGAAGTTGCGATCATAGACGAAGGGGGCCATCTGGGACTTTCTGAGGTGGAATTTGTCATCCTAGGCACAGATGTGGCGGAGGCAGAGGAATTGGGAATAAGGGATTGTGTTTTTACAGGAGATAGGGTGGGAGATGTAGTCTAGGTACTTGTGGGAATTGGAGGGCTCTGTGGTTAGTTGGTTACCAGATACGGTGATGGAGAGGTCCAGGAAGGGGAGGGAGGTTGCCGAGATGGTCCAGGCAAATTTGAGGTTGGGGTTGAAGGTGTTGCTGAAGTTGATGAACTGTTCAACCTCCTCGTGGGAGCATGAGATGGTGCCAATACAGTCATCGATGTAGCAGAGGAACAGGCAGGGGATGGTGCCGGCTTAACTGCGGAAGATGAACTGATCCATGTATCTGACAAACAGGCAGGCATAGCTGGGTCCCATGTGGGTGCCCATAGCTATCCTTGGTTTACAGGAAGTGGGAGGATTGGAAGGAGAAGTTGAGTGCGAGGACCATTTCAGCCAAGCGGATGAGGGTGTTGGTGGAAGGGTACAGGTTGGCATGGCGTGAGAGGAAGAAACAAAAGCCTTCTTGTGGATTGTTTCAGAGAATAACTCTGGGACACCCACACCCACCATCCTGTGGCTGAACACTTCAACTCACCCTTCCACTCCATCAAGGACATGCAGGTCCTGGTCCTCCTCCACCACCAAGCCATTACCACCCGACCCCTGGAGGAAGAACGTCTCATATTCTGCCTTGGGACCCTGCAACCACATGGGATAAATGTGGATTTCAACAGCATCCTCATTTCCCCCCCCCACCCCCCCAACATTATCCCAGTTCCAGGCCTCCAACTTGGCACTGCCCTCCGGACCTGTCCATCATTCCCCCCTGATCTATCACCTTCTCCCTCACCTTCATCCACTGATTGCTTTCTCAGCTACCCACCCTACCCCCCACTCCCATTTATCTCTCAACTCCGGCCCACAAGCCTCATCCCTGATGAAGGGCTTATGTCTGAAACGTTGATTGTCCTGCTCCTTGGATGCTGCCTGACCTGCAGTTTCGTATCAGTCTGAGCAAGTAACAGGTTGTGAGACGCTCAGAAAATGAAGGGCACCATTTCAATGCCATTTTCTTCTCTTTCTTGTAGAGGGTACCATCCTTCTTGGAGGGGAAGACAGCGATATGACAGAACTCTCAAGGGGGCTGGTGATGACACTTCTGAGAAGGAGTCTAGAAATGGCAGCAAGGAAAGAAAGAAGTCTCAAACTGGCTACAAGGAATATGAGAAGTCCAGAGTGGAGAGGTATCCTACCACACATCAAAGTTCCCATCTCATTCTGATGTATTGGAGTAAAATATAGAGCACTTCAGTAAACAACAGTCGAATTAAATTGTAAAAGTACTTAAGAAATTGAAGAGTGGAAATTTTGTCAAAGCTAGACAACAACGTAAACTCAGAGTAATTGACACATGGCTATGGGGGGATGCTGGAAATGAGATTATTTTGGGGTTATTACAGAGTTATAGGAAGAGTGTGGAAAGTGAGATTACTTTGGGATTGATACAAAGCTAAAAGGAGAGTGCAGCACAGCAAGTTTAGTTTCAGGTTGATACAGGACTATGAAAAGAGAGTAGTATCAGTTTTGGATTGATGCAGTCATGAATTAAACAGGGTACAACAGAGAAGAAGTTTGAACAGTGAGTTTGTAGATCTGTGTGTAGTAGGCAGCAATGTGGAACATATTGTGTATCGGACATGATCATTCTTACTGCTGTAATCACTTTTGCATAGTGGTTACTGCTTTGATGGCTTCATATATAAATATTTTTGTGGACGTGTGTGTGAAGTGTTAGGGAGCTACCTGAATTTGGATAAAAAATGTCAATGAAAGACAGTGAAATTTTTTATACAGTAATTTCTTGGAAACCACAGTTCAAAGTAATTGCCAATCTTGTTTGTTTGAACTCACTTCAGGAAAAAACAGCTGACAGTTTTTACTGGAGGTTTTCTGGCTTCTCTGTTTAACAAAGTTTTGTGCTTTGGAGATAGTTTTGGATTTTCAGTTCAGAGCAGACATCTGTTAAGGAAAAGCTGCTTAGCTCACGACTCCTGTTTCTGATGCACCTTTATGGTGAATTCAGTTTGAAACCTGATTGTCCTTTTGAAGAATCACTGTAAGATTTTTTTGGTACTATTTTTCCTGAGCAAGCTATATCTGCCAAGATCCCAGAGACCATTGCAATTGTTTGACAATACCTGTCTATACGTGCCTAAAAGTAAGAACAACAGTGATATGAACAATTTAAACCTTATCCTATTTGCCTTAAAGAAGAATGGCGTATTAATTCAAAAATGTTTGTTGCCAAAGTGTATCTCTGCAAAACCTACCAGCTATGTGTGGGAGTGTATGTATATATGTGTGTGTGTGTGTGTGTGTGTGTGTGTGTGTGTGTGTGTGTGTGTGTGTGTGTGTGTATGTTTTTGTATGTGTGTTTTCAGTTAATAGGACTAATATTTCTTTTATCATATTACAAACTGTGTGTTAATACAGTTGTGATAAAAAAATGTTTCCTGAGCTTACAGCTTGCTTGATTTTTGTGAATGTTATACCCTTATCCCGTCTTTGCCCTGTACTAGTGACTCAGAATTTGAACAGGATTTTCTCTTTTAATTCGTTTAAACACCTTGTAACAAAATGCTTGTGAGGATGCTAGTCCATTAGTTGCATTTTAGTGAATGGATCAGATTCATTTATGGAAATATCATCTGCCTTGAACATCAGATGAAAGAGACAGAACTTTCACATCTGTCTAATGAGGAACAAGATATTTATCTGTGAATTGACAGGTCTAAGTATCCTTTCATATCCATCCATTCATATTTTAAATATTAAGGAGCAGGGGGCAATCCATTTGCAAATGATTTCCTTTTTGTGGCAGTGAAATAAAACAAGCTACTCATTTCCTTTTGAATTCATTCAGTAGGTTTCTTTGTCAGTAGTTTTCTTTTGACCAGTTCACCATCAATTTTTCTTTTTGTTTCAGACAAACCTATCACTTGCATTCAACATGCAGCTAGTTCAAGGCTGGCGGAAAATTAAGCAATCATATAGACTTCACTCAGTTTTGCCATAGTGATGTTACACGTTTTCTATGATGTGGCTTCAGTCGCCTAAATTACAGATTCCCAATAAACCAGATCTTCAATGCAGCAGCAAATTCCTTTCATTCTTTCTTTTTGAGTTGTGTAGGGCACATCACTGGATACCACCAGGACTGCAGGTGGAAAGACATAAAGATAAGTCGAATACTCAGGTCAATGATTGGGTCATGCAAAGCATGATTCTCATAAGTTTTACACAGGAACAAGGATCAGAACAACACTATTTAACCCTTTGAACCTGCTCTACCATTCAATAACATCATGGTTGACCTGATTATTCTACATTCCTAAATATCCATGATAAATTTTCAACCCCTTGCTTAACAAAAATTTATCTTTCTCTGCCTTAAAAATATTCAACGGCTTTCATCTTTTTCAGGAAGACAATTATTCATGGACTCTGGATTAGTGGTGCTGGAAGAGCACAGCAGTTCAGGCAGCATCCAAGTAGCTTCGAAATCGACGTTTCGGGCAAAAGCCCTTCATCAGGAATAAAGGCAGTGAGCCTGAAGCGTGGAGAGATAAGCTAGAGGAGGGTGGGGGTGGGGAGAAAGTAGCATAGAGTACAATGGGTGAGTGGGGGAGGGGATGAAGGTGATAGGTCAAGGAGGAGAGGGTGGAGTGGATAGGTGGAAAAGAAGATAGGCAGGTAGGACAAGTCCGGACAAGTTATGGGGACAGTTACTGAGCTGGAAGTTTAGAACTAGGGTGAGGTGGGGGAAGGGGAAATGAGGAAACTGTTGAAGTCCACATTGATGCCCTGGGGTTGAAGTGTTCTGAGGCGCAAGATGAGGCGTTCTTCCTCCAGGCATCTGGTGGTGAGGGAGCGGCGATGAAGGAGGCCCAGGTCCTCCATGTCCTCGGCAGAGTGGGAGGGGGAGTTGAAATGTTGGGCCACGGGGCGGTGTGGTTGATTGGTGCGGGTGTCCTGGAGATGTTCCCTAAAGCGATCTGCCAGGAGGCGCCCAGTCTCCCCAATGTAGAGGAGACCACATCGGGAGCAACGGATACAATAAATGATATTAGTGGATGTGCAAGTAAAACTTTGATGGATGTGGAAGGCTCCTTTAGGGCCTTGGATAGAGGTGAGGGAGGAGGTGTGGGTGCAGTTCATGCGGTGGCAGGGGAATGTGCCAGGATTGGAGGTGGGTTGTTTGGGGGCGACCTGAGGCAGGGAAAAAAGTTCATTGCTGTTTTTTCTATATCTACCCTGTCAAGACCCCTTAGAATCTTACAACCTTTCAGTCAAGTCACCACTTACTCTTCTAAACACCAGCAGGCATAAGCCTAGCCTGGGCAATCTTTCCTAATAAGATCACCCACCCATTCTCTGAACTGCATCCAACACATTCACAATCTTCTCAACATAATGGAATCAATACTGTGCAAGGTACTCCAGATATAGGAAAATGGGAGGTGAGGAATTCCAAGGTTAAAATGGCACCAGGAAGAATGAGACCTTAGTTCAATAGATAATGCTCTGACCTCTGGATGCAGCTTGGGTTTCCACTCCAGAACTGTCGTGCATAAACTGGACTGATAGGTCAATGCTGTAAGAAAATACTCGAAACTGATCACTAAGAAGGAAGTTTTTCTCTGACTGTTCCCCTATTGTTTGTTCATGTGAATGTGACAGATGTGAGATTTGCAAATGGGATTATGAAGATGTGAATGTAGGTATGATGTAAATGTATGTGTCCGAAAGTGAGCATAGACCCAATTTAACTTTTGATTGGGTTAAAATTAGATAGTGTGTCTGAGTAGATGTTGGTCTGTCAAAGGAGTGGGGCACCAAACTATGGGTCAATCATCTGTTTTCAAATCAGAAGGGAGCAAATTGAAAACTACCCCATTCATAACCACTAGTTATGATTGTCTATGACTACAGCTGTCACTAACATTGAGCCTTTCTTCTGTCTGTTCCAGAGCTTGAACCAAGGCACAAACTGTCTCAACTTGCAGAGGTAAGTGAAAGAAGCATTAACTTGATTGAGTTGTACATGACTGATCACTCACAGTATATGCCCTGCCAACCTAATCAGCTCTCGAACTCACTCCCAACATTCATCAGTACCACCTGACAATCCTACCAAGTCAAAAAGCTGTCACCTAAAATGATACACATAATTTCATGTTCTCCCAATAATATCCCCTGGATTTTTTCCTTATTTCAGGATATTTTTGCCTTGCCAAGTTAATCTGTTTATGTGACTGATTGGACAGATCTTCTTGCTATTCTTACAATGAAAGACCTGACATTTTGACATCCAGCCATCTGGTAATTGACCCATTATCTAGTCTGATATTCTTGCTCATTCATCTGGGCTAAGTTCCTTAATTGCAAAAGGAGGAAATCGGCCAGGTTCCTGCTCCTGATCACTGTCCAGTTATTTCTGAATTCAAGAGAGACAGAAAATTAGCCAGTGTTTCTGCTCCTGATCATTGTACAAATACCTCCAGGGTTAGAAAGAGAGGGGAAATAAGCCAGGGTTCCAGCTGTGTAATGATTACTATTGAAAGTGAATTTGTACAGTCATTAGTGAGGAGACAATTAGATTTACCTTGATGCCCTGCTGCTTCCCCAATGCTCAGCAAGCTTGGTGATCTCATTGCCTTGGTGCCCATGGGTGAAAAATAATGGGGCATGCAATACCCATAGATCTGGGTCCAAGGAAGGAGTCTGCTGCTTTTTCAAAGCACAATCCTCCAGATGGCTAAAGAATGGGTTTTTCAGCAGTTGTAAAATTGACTGATTTTTGATAGTTCTTACTTCTTTTCTCCACAGTGGGAAAGAGCACCAGGACGCTCTGATCGCAGGAAATCATACACAGCAAACAAAATCTCCTCACTTCAATCCAGTAAACGAGGTACGGTTTAATGTTCAACAAGATTTTATCAGGGTTCATTCTCAGGTTCTGAGTGATACTTCAATTACTTCTTAAAATGGCACAGTGCTCTGTGCCTGTGGAGCGAGTATTGTGGCTTATTCCTGAATGACTAGTGGTTTGATGCCATTGGGTGGTTTGCAGGGTCATTTCAGAGAGCACTTATAAATGGACCACATTGCTGTTGGTCTGCTGTCCCCTGTCGACCAGACCGGGTAAGGACAATAATATCATAAAGGACATTGGTGAATAACTGAGTAAGGGATAAGGAGTGAAAGCCATGAAAAAATGCTTCAGAGGAATTTTGATTCAGTTCATTCCTGGAATGAAGGGGTAATTTTGTAAAGAAAGGTTGAACAGCTTGGCCTATATTCATTGGAATTTTGACAAATAAGAGATGGTCTAATTGCAACATATAAGATCCCAAGAGAATTGGATAGGATGAATATCCAGAGGACACTCTCTCTTGTGGGAGACACTAGAAACAACCTTTTCCTTCAGTGGGTCGTTTGAGCATAGAATTCCTCTCCCCACGCAGTTGGGATAAATCTACTCAAGGCTGTGTTAGATTCATTTTTGTTTGGTGAGGGTCACTCAGAAAAATGGAGTTGAGACCACAAGCAGATCAGTCCAATCCTATTGAATGGCAGTGCAGATCTGACGTGCAGAATAGACTTTGGGTTGAGTGTACTGGGCAGTGGATGTCAAATCAGCCTTGTAGTAGCTGGGAGATGTTGAGGGGAACTAGAAGTGGTGGGGGAGGGAAGGTGAGAGGTCCAGTCAGGGAAGAGGAGGAAATGTCAGGAAAGTAAGAGTGAGAAGGTTATCCTTTGATTTAATCAATGCATCAAATGACAATGGTTGGTGTGATTTGTCCAGAAGCAGAGACAGATTTCTGCTTTGTAAAGAGATAGATATTGCTTATTCTGGATGCCATTCCTAGTTCAGTGTCTTGTCTGAATTGGTGACTTATAATCTTTGTCAAGATTTCATCCAATATACAGAAGATGTTCGCCTTTCAAACATGAAGTTTGCTTGAAGTTCCTCAATGTCAGTTCCCTTGTTTTCTTTCAGATATGGCTGTTATGGGTATAAATTCAGTCATGCAAGAGCTCACCTCCTTTTTCAAACAGTACAAATTAATGTCCTTTAGTTTCTTTATCCAGCACTTTCTCCCCTTATTCTTCAAATGCACTTCTCTATTCCCTTGTCTCTCCAATTGCATTTTTCATTGTTTGTTGACTACATTTCATACTTTCTGAATTAATTTCCTTTACGTGTCATATGTCTTCCACTGCATGTCACCTTTCAATTCCAGTCTAACTTGGGTTGTCTCTGTTTCCTTTTTTCTCTGCAGCCTGCTTTTGGAAATATTGTGTCTGAGAATCAATTGCTCCCCAGGATATTGTTCCACCAACAATCTATACTCAATGGATATCCATGCAGAATTCGTCATTTATGTTTTTTCGTTTTGGATATTTGAATATTGGTTCATGGAGCCCCCATGATTGAGAAAAGAATTTTTGACACATGAAGAACACTCTGAGCTTGTGCTGAATCTTCAAAAATTCACGAATGACATCCAGGACTCGGCAATGAGTAATATCGGGAGGAAATCTTGCAGTGTCATTAAAAGTATTATTTTAGATTTTCTTTGATCAGTTTCATCTGTTAGCTTTCGGAAATGAAGAATTGCTATTTAAGCTCTGATTGGGTGGGGCAGTAGAAGGCTGGAATTTATATGATGACATCTTCTGGATTATGCCCAGTCAGGGTTGGGAACCATCTGATGAGAGAAAGCTATCCTATCAGCCTGTCATCCTCAATAAATTCCTTCACTTCACCATGGTGTATCTGTGAATCTGAAAATGTGAAACAGTCTACTTTGGGAGGAAAAATTTTTAAAAAAGCATCTTACCTAAATGGTGAGAGATTTAGAGCTCTGAGATGCAGAAGGATCTGGGTGACCTTGTGCATGAATTTCAAAAGATTAGTGTGGAGATAAAGCAAGTAATCAGAATAGCTAATAGAATGTTCATAGATCACAGAAGTCCAAAGTGTGAAAATGGGCCATTTGGCCCAATAAGTCCACACCGACCCTCCGAAGAGTATCCCACCCAGACCCACTTCCCCACCCTATCACTCTACATTTCCCCTGATGAATGCACCAAGGCTACACATCCCTGAACACTATGGGCAATTTAGCATAGCCAATTAACCTAACCTGCACATCTTTGGACTGTGGGAGGAAACCGGAGCACACCCACACAGACATATGGAGAATATGCAAACTCCACAGAGTCATCCGAGGCTGGAATCAGGGTCCCTGGCACTGTGAGGCAGCAATGGTAACTCCTAAGCCACCATGCCACCTTGTGATGGAATTGAAGACAAAAGGAGGTTACACTTCAATTATCCAGGGGATGGTGACACCATATCAAGAGTACTATGCACAGCACTAGTCACCTCATTTAAGGAAGGATTTAAATACATAAGAAGTAGTTTAGAGAAGGTTTAGATGGGTTGTATTATGAGGACAGGCTTGACAGGCCAGGTTTGTGTCCACTGAAGATTAGTAACATAGCAGGCAGCTTGAGTGAAACATATAAGATCCTGAGGGGTCTTAATGTGTAGATGTGGAGAGAATGTTTCCTCTTAAAACCCAAATCTATAGCTAGGGATTATTAAAAGGGGCTGCTGATTTAAAACAGGGATTCAATGATTTGTTTTTCTCTAGTTAAGAGTCTTTGGAATACTTTTCCTGAAGAAGCAGTGGTAGCAGAATCCTTAAGTACTTTTAAATCTGAGGTGGTTAGATTCTTGGTGAGCAAAGAATATTGAGGGTAGGATTTGCGCTTACAATCAGGCAAAAGTGAGGACTGCAGATGCTGAAGATCAGAGTCTAGATTAGAGTGTGCTTGAAAAGCACAGCAGGTCAGGCAGCATCCAAGAAGCAGGAAAATCGAGGTTTTGGGCAAAAGCCTGATGAAGGGCTTTTGCCCGAAACATTGATTTTCCTACTCCTCGGATGCTGCCTGACCTGCTGCGCCTTTCTAGCACCACTCTAATTTAGATTTTTGAGCTAGCAATCAGTCAGCCATCGGTTTATTAAATGGCAAAACAGGCTCAAATGGCTGAACGCCTACACATACAGAGAACACCTCTGGGATACCCAGACCAACCAACCCAACCACCCCATGGCTCAACACTTCAACTCCCCCTCCCACTCCACCAAGGACATGCAGGTCCTTGGACTTCTCCATTGCCAGACCATAGCAACACGAAAGCTGGAGGAAGAGTGCCTCATCTTCCACCTAGGAACCCTCCAACCACAAGGGATGAACTCAGATTTCTCCAGTTTCCTATTTCCCCTCCCCCCACCTTGTCTCAGTCCCAACCCTCGAACTCAGCACCACCTTCCTAACCTGCTATCTTCTTCCTGACCTCTCCGCCCCCACCCCCCACTATCACCCTCACCTTAACCTACTTCCACCTATCGCATTTTCAACAGCCCTCCCCCAAGTCCCTCCTCCCTACCTTTTATCTTATCCTGCTGGACACACTTTCCTCATTCCTGAAGAAAGCCTCATGCCCGAAACGTCGATTCTCCTGCTCCTTGGATGCTGCCTGACCTGCTGCGCTTTTCCAGCAACACATTTTCAGCGCCTACACATATTCCTTATTTATAAATTCTTACACCGTATGATACCACAACAGCAGTGAGATCATTAGGAAATCTACTTCTGTTTAATCATGTCAACTTTGGGATAAAATGTAGGCAGCCCAATGGGAAACTCAACTGCATCATATTTGAATTGGTAACAGTGTAACCTTTTACAATAACCTATGGAGTCAGTTAGGCCATCAGTTTAATATCTTATCTAAGTGGCACTTCAGATAGAGCAACTCTCCTTCAGCTAAGGCAAATCCCCTTCAGCACTGACCCTTTGATGGTGCAGCACTTCCTCGGTATTAGTTCGCAAGAGATTTAAAACATTATACAGGCAGACAGGAGTGTGGACTTGAGATTACAGGCAGATCATCCATGATCTTATTGAAAGGCAAAGCAGGCCGAAGGAGCTGAATGACTTCTATGGTTGTGTGTTTTATGTTGATGTTCTCCAAAGTTGATGCCTAGTTTCAGAACCTGTCCCTGTGGGATCTGTGTTCATAGTTATTGAGATTGATGATGCATCTGTCTAACCCTTTCTGCTGGGGGTCCAGCACAAAATTATATTGGAGCCACATTTCCACCAGATGTTCACCCCACCACCAGTACACCACTCAATCAAGAAAAGCAGTGTAGCCACTGGGGTAATGTTAACTTGTGTAGAAGACAACGTCCCTCTGAGATGGCAACTGGAGTACTACTTTGAGAATGGTACAAAGAATTACTAAATTAACAAAAGTATGAGGGAACCTAAATGGGGTAAGCCATTTGGCCCATCAATTTCATACTACCTAACGATCCTGTAAGCTCAGCTCTGTAACACAGAGTTTACCTGACAATTTGATCATTGAAAATGAACTGAGGAATCCCACACACAGAAAGAGGTCATTTGACCCATTATATCTCCTCTCACATTCCATATGCATTTTTCCACATCATAGACATTCCCTTTCATTTCTTGAGGGAAAGTTCTGTATTAATATTTTTTGCTTACTAAAAAAACTCCAGGAATGTTTTCAGCCCCTTTCCCAACTCTGTCCAATCACAGCTTGATCTCAGCTCAACAACCTAAGTGCTGCATGTGATCTGGATGCCCAGCTAAGGGTCTGTTAAACTTTCCACTGTGTCTTGCAATGAGTGTACTCACTTGCAGTTCATTCATTTTAACCCCGTGTTGCCTAATCTGTTTACATCTTCACATGTGCCTTTAATGTAGGAAAATGTTTCATTTTCAGGCAATCATCATCAAACTAAATTCAACACTAAGTCAGGTAACTTATATTAGGCAAGTAAACAAAATCTTACAAAAAGAGGTGATTTTTAGGGATGATTTTAAAAGGACAGAAGGTGCTGGGGGAATGCCGCAGGTCTGGCAACACCTTTTGTCAATACCTTTAAAAAACATCACTTGTCTGCCTCCCTTCAGTTCCAAAAAAAACTCTTATCAGACTCAAAAGTTTAATGCTGTTTCTCTCTCCACAGACGTTGTGAGACCTGCTGTTTCTCCAGCCATTTTTGTTTCAGATCTCCAACATCTTCAGTCCTTTGCTTTTATTTTAAAGGACATTTTAAGTCAGCCCCACACTAAGGTTGTGATAAAGAGTTTTGTGAAGTGTGGTTCATTGATGGTTTTATTTAAACCGTGCAGTCCAGAAAATGCAAAGGGTAGCAATCTGGAATTCTCTCATCATCCCTCCTGACCTAGCCTTTCAACCTTTCAACATGCACTGACTATTCAAGGTGAATATTGTATTTTATTCATAGACAAATTGTGACTCCCTTATGAGGGAGCTCCCAAATTCAGATTCACCGGCAGGGTGGATAAAGAGGGACGAATAGATGTAATATACGTATTTACCAAACATATTCCAAATGGTGTGACATAAAAGGGATGTTAAAGGGGAACACAGAGAATGGAGTTGGGGCAGTCACTGCAAAGCTGTGCTCTCTGTTTTCGACCCCTTGTCTGCACCCATTTTCCCATGATATACTCCAGTGTTGGTGCTACTGTGTATCTACTGCCTTTTTCCTTCTAGATGTTAGTAGCTATGGGAAGAGAAGGAACTGTCAAAGGAACCATGGTGAATCTCTGCAGTGCATCTTGTAGATGGTACATACTGCTACTACAATGCTTTGATAGTGGAGAGAGTGAATATTGATGGTGCCAGTCGTGGTGCCAATTAAGTGGGCTCCTTTCACTGATGGTGTCAAGACTTTAGTGTGTTACTGGAAGTGCAATCATCCAGGCAAGTGGGGATTACTTCAGCATGGACTTGACTTGTCCTATTCCAAGAGTCATCACAATGGTTAAAGATTTTATCAGAGTACGCAAAATTCTGAGTTTACTGTGTTTGTAGACCCAGGTTATCAGGAAACATGGACTATGTTTCTGTACTAAACAAAAAAACCCTATTTATTACAACAAAATAGATTCGAGCTACAGATAAACAACTATGAGCAGCTGACATACAACTCTCCTATTAAAATGATAGCCCCATTATATATCTTCATCTACACATACAGATAGAAAGACATTGGTGTTATGGGTGGAATGTAAACTGGAAAGGCAGTTCAATGCTTCCTATTCATAGGGTTCACTGAGATGCTTGTTTTGTTTGCCAGGACTTCATTTCTTCAATCTCTCTTCGATAGATGCTTTTCACTTTCTTGAATGGGGTGCAGAGCGACTGGTTCACAAACTATAAAGTTTCTGATTTATTGATTAAAAGCAGGCTTCCAGTATGTTTCACTGCAGAGAAACAGGCACACACACATCCCTCTCCCCTTTGGGAGGTCACATCCACAACTGTTCAGCTACTCAGCACAGTTGTTGGCTTTGTCATCAGATTATCTTTGTCATCCACAGCTGGTCACAACTCCACAAACTAATTAACTACTTACTGCTAGCCAAATCTCACATTGGACACATGCAGTGGATCCAGCCTGTCTGCAATCAACAAACCCCTGTGGTTGAACGCAGCAGCAGTGTAAAAATCACTTACAATAAGTTGCTTTTTAAAAATGCAGCAATCCCTTCCACAATCTTGACTTTTAAACAGTCCTTCTTCCATTTCATTCCACACTAAGAAAGACAGGAGAGAGATTTTGCCTTTGCACCATAATTATATGGCAAGTCCAGTTCAGTTTCTGGTTAATAGTGGCCAGAGGAGGTTGTGGTGAAGCAGTTCCCGCAGTGCTGTTAAGTAGGAGGTTTATTATCCAGTGACAATGAAGGAATAACTGGAATATCCCCAAGGAAAGATGCTGTTCAAATTGGAGACTGCTGAGAAGTGATAATCTTCTGCTGCACATTGGAATAACTGTCATTTCACAGCCTCTTGCTTTTCTTCCAGTTGAGAGATTAATATCTTACAGCCTCACTGAGGCACTTTTGTTAATGAAAGTCATTCAGCAACACTCAAAAAAAAACTGCATTTATTGGTTTGAGGACAGAAAGATACGATTTGCTTAAAATGACTGACTGCATTGAGTGCTCAAAAAGGGCAAATGATTGGCAAAGCTAAAACTGGGTTCCTTGGCTGATAAGGGACATTGAAACTAGGATGAAATTAAAAACTAGAAGGTGAAAATAACATGTGACAAGTGAGGTTTTTAAGTGAGGACCAGGTCAAAAACAATAAGTTGGAAGGAGAGGTGGAGAGGAAAATAAAACTGACAAAGTGAGAGAATATGAGAATTGGATGCCAATTAAAACAAAAGGAAAGCCAAAAGTCTTGCAATTGTAAACAGATAGTAAGAGGTGGAATGGATCCATTAGGCTCAAAGAGATTAATATATGCTGAGAGACATAAGGCCAGCAAGAATATTAATGAATGTTTTGTGTTGGTATTTACTCAGAAAGAGGACTCTGATATAATATCAGTGAAAGAGAAAAGGGTAGAAGCAATGGACTGGGTGAAAATTGTGCGTCAGGATGCACTGGGAAGGCAGGCTTTGCTGAGAATGGATACATTACATGATCGAGGTTGATTTTACCCCAAGTTGGTAAAAAGAATTGGAGATAGAGATAGTTGAAGGGCTTGTCACAATCGTCCAATCTTCTCTCGGTATGGCCTGGGAGGAGCTGTTAGAGGATTGGAGAGTGGTAAACACGGCAGATTTATTCCAGGAAGAATGTTAGGACAGTCCTAACAGAGGCCTGGAGAGGATCTAGTCACAATAAAATCAACAGACATTTGGAGATGTTTGAGTTAATCAAGGACAGCCAGCACGGATGTGTAAAAGACAGATCACGTTTAATTCTAAATACATTTCTGATGAAGCATCAGAGGAGGTTGGTGAAAGGGATGTGGTGGATATTGTATATATGGATTGTAAGAAAATATGTTTGACAAAGTACCACATAAAAGGCTGATTGACAAAATTGAGGCTCTTGGAAGAGGAGGATCAGTGCACAATTGGACATAAAAATTGGTTTGAGAAAACAGGAAGTCATTGTAACTGTTTAATTTTCAGAGTGGAGAATGGTAAACAGTGATTATTGACTGTTGAATATTATTTGAACATGGTCAGTGCTTTTTCTTGATGGATATAAATAACTTGGATCTTGGAGTAAGATTTCAAAATTTGATACTGATGCCAAACTTGGAGCAGTGACAGTGAAGATGATATTAATCACGTGTCACAGAGATATGTGGGTTTGCTTAATGACAGACAAGTGGCAGATGTACATGAATACAGAGAAGAAGGTTGTGTCTTTTGACAGTGATTAAAAGAGGCAATATAGAGTCAATAGCCCTGCAAAATGTAGGGGCAGAAGTATCTAGATATATTAGCAATATCTTCAGCAAGATCTTCAGCTTTCTCACTAGATGTAGCAAGTAAAGAAGTAGGATAGTTACCATGAAACCTTTATAAAGCTTTGGTTTGGCCACAACTAGAGAATTGGATCTAGTTCTGGTCATCACACTTTACAAAGGATGTTTGGGTCGCTCAGAAATTTCAGAAGCTATTTCCCAGAATGGTTTCAGGGTTGGGGTATTCTACTGACAAGATTCTTTGGAGAGGCTAGGACTGTTTTCCTTGAACTAAAAGACATGGAGGAAAGATTTGATACACCTGTACATGAAGATGACATCTCAGACAAGGTAGACTAAAAGAATAGCATTCACATGACCTGAAGGCACAAGGACTTGGAACAGACATTGAAGATTTTGAATAGGGTCATGCAGGAGATATGTCACAGAGTGATAGAGATGCACAACACGCAAACAGACCCTTCGGTCCCACTTGTCCATGCCAACCATAGAGATGTACAGCATGGAAACAGACCCTTCGGAATACAGGGGGAACTAGCCATTTGGAAACAGAAGTGGCTCAAAGGCAGAAGACAGAGGGTGGTGGTGGAGGGTAGTCCACCCATCCATGTCGACCAGATATCCCAACCCAATCTAGTCCCACCTGCCAGCACCCGGCCCATATCCCTCCAAACCCTTCCTGTTCATATACCCATCGAAATGCCTTTTAAATGTTGCAATTGTACCAGCCTCTACCAATTCCTCTGGCAGCTCATTCCATACACGTACCACCCTCTGTGTGAAAAGGTTGCCCCTTAGGTCTCTTTTACATCTTTCCCCTCTCACCCTAAAGCTATGCCCTCTAGTTCTGGACTCCCCAACCCCAGGGAAAAGACTTTGTCTATTTACCCTATCCATGTCCCTCATAATATTGTAAACCTCTATAAGATCACCCATCAGCCTCCGACACTCCAGAGACAACAGCCCCAGCCTGTTCACCCTCTCCCTATAGCTCAAAACCTCCAACCCGGGCAACATCCTTGTAAATCTCTTCTGAACCTTTTCAAGTTTCACAACATCTTTCCAACAGGAAGGAGACCAGAATTGCACGTAATATTCCAACAGTGGCCAAAATAATATCCTGTACAGCTGCAACATGACCTCCCAACTTGTGTACTCAATACTCTGACCAATAAATGAAAGCATACCAAACGCCTTCTTCACTATCCTATCTACCTGCGACTCCACTTTCAAGGAGCTATGAACCTGCACTCCATTGTCTCTTTGTTCAGCAACACTCCCTTGGACCTTACCATTAAGTGTATACGTTCTGCTAGGATTTACTTTCCCAAAGTGCAGCACCTCACATTTATCTGAATTAAACTCCATCTGTCACTTCTCTGCCCATTGGCCCATCTGGTCAAGATCCTGTTGTAATCTGAGGTAACCCTCTTCGCAGTCCACGACACCTCTAATTTTGGTATCATCTGCAAACTTACTAACTGTACCCCTTATGCTCACATCCAAATTATTTATGTAAATGACAAAAAGTAGAGGACCCAGCACCGATTCTTGTGGCACTCTACTGGTCACAGGCCTTCAGTCTAAAAAACAACCCTCCACCACCACCCTCTAGCTTCTACCTTTGAGCCAGTTCTGTATCCAAATGGCTAGTTCTCCCTGTATTCCGTGAGATCTAACCTTGCTAATCAGTCTCCCATGAGGAACCTTGTCGAACGCCTTACTGAGATCCATACAGATCACATCCACCGCTCTGCTCTCATCAATCCTCTTTTTTACTTCCTCAGAAAACTCAATCAAGTTTGTGAGACATGATTTCCCACACACAAAGCCATGCTGACTATCCCTAATCAGTCCTTGCCTTTCCAAATACACGTACATCCTGTCCCTCAGGATTCCCTCCAACAACTTGCCCACCACTAACATCAGGCTCACTGGTCTATAGTTCCCTGGCTTGTCCTTACTACCCTGCTTAAACAGTGGCACCACGTTAGCCAACGTCCAGTCTTCAGACACCTCACCTGTGACTATCAATGATACAAATATCTCAGCAAGAGGCTCAGCAATCACTTCTCTCGCTTCCCACGGAATCCTAGGGTACACCTGATCAGGTTCTGGGGATTTATCCACCTTTATGCATTTCAAGACATCCAGTACTTCCTCTTCTGTAATTTGAGCATTTTGCAAGGTGTCACCATCTATTTCCCTACAGTCTATATCTTCCATATCCTTTTCCATAGTAAATACTGATGCAAAATACTCCTTTAGTATCTCCTCCATTTTCTGCGGGTCCACACAAAGGCCACCTTGTTGATCTTTGAGGGACCATATTTTCTCCCTAGTTACTCTTTTGTCCTTAACATATTTGTAAAAACCCTTTAGATTCTCCTTAATTGTATTTGCCAAAGCTATCTCATGTCCCCTTTTTGCCCTCCTGATTTCTCTGTTAAGTATACTCCTACTTCCTTTATACTCTTCTAAGGATTCACTTGATCTAACCTGTCTATACCTTACATCTGCTTCGTTCTCTTTCTTAACCAAACCCTCAATTTCTTTAGTCATCCAGCATTCCCTATACCTACCAGCCTTTCCTTTCACCCTAACAGGAATATACTTTCTCTGGATTCTTGTTATCTCATTTCTGAAGGCTTCCCATTTTCCAGCTGTGCCATTACCTGCGAACATCTGCCTCCAATCAGCTTTCGAAAGTTCTTGCCTAATACCGTCAAAATTGGCCTTTCTCCAATTTAGAACTTCAACTTTTAGATCTAGTCTATCCTTTTCCATCACTATTTTAAATCTAATAGAATTATGGTCGCTGGCTCCAAAGTGCTCTCCCACTGACACCTCAGTCACCCGCCCAGCCTTATTTCCCAAGAGTAGGTCAAGTTTTGCACCTTCTCTAGTAGGTACATTCACATACCGAATCAGAAACTTTTCTTATACACACTTAACAAATTCCTCTCCATCTAAACCCTTAACACTATGGCAGTCCCAGTCGATGTTTGGAAAGTTAAAATCCACTACCATAATCACCATATTATTCTTACAGATAGCTGAGATCTCCTTACAAATTTGTTTCTCAATTTCCCTGACTATTAGGTCTATAATACAATCCCAATAAGGTGATCATCCCTTCCTTATTTCTCACTTCCACCCAAATAACTTCCCTGGATGTATTTCCAGGAATATCCTCCCTCAGCACAGCTGTAATGCTATCCCTTAGCAAAAACACCATTCCCCCTCCTCTCTTGCCTCCCTTTCTATCCTTCCTGTAGCATTTGTATCCTGATATTCTAAATTGATTTAGTCCCATTTGCCAACATTTGGCCCATATCCCTCTAAACCCTTCCTATTCATATCCCCATCCAGATGCCTTTTAAATGTTGTTAATGCACCAGCCTCCACTACTTCCTCTGGCAGTTCATTCCATACATGCACCACCATCTGCATGAAAAGGTCCCTTTTAAATCTTTCCCCTCTCAACTTAAATCTATGCCCTTTAGTTTCAGACTCCCCTACCCTGGGGAGAACATTTTGACTATTCACTCCTATCCATGCTCCTCATGATTCTATAAACTTCTACAAGGTCACTTCTCAGCCTCTAACACTCCAGGGAAAATAGCCCCAGCTGATTCAGCCTCTTCCTTTCATTCAAACTCTCCAACCATGGCAACACTCTTGTAAATCTTTTCTGAACTGTTTCAAGTTTCACTACATCTTTCCTGTTGCAGGGAAATGGGTATTGAAGATGATATTCCAAAAGTGGCCTAACCAATGTCGTGTGCAGATGCAACATGACCGCCTAACTCCTATACTCAGTGCTCAGACCAGTAAAGGTAAGCGTACCAAACGCTTTCTTCACTCCCTAGTCTACCTGCAACTCTGCTTTCAAGAAACTATGAACCTGCACTCCAAGGTCCAATTGAGGTTTTAACACAGGGAGTGGGGATGACCTGGAACTCATTGCCCAGAAGGCTGGGATAAGTGGAGTTAATAAATGATTTTGAAAGGAAATTGGCTGGGCATTTGAGGGAAAATAATATACAGAACTCCAGAGATAAAGTGGCAGAGTGGGACAGACTGGATTAGTGTTCAAGGAGACAGCAAATTCAACTTGATATGTTGAATGGCCTCTTTCTGTGCAATAAATGGTGCTATGTATTGTGAAATATCAATGTAGGCTACTTGGTTAGGGGATTGTTAGCTGCATCAACTGCTTTGGTACTGAGTACCACAAACAGATCAGCATGAGCTTAGGCTTCATTTCAACAATTTGTTGAAATTACTAATTCAATCAGCAGAGGGGATTACAATTATGCTCAATGCCCAGACATTAGGGGAAAATACAACCTTTAAAATGACCCTTAGCTCTAGCACAGAGATTCATGAATTCAAGTCCCAATCCAGTTTGTTATCCAGGCTCCACCTTATTACAGAAGGAGCGTGTGCTGTCAGAGAGTCAGTACTGAGGCAGCACTGTACTGCTGGACAGTCAGTACTGAGGGAACACTGCACTATCAGAGAGTCAGTACTGAGGGAGCACTGCACTGTCAGAGGGTCAGCACTGAGGGAGCACAGCACCATCACAGGGTCAGTACTGAGGCAGTACTGTACTGCTGGACAGTCAGTACTGAAGGAACACTGCACCATCAGAGTCAGTACTGAGAGAGCACTGCACTATCAAAGAGTCCGGACTGAGGGAGCTCTGCACTGTCGAAGGGCCGGTACTGAGAGAGTACTGCACTGTCAGAGAGTCAGTACTGAGGGAGTGCTGCGCTGTCAGAGGGTCAGTGCTGAGGGAGTGCTGCTCTGTCAAACAATCAATACTGAGGGAGTGCTGCTCTGTCAGAGGATTAGTACTGAGGAAATGCTGCAGTGCCAGAGGGTCAGTACTGAGGGAGTGCTGTGCTGACAAAGTGTCAGTACTGAGAGGGTGCTGCACTGACAGAGGGTCAGTATTGCGACAGTGCTGCATTGTGAAAGGGTCAGTACTAACGTAGCACAGCATGTCAGAGGATCAGTACTGAGAAACTGTTCTACTATCAGAGGGTCAGTACTAATGCAGTGCAGCACTGTCAGAGATTCCAATGTTTGGATGGTATTTAAAACTAAGACCATTTTGTGTCATTTATGACTGTCACTACATTGATCTGAGTTTCAGACCTCATTGTGCATTCTATTCTCCTGGAACAAAGTTCTCTGTCCAACAAATGGTGAATGGCCTCTGCATCTATTAACATTCTGGCAGCTGTGATGCAAGCTTCTACTGCCCTCTAGTGATAATTTTTCATCACAACAGCTGCTGGAAAAAATATTGTGAAGACACTGATTCAAATATAAAAGTTTTGTGATTTACACATGAAAGAAGTGAAACTATCATGGTATTCAAACAGATGAAAGACTCAACAGACAATCAAGGTATTTTTCAATGTATAATTTCAGTTACATCACAGTGTAAATATTTGCTATAAATTCTGTGTTTTAGGATTGTGTCCTCCACTATCACTGATGAAGGAGCGACGTTCCGAAAGCTAGTGTGCTTCCAATTAAACCTGTTGGACTATAACCTGGTGTTGTGTGATTTTTAACTTTGTACACCCCAGTCCAACACCAGCATCTCAAAATCCTGATTCAAATATATTGTAAAGTTTCTTTTCAGAAGATTCTTTTCTGGAAACATTTAAAACATAGTTATTATATTTGGAATAATTTTGTCAGCCACTTTACAATTGAGGATTGTTGCTGGGAGCTCAGCTTGGAATTGGTGGCTTGGAGCCCTAGACTAATCTAATGTGGACAGGGTTCAAATCCTGCTCCAGCAGATACTGCAATTTTAACTCGGGGAAAACAAATCTTGAATTAAAAAGAATGCATACTGGCATCTATGAAACCATTCAAGATTGTCGTGAAAACCCACCTTGTTGACTAATGTTCTTTCTTGAAGGATACTATCTAACCTGGTCTGGCCATGTGTGACAACAGACCCCACAGCAAAGTGGCTGACTCTTCACCGCCCTCTGAAATGGTCTCGACAACTACTCAATTGTACTAAACTGTGACAAAGCCAAAAGAAAAGAATGAAAGTGGACAAACCACAGTGGCAGGTAGCTAGGCAGCCAACATGAGCAAAACATCGTCATGCTCACCAATCTACCTGCTGCAGATATAGGTCGGAATAACCACTACACAGTCCATGTTGGAATGAGACCCACCTTCACATTGAGAATATCTCCCATCATGCGGTGTGGCACTATGATCGGATAAAGGGGAGAGACTTCAAGATTCAAAGCTGGGTAACTGAGATGCAGCAGAATTGTATCCAACCATCTGTAATCTCACAGCAAGAAAGAGGCCATTCAACATATCAAGTTGAATTTGCTGTCTCCCTGAACACTAATCCAGTCTGTCCACTCTATTATGTGGAGTAAATCCAATTGGCTACAAACTGGCACCTGTAATGTTCGAGAACTCTGAAGTAGGCCAAGATAGATCTTCCATTTGGGACTTCTGTCAACTTTTCCTTCATTTTAGCACTTCCATAATGCTGGAAAATCAACTCTGGTTCAGCAAGGAGTGTGGGAGGACATGCCAGAAGGAGCACCAGGTACAGAGGAACCTCAATTATCCGAAGGACATGGGTGGGGAGTATTTTGTTCGGTTAATTGAATTCTGGATAATCAAATCCAGGAAAACATAGCTTAGCCAAGCATCAGACCTTGCAATCTTGCTGGATAATCCAATATTCAGATAATCGAATGCCAGATATTCGAGGTTCCTCTGTATAACTAAAAATGAGGTGTCGACATGGTGAGGCTACACAAAGGATTAATTGCATGCCAAACCATAGAAACATGCGACAGACAACTTAAAGTGGTCTTAAAACCATCTAAGCTCTGTAGTCCTGTCATATCAAGTCATGAATGTTGGTGGACAATCAAATAACTTACAGGAGGAGGAGGCTTCACAAATACCCAGCATCAACTTGCAGATTAGTGCAAAATGTAAAGCTGAAGTATTCAAAATAACCTTTAGCCAAGAAGTGCCAAGTATTCCAGTACACTGACATCTTCCCGAAAATGTGGAAAATTGACCCAGAATGTCTTGTATATAAAGCAGGACAAATTCAACTGATCCAATCAATCTACTCTCCAACATCATTAAAGTGATGGATGGGATCATCAACAGTGCTATCAAGCAGCACATGTTAATTAATTATCACTGATGATCAGTTTGGGTTCTGCCAGGGCCCATGACCGTATTACAGGCTTGATCCAAAGACAAAATAAAAAGCTGAACTCCAGTGGTGAAATAACTGCCCTTGTCATCAAGACAGCATTTGACTGGGTATGGCATAAAGGAGCCCAAACAAAATTGGAATGAATAGGAACCAGGGGAAAACTCTCCGCTGGTTGGTATCATACCTACAAAAAGATGTTTATTGGAGGTCAGTGAGGACATCTAAATGGGAAGTCCTGCAGGGAGTGACCTAGGCCCAACAATCTTCAGTTGCTTCATCAATAACCATCCCTTCATCATTAGGTCAGAAATGGGGTTGTTCACTGATGATTGCATAATTTTCAGTGCTATTCTGCAGCAAGTAATTCACCACATCACTCTGCATGCCTGTGAAACATCTGCAAGGTACAAGTTAGGAATTTGATAGAAACCCTCCACTTGCTAAGAGGAGCTCCAACAACACTTAAGAAGCTTGACACCATCCAGGACAAACAACCTGTTTAATTGGCAACACATGCATCAAATTCAACATTCACAAACTCTACCATCGATAAAATGGCAGCAATGTACCATTTACAAAATGCTCTGCATTAACTCACCAGTACTCCTTTGATAGCACCTTCCAAACCCACGACATCTACCACCTAATAGGACAAGGGCAGTTAATGCATTAGAACACCACCACATTCAAGTTACCTTCGAAACCTCTCACCATCTTGACTTGGAACTATTTTGCATTTCTTCACTGTTACTGGGTCAAAATTCCAGAACCCCATTCCAAACAGCACTCTTGGAATGCTTATACCCCAAAGTCTGCAGTAGTTTAAGAAGGCAGCTCATAATCTGCTTCTTCAGGGCAATAAGCAGTAAATGCTGGTCCAACTAGTGACACCTACATCTCATGAATGAAAAATAATGCGTAAAAATTTGAACTCAAGAATCAGAAACAAATCAAAATTTGTTGGCAACAATAAATTGGGGATGATTAATGTAGAGAAGTGTGAAAAAATAGAAATAAATGAACTTGTAGAATGACCATGTGACTGACAAATCAACTTCAAGATGCATAAATGTGAAGGTAAATGGAATATAATCTTGGAAAATGTGAGATGATATAGTTTGGCAGGAACAGTAGAAAAGCTGAATATTGTTTAAATGTAGAATCAATAAGGAGTCAAGGATAATGGGAAAATGCAGGAAATGGAGTTGAGGATTAAAAAAATTAGCCACAATCACTTTGAATGGAACAGCAGACTTGATGGGCTGAATAACTTGTTTCTCCTCTTACATCTAAGGGTTTTATAGTGTGAAATGACATATTTTGATTAGAAAAGTAAGGACATCTCTCAATATTTGGAAAATAATTGTCGAACTGGGTAGAGAAGAAGGATCTGGGGGTTAGAAATGCATAAAAATTTTAAAATATTGGCACAAGTTAAGTTTTATAAACAGAAACAAGTACTTTCATTCATTTCCAGAGAGATTTATTTGAAGAGCACAGAGTGTATTTTAATTTCAGTATAAGAAGAAGGAAATGAGATGTAATATCATCATTCAGAGGTGATGAATGTTTGAAATTTTCTAACCGGGGGCTATGGAAGCTCAATCACTGAACAGGTTCAAGTCAGAAATTGACAACTTCTGAAGACTAATGATGTTAAGGGATATGGAGATAATATGGGTAAGGAGGACTCATGAGATGATCAGCCGTGATCTAAAATGATGGGGCAGGTTCTCTTGGGTGAATGGCTTACTCTGTTCTGTTGTTGCTATATTCAGAAATGGGAACTCTTGTTTTCTTTCTAGATGTTACCTGACCGATTGATTATTCCCATCACTTTTTGTTTTTACTTCAAACTTCCAGTATCTGCAGTAATTCACTTCTGTATTAAACCTTGCTTGGACACATTCATGTTATGAAAGGAATATTGAGGCACAGAATGAAATGCAAAAAAGATTAAGATGATACCAGACAGAGAACACAATCATAAAAGACTGAATAGGTTGTGGATCTTTTTCTATAGACAAGGAAGGATTGTGAGGTTACATGACTGAGATCTTTAATATTATGAAAAGGTGTGATAAGGGAGATAGAGAGATTTTTCAACTTGGAGACCACAACTAGAAAGGTCAAATATAAGATAGCCACTAATTAGTATGATTGAGAAGCGAAGTGAGACTTCTTTCCCCACAAAATTGAGAGAACTCACGATGGTTAAAGTTAATTTAATTTTATTCATTCACAGGATGTGGGCATTGCTGACTAGGCTTAAAGTTATTGGTTATCCCTAAATGCCCTCAAGAAGTCGGCAGTAAGGTGCCATCTTGAAATGCTGTAGTCCTGTGGTATTGGTACGCACAGCACAGTTACAAAGAGAGGTCCTAGGTTTCAAACCAGACACAGTGAAGGACCAACAATATATTCCTGAGTTAGGAGTGTGAGGGGAACTTGCAGGCTGTGCTTTCCCCACTATTTGCTGTTCTAAGGGTACAGGTCACAGATTTGGAAAGCACTATTGAAGCAAGCTTGGTGAGTTGCTGGAGTGCATCTTACAGATGATACACACTGATGCCACAGTGCGTTGGAGATAGAGGGAATGAACCTGAATAGGAGTGAATGGTGTTGATACATCGAAGAGGAAGCGAGATAAATTTCATAAGACAGAGACAAATGGAAGAATAAGGTGGTTATGAAGAAGGGTAAGGGGGCTCATGTGCAGTACAAAACTGCACACCCAGTTAGGCCAAATGGGTTCTCTCTGGGCTATAAATATGATATAGCTATATAATGATCCCACCAACTCACAGAAGAACCTGTCTTTACAAGCAACCTCACAAGCACAATATCTGCTTAATAAGATCTTTGTTGTTTGTGGGAGCTAATTAACAGCAGCATTTCCTACAGTCCAGCGATGATTACAGTTGAATATTTAATTAGGTGTGAGACACATTAGACTGTCTTGAGGTTGCAGAAACCTCTACAGAAATTATGTTTTTTAATCTTCCAAATGGTGAAGATACTTTGATGGGATCTTCTTGAGTTTATTGACACATTCCAAATTACATGACATTGAGAGAGCAATAAAACATCAAACAGAATTAACAACATGCACCGCACAGTGGGGAAATGTTTTTGGGCGTATAAGCTGTAGTTGATCTTCACTTTAGAATCTTGACTCAGTCGGCAAACTATAGAAAGAAGATAAGAAAATATTTCAAAACATCAAAACATTCTGGACTTTCATCCCTTCAATTTCCTTCTCTCTTGTTCTGAAAATATTGCTCCATTACCAGGATTATGCTTTGAATCTGCATAGCTTTGATACATAAAAAAAGAATATAAAAGCAGGAGGAGGCCTTTCAGCCCTTCAAGCCTGCTCTGCCATTCAATTTGATCACGGCTGATGATCCAGCTCAGTACCCTGTTCTTGCTTTCTCCACATATCCTTTGACTCCTTTAGTCCAATGAATTATACCTACAGCTTTCTTGGTTGTCTTCAATGTTTTGGTGTTAACAGTTTCCTGCTGCAGAGAATACCACAGGCTCACTACTTTCGGAGTGAAGAAATTTCTCATCTCTGTCCTAAAAGAGGGTCTACACATTATGCAAAAATTTGAACACTAGTTCTTGACTCCCTGGTCATCAAGAACATTCTCCATGCATCTACCCTATTGCATCTGTTTGAATTTTATATGTTTCCATAAGATCCCACACTCCTTCATCTAAAGTCCAGTGAACATAGTCCTAACCAATCTATTCTCTTTCTATATGTCTATACCAGTATCCCAGGAATCAATCTAGTAAACCTTTGTTGCACTCCCTCAATACTCAAGACATCCTTTCTCGCATACAATATTTTAAGATTGGTCTTACCAAAGGCCCTCTACAGCTGCAGCAAGAAATTCTTGCTCCTGTACTCGAATCCTCTCTGAGGGAGGCCAACATCTCATTTGCCTTCTTCACCACCTGTTGGGGCAGCACGGTGGCTCAGTGGTTAGCACTGTTGCCTCACAGCGCCAGGGATCAGGATTCAATTCCAGCCTCAGGCAACTGTCTGTGTGGAGTTTGCACATTCTCCCCATGTCTGCGTGGGTTTCCTCCGACAGTCCAAAGATGTGCAGGTTAGGTGAATTGGCCATGCTAAATTACCCATAATGTTACGTGTATTAGTCAGAGGTAAATATACGGGAATGGGTCTGGGTGGGTTACTCTTCGAAGGGTCGGTGTGGACTTGTTGGACCAAAAGGCCTGTTTCCACCCTCTAGGTAATCTAATCTAAAAAAAGTCCTGCATGCTTACTTTCAGCCTATGTACATGTTGAACTATCAAATGATGTACAAAGACACCGGGATTTTGTTCCATCTTCCCCTTTCCTAATTGATCCTAATTCAGGTAATAATCTGCCTGCTTGCCTGGTTTTGCTCTCAAAGTGGTTAAGCTCACATTTATCCACATTATACTGCATCGGCCATGTAGTTGTCTACTTAACTTGACCAAATCACATTGAAGCTTCTCGTCATTTCCGCACAGCATATCCTCTCACCTAATAATTTCCTCATCTAAATCATCAATATATATTGTGAATAGCTGAGGTCTAAGCATTTATCCTTGCAGTACCACATTAGTCACTGCCTGTCACTCAGAAAAAATCCTTGAGAAAGTGAAGGTGAGCTGCCTTTCTGAACCGCTGCAGTCTGTGTGATGTAGGTACACCCATAGTGCTGATAGGTTCAGAGTTCCAGGGTATGTTGGATAAAGGGACTGTGTATAACGTATCCAAATTGCTGATGATACAACTACAGCAAACAATTGGGAAAGTAAGTCGTATTTTAACTTTTACTGGAATGTATTTGGAATGTATGAGCTAAGGTCACTTTTGGAAATTATGCGGAGCTTTAATGAGCCCACGCTTGATGAGTGTGTGTATAGTTTTGGTCTACATTCCTACGGAAAGATGTAATTGTCTTAGAGAGAGTGCAACAAAGGTTCACTGGTTGACTCCTGAAATACAAGGACTGTCCCGTGAGGAGAGATTGAATAAACAGATTCATAATCTCTGGAGTTGAAAAGAATGTGACATGGTCTGAAGGGACTTGACAGGGTCAAAGCTGAAAGGAGATTTCCCCTGAATGGAGTGTCTACAGCTAGAGGACATGGATTCATGATTCAGATGAAGAAGATTGTGAATCCTTGAATTATCTACACCAGACAGATGTGAATACTTAGACGTTGAATATTTTCAAGGCTATGAGAAGGAAATCAAGGGGTATTGAGATATAATGAAGGAAAGTATAGTTGAAATTGAGCATCAGTTGTGATTTTATTAAATGGCGAGTCAATTCGAGATCTGAATGGTGTACTTCTGCTCCTGTTTTTTTTCTGCTGTTATGTCCTAAAGTTACTGATATACCTTGTCAATATCTGATCTTTGGCAGGTACATACGACCAATACGATCCATTGGGAAATTAGTCTTTCTCTTGCGACCATCCAGACCTTTCCTGCAGGGATCAAAAAGAATGAGTAGCTTGAGTTGCTGAACTGACCACATGATCTTTACAGCATCACTGCAGGGTCCAGACTTGAGAACCCATTCTCAGTTAATTCAGGCCAACTGTCCTGGGTCACCCACTGTTCTCACACAATCTGGAACAGTGGGTCATTCCTTGTCCCCTTGCATTCCGTGACAGTGGGTCATTAACTGTCCCCACACGCTCCGCAACAGTGGGTCACACACTGTCCCCTTACACTACGCGACAATGGGTCATTCACTGTCCCCTTGCAGTCTGTGACAGTGGGACACCCCCTGTCCCCTCACACTCTGTGACATTGGGACACTCCCTGTTCCCTTCACACTCTGTGATAGTGAGTCATTCACTGTCCCCGCACATTCTGTGACAGTGGGACATTCACTGTCCCCTCACACTCAGTGACAGTAGGTCACTCCCTGTCCCCTCAAACTCCGTGACAGTGGGTCATTCACTGTCCCCTCACACTCCGTGAAAGTGGGTCATTCACTGTCCCCTCACAGTCTGTGAAAGTGGGTCACTCGGTGTTCTTTCACTCCTGGGACAGTGTATCACACACTGTCCTTTTATACTCTGGGATATGGGGTCACACACTGGCCATTTTCGTTGTAATTAGTGGGCCACAAAACACCCTCTCACACTCTCAGACAGTGTGTCGGTCATTATCTTTTCACACTCTGGAACAGTGTGTCACATACTCTTTCCGCGATGCTTCCAGACCTGGTGAGTCTCCCCATCACTTCTCTTTTTATTTCAGATCTCCAGCATTGACAGTATTTTGTTTTTACTGCACTATAGGCCCAATTAATAACCCGGTGTAATTCTTAGCCCAGTCTGGGTTATTTAGTAAATGCTGTCCAACACAAGAATTACATCCAAAACTGGATACTGAGTTCTGAGTTTTGCAAACATTCAGTTTGTCATTGTTCACAAAGGATCATAAGCATTTCCCTCCATTGAGGAGAGACAATTGGTCATGTGTACTTTGATGGGCACTACTCCACAACTGGGTGGGCAAGGTATGGAGACAGAGCTTCTTTTAATTACCATGTCCAGTACAGGGTTTGAACAAGGATTGTTCATCTCATCCTGTATCACTCTCTAGTCATGTTGCTAACTGATGTCCCACCTTCAGAGACACGTGTGAACCTAGGACTCTCTGTCCCCACATTCCTCTATGTTGTATAATTTAGTACATTTAATACCTGAACAACCATTTGTACATTCTTTCTGCAAAACTAAATCATTTCATATTCATAATGAACTCTGAGGCGTTGATGGGAAAGACATTTTGAAGAGTGTGTGTAAAACACTCACTTCTGTTTTGACTTGATGCTTTTGGGCTTGACAGTGCCCCGTTTTGAACGGAAACCTGACTGAGACACACTCCTCTTCCTTTTCTTTGCAGCCACATCAATTTGAGAACTAGTGAGATGATTGAGGACAGGAAGCCAATTTGGTGGATTCAAATCTTTCTGCTGCATGGATGCTGAAGCCAGAACTCCTTTGCTCCAAGATGAGAGTTCTGAGGACTGAGAAAAAGGTTAAAAAGAGTCACACCTTCTAAACCAGGTACTCAAACAAGAGTCAGAATCGTTCAATTGTACTTTTTCTGCAGAAATACCCAAAGATATTTTTCAGATTTGCAAAAAAAAGTAAACTTTGAAAATAAAACAAAACTGAATATGTTTCACTGCAAAAAGCTATGAATATGTTTTGAGTATAAAGTATTAATTTACAAGAGCAGAAATTTCTGGACACTTCCCCCCCTTCTGCACATTCTCTAGTTTATTACACCTGAAAACAAAATTTCTACCTGAAAGACGATGATAGCTGTGGCTCCATGTGTCGTACTCTCACATCTGATTCAGGAAGGTGTGGGTTCAAATCTCATTCTGGATGCTAAAGTACAAAATTCAGGCTGGCATTGTCAGTGCAGTACTGAGGGACTGCCGCACTCTTGGAGGAGCCATCTTTCAGCTGAGATATTAAACTTAAGCCCTATCTGCTGTCTCAGGGCTGTGTTGAATATTTCGTGACACTGTTTCAAAAGAAAAGCAGGGAGGTATCCCTGGTGTCCTCATCTAAATTTGTAGCTTAAACACCTAATAATCTGGTCATTAATATTTTACAATGGGGTTCTGTGTGAAATTTGGCTGTTACATTTCTAAAATGATTGCACTCCAATACCTCTTTGGCTGCCAAGTGCATGAAGCATCCATTGACATTGTCACAGGTCCTACTGAAATGAAAGTCTCTCTTTGTACTTACACATGCACCATTTCCTTTCCTGTACTTTCCCCATGTATTTTCTGTAATTGCAAATCTGGGTACTGACTGCCAGCAGCCCCTGACAGCAAGGGCATCAGCACAAACCAATCCTATTGTCACTTGGCTCAATTCAGAGGTTTCCCCAAAACTATTCTTTTCTCATTCTCCCAATCACTCTCTTTCAGTTATTTTCCCTATTTCCCCTCCCCTAATCATTCTACATCTCATACCACTCCCAGTCTCCCTTTGCCCCCGTTATTCTCTCGCAGTCACTCACCCCAATCACAATCTCCCCCAGTCATACTGTCCCCATTAGTCTCCTTCGGTCACTCATAACTCCTCCCAGTCGCGCTCCCTTTTACACACTCCGCTATGCTGTCATATTTCCGAATAATGTTCAGCCAATTAATCTGTCACACAATCTCCATTTCCTTCGATACCCCGGACTTCCTCCCTCTGCATTTTCCACTCTCCCTCTCTCACACCCAGTGTCTCTCACCAGGATGTGTATATCTGGCTCTCTTTCTTAGCCCCGTCTCCTCACCTCCAAGCTCCATACTGGCTCTCTCATTCTCGCACTCATTCTCCTTACCTTTGCAGGCACCTCTTTCCCGGGTGCTGTGCCCTCGATCCAGCCCGGGAAACTCAGCAACAGGAGCAGGTGAAGGTGAAGGAAATTCTCTCCGGAGCCGAGCATCTGGCGAGACATTGATCGCAGTGAGAAACAGCTGAGCCGAGAGGGCAGTGCCTTCTCACCTCTGCTAGTGATCCTGGAACATTGCCACAACATTGGATAAAACTGCGAAATATTCACTCCAACCGCAACCAGTGGAAACGGAATTACAGAGAGAAATTATACATAAACCTCCCCCCCCCCCCCCCCACCACGTTCTGAATTTCCAAGCTTTCGGGACGATATTTGATTAATTCAGGCAAAGACCAAACCTCAAACAGGAATAATAATCAAATGCATCCTTTTAAAAAAAATCAAAACTTTTAAGTAATCACCAACTGTGCAGAAAACCAAAAATGCATTCTAAAAACTGGAATAAATAGCTCGATTATAATACATTTATTACCAATATTTAATTCGATTTCCAAGATTGTGAGTTTTGCTAAGAGTTTTTGCAACAATTCAGAAGTATTTTTCTTTAAATTACATGCGATTTAAATTTTGATGCGATGAACAATTTTTAAAGTGGGGGTTCGCCTTCTTCCCCCGGTCTCACCTTAATCCCCTCGTCCTAGCGGCTGCTGTGCGGGATCCCAGACTTCTCATTGACCGCCTTCGCTCCCACCTTATTTATAATCAGCCGCCAATCTCCGAGCGACGGGCTGTCGTGGCGTCACTTGCCCCTCACTGTCTGACCCACACGTTTTTTTGGCAGGTCATGCCTGCCTCTCGGGCCGCTTCCCTTTCAATGTTTGTCTGCGATTTCAGGGGAAGTCGGAGCGAATCCCAAACTCTCAACCTGCCTCAACGCGCGGAAACAGTCCAACACCCTTTCCCAGCTGTGGGTAACAATCCTATTCAGCAGAACACCATTTCAACTGTGTACATTAGATCTATTCTGGGATGCAACACGCCAGACCAATACCAAATTTTTCCACCTCCTGCTGTTCACTTTCTAGGAATATAAGTTTTTTAAAAAAAAACAAAAATTCTTCCATGGGATGTGGTTGTTGCTTGTCCCTAGCTGCCTTCTTGAACCACTGGAGTACATTCACTGTGGATAGACCCACAGTGCTCCAAAGGAGTTTAGATTAGATTACCTACAGAGTGGAAACAGGCCCTTCGGCCCAACAAGTCCACACCGACCCTCCGAAGAGAAACCCACCCCCTATATCTACCCCTGACTAATCCATCTAACAATACGGGCAATTTAACATGGCCAATTCACCTGACCTGCACATCTTTTTGGAGCGCCTGGAGGAAACCCATGCAGACACGGGGAGAATAGCAAACCCCTCACAGACTGTTGGCCGAGGCTGGAATTGAACCCGGGTCCCTGGCGCTGTGAGGCAGCAGTGCTAGCCACCGTTCTGCCCAGTACCAGGATTTTGACCCAGAGATAGAGTGGGAAAGCTGATGTAGTTGCAAATGGCGGAGAGAGGTTTGGAGGTGAACATACAAATGGCATTGTTGAAATGGATTTCTTTCCTAGTCCTTCTAAAATAGCGGGTTTGGAAGATGCTAGGCAAAAGTGGGGACTGCAGATGCTGCAAACCAGAGTTTAGATCAGAGTGGTGCTGGAAAAGCACAGCAGGTCAGGCAGCATCCGAGGAGCAGTAAAATCGACGTTTCGGGCAAAAGCCCTTCATCAGGAATAGAGGCAGGGAGCCTCCAGGGTGGAGAGATAAATGGGGGTGGAAGGGTGGCAGTGGGGAGAGGATGGAAGATGCTGGGGTTGGGGAGAGGATGGAAGATGCTGTCAACAGAATCTTGTTGAATTTCTGCAGTGTCTTGTGCCACTGAGCATCAACGATGGAGTAAGTGAATATTGTGAATGTGGTACCAATCAAGTGGCTGCTTTGTCGTGGATGACCTGATGCTTTCTGAGTGTAGTTGGAGCTGCGCTCATCCAGGCACGTTGGGAGGTAGATGGTGGTCATGCTTTAGGGAGTCAGAAAGTAAGTTATTAGCTGCAGGCTTCCTAGCTTCTGAACTGCTCTTGAAACCACTGTACTTACATGGTTAGTAGAGTTCCATTTCTGGTCAATGGTAATATCAAGGATATTGATCGTGGGATGCTCAGCAACAGTAATGCCATTAAATGTCAAAAAGTGGTGGTTAAGTTGTCGATGTGCAATTCAGTTTTTGGTGAATGGCCATTCCTCTTGTTGTGTCATTAATTCCAAATGTGGCTGTTCTCCACATGATCTTCCCAGTAACCTCCCAGTAAACAGAGCTCTTCAGAGGAGAAATTTTTAAACATCTACTAATCTCTGCATGAGGAAATACTTCACGACTTCATCCTGAATGGCCAAGCTCTCTTTTTAAGGTTATGCTCTCTTATTCTGGACTCCATCAGTCAAACTAATTTGACAGTTGATCAAAACCTGATTAAAGACATTAATTTTAAGTGGTCTCTTAAAGGCAGAGAGGAAGGTAGAGAATCTGAGTGCTGAAGGATGAAGGATGGAACTGCGGAACTTCCTCTACGGCAACTGAAGTAAGCTGCTCGTGGTGCAGTAACTAAAACTGGAAATGTTCAAGAGGCCAGAATTGAGGAGCACAGAAACCTCAAAGGATCATAGTTCTGGGTGAAATGATAGAGATAGGAAGGGGCATGGAGGGATGAGAACTTCAAACCGGAAGCCAACGTAAATCAGTGAGTGTGGGGTAACTTGGACAGGACTTGCTGGGAGTACATGTGGAGGTCGAGTATTTTGGATGACCTCAAGTTTACCCTCAAGGATAGAATGAAAGATGATAAAACAGAGTCAATATTTTAAGTCCTGTCACCTTTCTTCAGGTTTTGAAACTTGAAACATTAGTACTGTTTTCTGTCCACAAATACTGCCAGACCTGCTGAGTTTCTCCGTAATTTCTGCTTTTGTTTGCTTTCGACCTCAAGTTCTTTGTTTAATATTCAAATGGAAGAGGCCAGTCAGAGCTCTGGTTGTCAATAGTTTACTTTGAGTGACAATGGAAACCTTGATGTTATGTATAACTGTGTCAGACAGCATCCGAACTCCCATAACCAAAACTGCTCTTTTGAGATTGATAGATAGGGAAATACTCACTGATAAGGACAAGCAAATACGGAAACAGTGGCGTACTGCTAACATCTGGACATCTAATCCAGAGCCCTAGGTTAATGTTCAGGGTATCTGGGTTCGAATCCCATCACGTCAGATAAAGAAATTTGAATTTCAATAAAAATAAACGGGAAATTAAAAGCTAACCCAGTGATGACTATTGTTGGTTGTTGTTAAAGCCCATCTGCTTCACTAATATCGTCTCGGGAAGGAAATCTGCTATCCTTAGCTGATCTGGCAAACATGTGACTTCAGAACCAAAGCAATGTGGTTAATACTCAGCCACCCTCAGAAATAGTCTGGGGAGCCAAATAATTCAACAATTTAACTATGCATACGCACAAATAGATTAGATTAATTACAATGTGGAAACAGGACCTTTTGCCCAACAAGTCCACACCGACCCTCCGAAGAGCAACCCACCCAGACCCATTTCCCCTACACCTAACACTACGGACAATTTAGCATGGCTAATTCACCTAACCTCCACATTTTTGGACTGTGGGAGGAAACCAGAGTACCCGGAAGAAACCAGCACAGACACGGGGAGAATGTGCAAACTCCACACAGACAGTTGCCTGAGGCAGGAATTGAACCCGGGTCTCTGGCGCTGTGAGGCAGCAGTGCTAACCATTGTGCCACCGTGCCGCCCACAATAATGCATCGCCCAATGTGGGGCGCGAACCCACAACCCTGAGATTAAGAGTGGCATGCTCTACTGACTGAGCTAGCCAGGCTTCCAATGGTGGTCTTGCCAAAGATATTTACGTATAGCATTACTCTGAATTACATATGCATGAGATGATATCTCTTCACAAACAAAAACAGAAGTTGCTGGAAAAGCTCAGCAGATCTGATCGCATCTGTGAAGAGAAATCAGAGTTAACGTTTTGGGTCCAGTGAAGGGCCTGAGGAAAGATCACCATCCCGAAACATTAACTCTGATTTTTCTTCGCAGATACTGCCAGACTGCCGAGCTTTTCCAGCAACTTCTGTTTTTGTTTCCGATTTACAGCATCCACAGTTCTTTCATTTTTAGATGCTATCTCTTGTCTGAGCTTAATCACCTTTTACTATTATCAGTCACTGATGGAGAAGTTTCATTATTTGGACCTGAAGACTCATGAGCAGCAGGAAAAGCATCTGAAAATGACAGAAAATCAGCCCTTTCATTTGTTGCAATATCTTCAATTATCTTTGTATCTTTGTTCTTCTATAATGTGATGCTTTTTGCCAGGCCTCGAACACTCCTCCTCTGCCCAAGAAGCTACATTTCAAACCATATTCTTTCTGCAAACACCATCACATTATGCATTTCACTCCTTAGCATCAGTGGGAAGACCTATGCCACTGTCATTCCAATGATGCTCCACTGATGAGCCAACAGAATAAATCTGCAGATACAATTCAGCTTCAGAGCACAATGTCCCACAGTAGATATGATCTTCTCCAAAGTTATTTTGAGAATCCAAAACACTGGGAGACAGTCTTAGGATTGTGGGCCAATCATTTAGGATTGAGATGAGGAGACAGTACTTCTTTCAAAGGGTTGTGAATCTTTGGAATTCTCTACCAAAGGTGGTGGTGAATGCTAAATATATATAAGACTGGAATAGACAAATTTTTAGTCTCTCAGGGGATCAAGGTATTTACGGAGCAGGCAGGATGTTGGAGTTGAAGCCATGATCGTATGAAATAGAGGAGCTGCTCAATGCACCAAATGGTCTACCCCTGTTCCTACTTTTGTATTCTTCAAGAGAAATACAAAGAACAGCTCCATATACTTCTGGGTTCCCTCCCCCTCCCCAGTCCTGATGAAGGGTTTCAGCCTGAAACATTGACTTTTCTGCTCGTTGGATGGTTTCTGCAATCACAATAACCCCCTATCTGCATCCACCCATCAACATCCCACCTACCTATCCCCCTGTCCCACCCTCTTCCTCTCTATACTTCTGGGCCCCTCATCCTCCCCAGACCTGATGAAGAGTTTCAGCGTGAAACACTGATCTTCCTGTTCCTTCCTTCACATGGATTGACTCTGGCTTCCAGTATTTGCATTCCTTACTATCTCTAAAACACCACTCTCCCTTTTGTGAGTCTAACAAGAGCATTTAACACTGTAAGCAGGATGGGCCTTTACTAGATACCATTAAAAATCAACTGTCCTTCCAAGAAGCAGCTTCACACAATTCATATGTAAGAACATGCAGAGCACATTCAGATCTGTAGCTCCATTTCTGACAGTTTTGAGGTCAGGGGTTGACCAGGGCTGCTTCTTACACCAAATTTGTGTGTAATCTTTTTTCTGCTCTACTGACCTCTGCTTTTTCTGAAGACGCAGACGAAATGTATCTCCATACTTGGTCTAATGGGAAACATTCAACCTCCCAAACCTGAAAGCCAAGACAGATGTATAGCATGTTCTATTTGAGAACCTCTGTGTGTTGATGCTGCTGCATGAGTTTCCCAGAAAAGAGGTCAGCTCTACAGGCTCATGGATAACCTGTCAAATTCCTGCACCATGTTCTCCCCGACAATCAGTGTCCAGAAAACTGTACTAATGGGACAGGCTGTTATGTCTCTACCTATCATCAGACTCAAAACACACCATTAAATGTAGTCAGCAAATTCCTATGCCTTAGGTCCATGGTGACAGATAACCTGTATCTTGACGAAGAGCTCAGTACAGGTATCAGAAATTTAGTTCTCTAACAAACCAGGCATGGATGAACAACATGCTGACCCATAGATACAGGATGCTGATCTACAAGCTCCATATCCTCAACATCCGTTTGGCTAATAGGCAAAGTCTTGACAACCTACACTTACCAAGAAAAATGGCTCAATAATTTCCATCTCTGATGTCCACACTGCATTTTTACATTGCATGGAAAGATGAAGTCACCGTTAGAAAACCCCCTTCTCGGGCAAACATGTTAAGCATATTCAAGCTAACAAACCTGTTTCTGGTTTGGGCATGTGCTCAAGGGAATGCAAACTGGCTGCAGTATCAAGAATATGCTATGTGGGTGTAGGTGTGGAGCTGAAGCCAAAAGCAGCGGGGTGCCCAAAGTTCCAATTGAAGTTTGCTATTAAGAGACATGAAAGCTTCAACATCAATCACAATAAGTGGGAAACCCTAGTAACATCAGCTGTGGGCAGGAATTCACCACCACAACATGTGGATTCAGAAATTCCAAAGCTAGTTCTATAAACAAGGCATCAGCAGATGTCATTCTACACTACCGGCAAGGCAAGGGATAACATCTTGTGCGGAACTTTGCTTTACTAGAATTAGCTTGTTCAGCCAAGAAATGAAATACAGCGGATAAGCTCAACTGGCCTCGCCAAGGCTGTAGTCCCATCATTGTCCCGTAGAACTTAAAAACCAAAAAGATGCAACTGCATTGCTAGGAGAATACTATAAGACCCCTAACAGCCCAAGAGAAACAGAAGAGCAGATAGTTATACAAAAGGGCAAGAATGACTGATACATTTCTAAACTGGGGAAAGGCTGATTTTAATAAGATGAGGTATGATTTGGCCAGAGTGGACTGGAAGCAGATACTTTCAACTATATCTGTCTCAAAAGTGTTAGTGGCATTCAAAAAGGAAATATAGTGACTTCAGTGCCAACATGTACTAATAAAAAAGGGTAAATGTGGCAAAGTCTTACCAGACCATAGGGCTGCCCTCTCATTATAAATATGAATTTTACAGATGTCAAATCTCATTACATATCTGAGGGTCATCATGCTTCAGGCGAGGGAAGAGGTTGAGAAGGGGATAGCTCATGGTAATCAAAGCTGGTGTGGGAACACATGCTGTTAGCACCACTCTGCATCGCAAGCTTGCCATTGAGCCAAATCAGCTATAACGGGTGGGACCATCAAAATCTATGAACCTTGGCTTTTGAGGGATATGCAGCATTGGATAAGGAGGAAAAATGGAGGCTTGTGGCAGATAATGAGGGCTCAAAACAGTAGAACACTTGGAGAGATATAGCATGTGCAAGAAGTAACTGAGAAAAGGAGATTAGGAGAGCTAAAATGGGACACAAAAGGATACTGGCAGGTAAAATAAAAGAAAATCCTAAGTTGTTTTACGGGTACATCAAGGGTAAAAGGATAAGGAGGGAAAGAATAGGGCTGATTAGGAGTCATAACAGTAATTTGTGTGTGGAGCCAGAGGATGTAGATAGGGTTCTCAATGAATTCTTTGTGTCAGTGTTTGGAAATTAAGGAGGAGGTTTGCGATGCACCTAACAAAATTAGCATAGACAGAGAAGAAATTCTGAGTAGTCCAGCAGGCTTGAAAGTAGATAAATATCGCGAGGGTGGATTCTAGGTTGTTGAGTAAGGCAAGGGAGGAAATAGAAGGGCACTTGCAAAAATTATCAATTTCTCTCTGCCCATGGGAGTGATGTCAAATGGCTGGAGATCAGCCAATGTAGCACCATTATTCAAGAAGGGAAAAGGACAAACCAGGAAACTTCAGGCCAGTCATTCTAACCTTGCAGGGAAGGAAATTATTGGAAGCAATTCTCAGAGACAGAATTAATCTGCATTTGGCGAGGCAGTGATTAATCAAGAACAGTCAGCATAGTTTTGTTAAGGGGAGGTCAATTTTTGAAGAGGTGATCAGGGGTGTCGATGAGGGCAATGCTTTTGATGTAGTCTACTTAGATCTCAGCAAGGCTTTTGATAAGGTCCTGTATGGGAGACAAAGCAAAGGTAGGAGCCCATGGGAACCAAAGACATTTAGCAATTTAGTCAACCCACAATTGGCTGGTTGGCAGGAAGCAGAGTTTGAGAGTTGTTTTCCTCACTGGAAGTGTGCATCTAGTGGGGCCCTATATGAGTCAGTGTCAGGGCCCTAGCTGTTTGTGATTTTACATCAAGGATTTAGATTTGAGTGTAGGAAGGTTGATCAATTAGTTGCAGATGATAAAACAATTGGAATGATAAATTGTGAGGAGAATGGCCTTAGATTACAGTAGGATATAGGTGAGCTGGTCAGATGGGCTGATTTGTGGCAAATGGACCAATCTGGATAAATGTGAGCTCATCTACTTGGGGCAGGACAAACATGGTGAATGGTAGGATGACAGGAAGCACCAATTATCAGAGGGACATTGGTGTGCATATACACCAATCCCTTGAGGCATCAAGACAGGTAGAACAAAGAACATTACAGCACAGGAACATGCCCTTCAACCCTCCAAGCCTGCGCTGATCCAGATCCTCTATCTAAACCTGTCACCTACTTTCTAAGGATCTATATACCTTTGCTCCCTGCCCATTCATGTATTTGTCTAGATACATCTAGAATAACGCTATCATGCCCGCCCTACCACTTACCCAAACTTTTCCCCTCTCACTTTGAATTTGTGGCTCCCAGTAATCCAGTCTTCCAGTCTGGGAAAAAGTTCCTTGCAATCCACCCTGTCTAAACCTCTCATGATTTTGTAGGCCACAATCAGGTCCCCCCGCAACCTCCTACTTTCCAATGAAAATAATCATAATCTACTCAACCTCTCTTCATAACTAGCACCCTCTATACCAGGCAACATCCTAGTGAATCTCCTCTGCACCCACTCCAAAGCCTTTTGGTAGTGTGGTGACCAGAATTGTATGCAGTATTCCAAATGTGGCTGAACCAAAGTCTTATACAACCGTAACATGACCTGCCAATTTTTGTATTTAATACCCCATTTGATGAAGGAAAGCATGCTATATGCTTTCCTTAGTTAAAGTAGTTATGAAGGGATCTGGTATACTTGCTTTTATTAGCTGAGTTTAAGAGAAGGGAGGTTATACTGGAATTGTATAAAACATTGGTCAGATCACAGCTTGAGTATTGTATTCAGTTCTGGAATCAACCTTACAGGAATGTTGTGACATTGCTGGAGAGGGTGAAGAGGAGATTAATCAAATGTTGCCTAGGCTGGAGAGTTTCAGTTATAAAGAGAGATTAGACATACTGGAGTTATTTTCCGTAGAGCAGGAGAGATTGAAATGGGACATGATTGACATGAATAAAATTAAGAAGTGCACAGACAGTGTGGACAGGAAGAAACCTTTCCCCTTGATACGGGGATCAATGACTAGGAGTCATAGCTTTAGGTAAAGGTAAGAAGGTTTACATGAGATGTGAGGAAAATCTCTCTCCCCAGAGGATGGTGAGAATCTGGAATTTATTACAAGTGAGAGTGGTAAAAGCAGAAACCCTCAGAATATTTAATTAATAGTTAGATGTGCAATTACAGTGCCAAATCATACAAAGCTATGGGTTAAGTGCTAGAAAATGGATTTAGAATAGTTAGTTGGTTATCTATAACCAGTATGGAGATGATGGGCTGTAGGGCCTTTCTCTATGCTGTTGATCTTTACGACTTCTCTATAACTCTATCTCTTGAAAATGGAAGGATGCCATTCAGAGGTAAGGTAAGAGAGGGTTTCAGCAACAAATGCACTGAGACGGAGTGGAGTCAGATGATAAAAATAACTGATACTAATGATGCTGCACATATGTGATCAGAAACTCATCTCACATGAAGGCTAGATGTGAACAAGCATTTCCCAAGATGGCTGAGGGATTGAGAGCTGCCACAGTATCCAATAATATAATTCCAGAGTTTGTACTGCAATTTCTCCATGGTTTGTTCAATCCATCTGTCATCACCCCCTTTGTCAGTTTCACACCTTATGTTCTGTTATCCAAAAACCACAATTATGATTTCAGCAGTGTTCTGCACTTACCTTTCCCATTGCGTCCTCCCAGCAAGAATGTAAAGCTCATGTTTCCTTCACTACCCATTACTCAGTTCTTCTAACACCAAGGCTGCGGTTCCTCCTGCCAAATGCATGTAAAAATAAACCATGGTATAAATTTTGAGATGTGATCCCCCCCAAAAAATCAGTGAAATAGGTGCTCTGGACAATAACATGTTATTTGTGAGAATTGCTGTGCACAAATTGGTGTGCTCTCATTTTAAAATATTAATCATATCTCAAAGTAAATATTTTCTTAGTTGGAAAAAGCTTTGGAAAACCCGAGGGTGTGTAAGATGCTGCAAATATTTAAGCATTTCTTCATTCTGCATATACTCTTCTAGGCAACACCTGAGTACTTGAGATTGTAGATCCTTCATTGCTCATGATTTGTTTACTTGGATGCCTTTCTTCAGTCTGGCGCTTCCATCTTACATTATCTGACAAACTCCATCTTAATAAGGACTACTTATAGAGTCATAGAGATGTACAGCATGGAAACCGACCCTTTGGTTCAACTCGTCCATGCCGACCAGATATCCCAACCCAATCTAGTCCCACCTACCAGCACCTGGCCCATATCCCTCCAAACCCCTCCTATTCATATACCCATCCAGATGCCTTTTAAATGTTGCAATTGTACTAGCCTCCACCACTTCCTCTGGCAGCCCATTCCATATACATACCACCCTCTGCGTGAAGAAGTTGCCTCTTGGGTCTCTTTCCCCTCTCACCCTAAACCAATGCCCTCTAGTTCTGGACTCTTGCACCCCAGGGAAAAGACCTTGTCTATTTACCCTATCCATGCCCCTCATAATTTTATAAACCTCTATAAGGTCACCCCTCAGCCGCCAACACTCCAGGGAAAACAATCCCAGCCTATTCAACTTCTCCCGATAGCTCAAATCCTCCAACTCTGGCAACATCTTTGTAAATCTTTTCTGAACCCTCTCAAGTTTCACAACATCCTTCCGAAAGGAAGGAGACCAGAATTGCACACAATATTCCAAAAGTGGCCTACTTCCTGAGGGTGTTGCTTACTCCATCCCAAAGTGAGTACTTAGGATGTAATAATTTGCAATATGTACTCAGTTCATCTAGCAGGAGAAATTAATCAGTCAATGTTTTAACTATCTCATGTTCATTCTTGGTTTTCACCCCCTCAACATCTTTCAGGATCTCACTTCTCCTGAGGACCAGTGAGAAATTGTAAGAAAGGAAGAAATATTCTTGGTTCTCAATTTCTACCCAACATTTATAAACTTACTGAGAACCTGTAATGAACCAATCAACTGATCATTAATTTGATATGAACTTCTTATGAATTTACCATGAAACAATGAACCTAACAAGGCTCAAAGTATAACCTATACTAGTTGTTATCAAGAAAGCCTCTATGCACATTATATAATTGTTCCAATAGGAAATGATCTCTAACCATTGTGAAATTCATTTTGAGTACAGCTGTGAAAAGACAAGTTTCGTTGAAGCTTTTCATTTTGAACTCATTAGGACAATTGACAAGAATACGAATGCAACAGGTAACAAATATTTATACAGTATGAGAGAAGAGTGCTGATTAGTTGACAAGTGCACTGTGATTGGCAGAGGTGTTGTCATGGCAAACATATCAATTAATGATATTGACAGTTAACTGTCAGGATTTTGACCTGAGACATGAACCAACAAATGACTTATTTTAGTGAACTGAAACAGGTTCAACACTCTTTCTGTCTGCAAATGTGTATTCTGTCTACTTGGCGAAAGTGAGGACTGCAGATGCTGGAGATCAGAGTCTAGATTAGAGTGATGCTGAAAATGCACAGCAAGTCAGGCAGCATCCGAGGAGCAGGAAAATCAACGTTTTGGGCAAAAGCCCTTCCTCGGATGCTGTCTGACCTGTTGTGCTTTTCCAGCACCACTCTAACCTATTCTGTCTACTTGTATATGTAGCTTTTAATACAAGCAAGTGTACCATACAGCAAGCTCAACCAATAATCCTAAATTGGCTGTCAGTGTAATTGTTTGTACCCTCAGGTTAATCCAGTAGGTGTTGTTCAATTGCAGGACCATATCGAACGTTGGACACTATGTTATTAATTTTACAAGTGTGGACTGGTTGGGTACAGTCCATACCTTGCTTGCTGTGAGCAGCCAAAGAGATATGCTGTTTATTTCAAGCCAAGGAAATTATGGTGCATTTCCAGGATCTTGAAATATACTAACATCTTGGCATTGAGGCTGTGGTCTGCCATTTATCTGAAGACTTCACCACATCCAATTAAAAATTACTTGTTTCACAAAAACTGAGTTGCTGATTGTTTTCATTTTATTTATTTTCTCCAGTGGTTCACTTTTAGCTTCAAGGGGTTTGTACTCCTGTTATCATCAAACCTGTCATTCTCTTCAAACATCAGTGGCTATGGAGCAAAGCAGTCCTCACTGACCTCCCTCCATACTGTCAAAAACAATTCTTCAAATTCTGAATAGTCTCTTTCTACGAGGTGGTCAAATATTTCAAAGAATTCTGAGTAATAGTCAAGAAGAGTGGGCAACTTGGTGGCTCAGTGGTTAGCATTGCTGCTTTACAGTGCCAGTCAATTCCACCTTTGGGCGACTGTCTGTGTGGGTTTCTCTATGTGCTTCAGTTTCCTCCCACTGTCCAAAGATGTGCAGGTTAGGTGGATTAATCATGCTAAATTGCCCATAATGACCAGGGATGCGCAAGCTAAGTGGATTAGTTATGGGGAATACAGGTTAACAGGGATAGGGAAGGGAGGTGAGTCTGGGTGGGATGCTCTTCAGATGGTTGGTGTGGACTCAATGGACCAAATGAATTACTTCCGCACTGTAGGGATTCTATGATATAAGTTTTTGCTCGCTATTTGAGACCTAAGGGTGCAGACGCATAGTGATGTCAAGTTACAGGTGTACAAGACATTGATAAGGCTATATTTGGAGTACTTGGTGTAGGAAGAATGTTATTAAACTGCAAAAAAAATTAAAAGGATGCTACCATGACTGGAGGGTTTGAGTTATAAAGAGAAGGCATAGGTTTAAGGTGAGAGGGGAAGATTTAAAAAGGACCTGGGGAGCAATTTTTTCACATAGAGCATGCTTTACTGAGGAAGTGGTCAAAGCGAGTACAATTACAACATTTAAAAGACTGGTACATGGCTAGGAAAGGTTTAGATGGATATAGGTCAAATGCAAATAAATGGGACTAGTTTGTTTTAGGAAACCTGGTCGATGAGCTGGGCTGAATGTCTGTTTCTATGCAGTATGACTCTGGCTCTATAAATCCATAAGACATAAAAGTCGGCCAATCGTGTCCGCTAAACCAGCCAATTGGATCATAGCTAATCATATCCTCAACTCTACTTCCTGCCTTTATCCAAAAACTCTTGATTCCCTGACTGCTTAATAATCTATTTATATCAGCCTTGAATATACAGACAGGTTGCTGCTGGAAAGAATTCCACAGATTGACTACCCACTGAGAGATGCAAGTCCTCCTCATATCTAATCCTAAATGAGATTATGCACTCTATACATTACACTGAGATTATGCTCTCTGGTCCTACACTTGCCCACAATGGGAAACAATCTCTATGCATCTATCCCGTCAATGTCCATAAGGATCTTGTAAATTTGGTGGCCAATAGCTGACTCTTTTGCCATAATTAGGCATTGAACAAATTAGCTGCAGTGGGTTTCTGCAGCCTGCACTACACCGAGATCTCCTCCATCAAAATTCTAAATCATTCTGTACAACGTATTAGTGAGTAACCTGAGCTTCCTGAAGTTTCTGTGAGAAAGTGGCATGTGAGATTGTATAGACCTGTTCTAGGGCATAGGTTTGCACTTGCTCTTTCATAGGACATGGACACCCTAATATCAATCTAAAACCCTGAAGTGTCGTGACAGGGTAGGTGTGGAGAGGATATGTTTTCTTATGGGAGAACCTGTTTAAAATTAAAGGGCCACCCACTGAAAGCAGAGATTAGGCTATTCTTTTCACTCTCAGGATGGGGAGTCTTTGGAACACTTTCCTAAAGTGGTAGTGGAAGCAGAGTCCTTGATAATTTTTAAGGCGGAGGTAGGGAAAGAGATTTTTTATTAAGCAAGGGATTGAAAGGTATCAGGGATAGGCAAGAATGTGGATTTGAGGCTCCAATCAGATCAACCATGACCTCTTGAACGATGAAACAGGCTCTAGTGGCTGATTAGTCTACTGCTCCTGATTCCCTTAGTGATCATTGAGCTTCCTTTTTGAATCACTGCAGTCCTTGGGGTGTAGGTACACCCAAAATGCCATTAGGGAGGGAGTTCCAAGACTTTGAGCCAAAACAGTGAAGAACAATGGCATAGTTTCAAGTCAGGATAGTCTGCAGTTAGAGAGGAACATGCAGGTGATGGTGATCCCATGTATCTGCTGCCCTTGTCCTTTGGTAAAAGGAAGTATCTATTAACCCAAGGACAAGACCTTAGAATCATAGAATCCCTACAGTGTAAACACAGGCCCTTTAGCCAAACATGTCTACACTGCTCTCCGAAAAGCCAGACCCATTCCCCTACCCTATTACTTTACATTTACCCCTGACTTAATGCACCTAACCTACACATCCCTGAACACTATGGACAATTTAACATGGCCAATTCACCTAACCTTTGGATTATGGGAATTTACCAGAGCACCCGGAGGGGACCCACGCAGACATAGGGAGAATGTGCAAAGTCTACACAGTCACCCAAGGCTGGAATTGAACCCGGGTCGGTGGCACTGTGAGGCAGCAGTGCGAACCACTGAGCCACTGTGGCACCTTGATGGTACTTCTGATAAAGCAATGGCAGGGACGAGCATGAGAATTCTGAAGGCGAATCATTTCCAAAGAGGTGCGAGCTGACCAGAATTGAATCAAAAGCACTGGAATTTTTTAACTCAGTTGGCTGAAAACTCAACTGTATTGAGGTGGTGGTCAAGGTCTTTTGGAGGATCCAGTGATTAGAGACTTCAGTTAAGAGAAGAGCCTGGAGAAGCTGGGAAATTTCTATTTCCAGCAGAGATGCTTAAAGGGAGGTATATTAGAGGATTTAAAATCTTGATCATTTTAAGAAGTATAAAGAAAGTGAAAGTGGCAAAAGGAGTTGGTAACAACAGCATACACATGGAAGGCAATTGACACAAGATGAAATGGGAAAAATATTACTAATTTAGAAGGTGTTGTCTAAAAGGGTGCTGGAAGTGGATTCAGTGATTTTCAAAAAGGGAACTGGATAAATACTTACAACGGAAAATAAAGAGAGCAAAGGAACTAATTGGATATGTCTTTTAGATGGGAGAAGATTACATTCAATTTTCCACTGAAAATTGTATGTGTGTATCTATATGTACGTGAGTGTCAGTATAAGTTTGCATTTGCATGAGTGTATGTGTGAATCTGTGTGAGCATATAAGTGTGTATGTACATGCTTGCACATATGTAAGTGTATGTGTTTATATATGAGCTTTGTGTCAGTGTTTATCAGGGGGTGCTTGATCAAGTGTATGTGCTGGGTGAAGCTGGTCTGAAGGATCAGAAACATTAATTTCCGAGGCTTATGCATGAGTAGAAGTTGTTTGACAATGTATGAGAATGGAATCAAAACTGAGCTATAGTCAGCAGCTTCAGGAAAGTTGGAGAGAAGAAAACAGCCAACACAAAGAAAGAGAGAGATCAGTTGGTGAATTGGCACTGCCCTGAGGGTACTGCAAAGCACAACTAATATAGAAGACTGTTGAACTTGGACACCAGTTTAACAGTAGATGTTATGACTGGATCAAAAAATCAAGCTAATCAGAGGAAATGGCAAGTCACTTGTGTACATTGGAAGTGAACATTAAATAAAAACCACAAAAGGAACCTTCAACTAACTGCACCTTCAAATACACCTCCCAGCTGCCTCTGGGTGTTGTGTTTTCCTTCCATTCACATTTAAACAGAAGTTTTCTTTACTTGTACTCAGCTCAGCAACTGCAATTTAGAGAATGGGGACGTTGGGAACAATGGAACAGAAAACCAAATGACCTTCAGCAACGTTTTCTATTTCGCGAGACATGGTAGAACCCAAAATAGTTTCCAACAGTTTTGGATCGAACTACACAGCTCAGTGCAACTCTTTATGGGACAAAGCTACGTTTGTATCGAAAATAATTCAACTACAGCAGGAAGGAAGGGTGGGAAAATTTTCAAATGCGCACTTTGGGCACAGAGAATGAGAGGACATTCTATTTTATCCTGAATGCTGGGCTCATCAAAGCAAGGTTGCTGATGGTGAATGGTGTACTCTCCAATTCAGCTGAAACGAAGAAAGGAACTTGCATTTCTACAGAATCTTTCATGACATCAGGACATCCCAAAGCTTTTTGCAGGAAATGAAATACTTGTTTGAAATGTAGTCTTGCTGTAATGTAAAAAACACAACAGCAAATTTACACACAGCAAGCTCTCACAAACAGTGATGCTATAACAAGATAATCTGTTCCCCCAGTTCTAATTGGGAAATAAATATTGGCCATGACATTGTGTCTTCCTCCCGAGCATGCAACACAGCCTCAATTTAACAGCTCAGCTAAAAGATGGCACCTTCAATAATGCAGGACTCCTTCAGTGTTGCATAAGGAACGTCAGCATAAGTTATTGTCTCTGGAATGGAACTTGAACTGATGGCTTTCTGCCTAGTGAGATATGTGCTAGCGAGGGAAACAAGGAAACCTACCAGTTCAAGATCATGGTCAAGTTAGGCATAAAGTCATTTTCCTTCTGTTCATCATTGAGCCTGGGAACCATCACAGAGTGATTCTGTAATGTATTTTCCACCTGTTAGGTTGATTGTAACAACTTATGTATGTATAATGCCCTTCATGACTGAAGTGTCCCAAAACACGTTACAGCAAATGATGCATTTTTGCACTCACTGTTATGTTAAAAATTTGGCAGCCAATTTGCGAATAGTAAATTCCCATTCCAAATTCTAAACTTTTTACAGTGAGAGGATCAAATATTCCACACTCTTGATAGTCAAGGGTGGCACCTCACCACAGCACTGAAGGCACTCACAAAAAATAATATCACTCAAATCAGTTACAATTTTCTTTGTCCTTTGTTGTAATGTGGGCATCACTGACGACTCAGCATTAACTAAGAGAAGGTAAGGACTGCAGATGCTGGAGGTCAGAATCAAGAGTGTGGTGTTGGAAAAGCACAGCCAGTCAGGCAACATCCAAGCAGTAGGAAAATCGATATTTCGGGCATAAGCCCTTCATCAGGAATGAGGCTATGACATTCCTGATTAAGGGCTTATGCCCAAAACATTGATTCTCCTGCTCCTTGGATGCTGCCTGACCTACTGTGCTTTACCAACTCAGATTTATCGCCCATTCCTACTTGTTCTGAGAAGGTACTGGCAGGCTTTCCTCTTCTTCACTGCAGTCTGTGAGGTGCTAACCGTCTCCCAGTACAGGTTTGAGATTTTGCTCCAGAGATAGTGGGGTGAATATTCAGCTCGGAAGCATAATATAATTTGGAGGATTTCCTGGTGATGATGATGTTCCAATGAGCTGCTGCCATTGTCATTCCAGGTTATAGATGCAGAATATGCTGTTGAAGGAGCTTTGGTGAATTGTTCTAATATATCTTGTACACACTGCACCCACTGGCATGATGAATGCGACCATTTCAGGTGCTAGACAGGTGTCAATCGAGAGGGTTGCACTGCTCTGGAAGATGAACGAGATTCCTGTGTTGTTGTTGGAACTGCACATACTCAGGCAAGTTAACAGTACTCAATTGCATGCTTGCTCTTCTGGATGTTGGAGAGGCTTTAGGGACACAAGAGGTGAATCATTTACTGTAAAATTCCTAGTCTCTCACATGTTCCAGTCATCACAGCATTTAGATTGCTAGTCAAATTGAATCTTAGTAATGCAGTACTGGAAACACGCTTTGCTGCAAAATCCACACTACTGTTGTTCATAAAGCTGCCAGTTTTACAATCAAAGCTTTATGCTGTGGCTCAGTGGGTATCGCTTGCGCATCAATGTGAAGGAACTTAGGAACACATAAAGGAAATAGAAACAGGAGTAGGTCATTCTGCCCTGCTGTACCATTCAATTCGACCATGGCTGGTCTTCTACCTCTGCACCATTTTCCTGCACCAGCCCATATCCCTTGTACGTTTAAAACCGAGAAATCTATCAATTGTCAAGTTGGACATACTTAAACGCCAAAGCATCCACAGCCCTTCAGGGTCAAGAATTTCAAAGATTCATCACCTTCTTTCCCCATTTCAATCCTAAATCCTACTCTGAGATGGTGTCTCTTGGTGTGGAACCCTCTAACCAGGTGAAATATCCATTCTGCTTTGACCAGTCAAAACCTGTAAGAGGTTTGTAAATTTCAGTGAGATCACCTGAAATTCTTCTAAATTTCAGAGAATACAGATCAAGTGTCCTTAATCTCTTCCCACAGGACATTTCCACATACTCACAGATCCCAGGTTTGCCACACTTGTTCATGAGATGGAAGAACTAACCTCTGAAGAGAGAGTGGGCAAACTGGACCTATATTCTCTGAATTAAAACAAAGAAACCAAAGAACTGAGGATATTGGAAGCAGAGTCATAGAGATATACAGCAAGGAAACAAGCCCTTCGAACCAACTTGATCAAGTTTCCTAAACTGAACCAGTCCCATTTGCCTGCCTTTGGCTCATATTCCTTTAAACCTCTCCTGTCCATGTACCTGTCCAAATGTCTTTTAAATGTTGTAATTGTACCCACCTCTACCACTTTCTCTGGCAGCTTGTTCCATATACACATCACCCTCTGTGCGAAGAGGTGCCCTTCAGGTCCCTTTTAAATCTTGTCCCTCTCACCTTAAACCTAGGCCCTCTAGGTTTGGACTCGCCAAACCTGGGGAAAAGACCTTGGCTACTCACCTTATCTATGGCCCTCATGATTTCATGTGTCTCTGTTAGGTCACCACTCGGCCTTCTTGCTCCAGGGAAAAATGTCCCAGCATATTCAGTTTTTCCTTATAATACAAACCCTCCCATCTGATTAACATCCTTGTACATCTTTTTTGCAGCCCTTCCAATTTAATAACACCCCTCTGATGGCAGGGCAACTGGAATTGTACACTGTTCTCCAATGTCTTGTACAGCTGCAATATGATGTCCCAATTGCTGTAGACAATGCTGTGATCGATGAAAGCAAGTGTTATGAACACCTTCGTCATCATTTAGTCTATCTGTGGTGCCACTTTCAAGCAACTATGTATTTACATCCCGAGGTCTCTCTCTGTTGGACAACACTCCTCAGGGCCCTACCATTAACTGTGTAAATCAGAAATTCCGAGAGAAAGGAGGAGAACATACCCCCATCTACATCATCAGAGCTGAGGTGGAGAGGGTTGAAAGCATCAAGCTCCCAGGAGTGATGATAACTGACAACCTGTCCTAGATTTCCCAAGTAGATGCAGTGGTCAAGGAGGCACAACAACGCTTCTTCTTCCTCAGGCAGCTCAGCATGTTTGGCAGTCCATTCGCACCCTCACCAACTTTTACAGATGTACCATTCAAAGCATACTGTCCGGGTGCATAACGGTTTGGTACTGCAACTGCTCTGCTCAGGACTGTAAGAAACTACAGAAGGTTGTGTGCACAACTCAGACCATCATGGAAGCCAACCTTCCATCCATGGACTCCATTTACATGGCTCATTGCCACAGAAAGGCTGCCAACATCAAAGACCCATCGTGCCTCGGTATAACCTCTCTCCTTTAGGCAGAAGATATAGAAACTTGAACTCATGTACCAGCAGGTTCAGGAACAGCTTCTTCCCGGCCATTATCAGACTGATGAATGGACTCTTTAACTTCAAATGATGCTGATCTTGCTAATGTTGATCTTGCCTAGTGCATGCCCTGTGTGAAGCAACCTGTTTGCCTCTAAGTTTTATTTCACCCTAAGATCTGTACGTCCTTGCTTACTATGATCTGCCTGTACTGCTCGTAAACAAAGCTTTTCTCTGTACTCAGGTACTTGACAATAAATAAATCAAATCAAATCAGAAGTTGCTGGAGAAACTCAGCAGGTTTTGCAGCATCTGTGGAGAGAAAGCAGAGTTAACATTTTGGGTCCTTTGACTCGACTTCAGAACTGATTATAACTCAGAAAAGGCTGGTATATATGCTGAGGATGGAGTTTGGGGGATGTGGGAAAAGAAGGGGGAGATATAAACGATAGGTAGAGATGGAGTCCAGAGAGAGAAAACAAAGCAGACAAAGGAATGGGTAAAGGTCAGCCTGGGAGAATCAATAGCTGCTAATAAGGACCATTAGTGCCTGACGGTGGGTCGATTGTGGTGTCAGTCCACAAGGTCTGGTGTATGGGGGTTGAGATAAGGACATAGGAGAAGGTGCTGAGGCTCTAAAGTTAATGAACTTGATATTGAGTCCTTATGGTTGCAGAGTCCCCATATGGAAAATGAGATGCTGTTCTTTCAGCTTGCGCTGAGCTTTGCTGGAGCGCTTCAGCAAGTCTGAGATAGAGATATTGGCCAAAGAACCTGGTGCTCTGTTGAAGTGGCAAAGGACTCCATGCTAACTGAGTGGTAAAGAACTGTGAATGCAGAATCCCAGACAGTCTGGCAGTATCTGTGGAGAGACAACTGACTTAACGTTTCAAGTCCTGTGACACTTCTTCAGAATTGATGGTGGCTCAGAAAAGGTGGTATTTATGCTGATGATGGGATGGGGAACTTTGGGAAGGCAGAAGCGAGGGGGAATGGAATGAGTGGATAAGTAGACAGGGAGCCCAGACAGGGAGAGAGAAAACAGAATAGGTAGACAATGAGATTGTTGAGAGTAGCCAAGGAAGAGAACTAGATAGGTGATAATGGGGACAAGGGGTAATTGAAAATGGGTAGGCTGTGTTGAAAGCAACTTATTTTGTGACAGGACCTGGGGTTGTGGTTGTTCACGCTCTGAAATTGTTAAGTTTGATTTTGAGTCCTAAAGGCTGTAATGTGTCTAAGTGAGAAATGAAGTGTTGTTCTTGAGATTTCTTTTTCAAATTCTTGTGAGTGACAACCATATCTCGGGCAAGTCTGGCATGTGTGCCCAACCCTAAACACCCTTGAACTAAGTACCTTGCTTGGCCATTTCAGAAGGCAGTTAAGATTGACCTGCATGGCTGTGGGTCTGGGGTTACTGGTAGAACAGACAGCGAAAGCGATTTTCTTTCCCTGAAGGGTATTTTTAACAACAATAGACAATGGTTATATTGTTGCTAGTAGTTAGATTTTTAATTGCTGAATTAAAATTTCAACATTGCCATAGTGGGATTTGAACCCATGTCCCCAAAGCAATGACTCGGGTCTTGGTACTACTGGTCCAAACATACGACTATTACACTGCTACCTTTGAATGTAAAATCAACTTGTGACTGTAAAAGCTCCAGTGATTTTATTTGAGGCAGAGTCATAGCATCCTGGCTAATACTTATCTCTGAACTAACACCACAAATTATCTAGCTATTTAGCTCATGGTTGTATTTGGATCTTTATTGCATGCAAATTGGCTGCTGGTAGGTTCTGGCAGCTTAGGGTCTAAAACTCCAGAGTAGAAGAAAATCATCCTTAGTCTTCAGGGACTGCCTATGAAAGAGATTACAACAGTGTTTAGACATTACCCTACTCTTTCATGGGGTGCAAGTATCTTTAGCATGGTCAGTATTAGTTGCTCAGCCATAGAACTGCTGAATCGTTACAGTGCAGAAGGAGAACCTTTGACCCACAGTACTCGTGCAGGCTTTCCTAAAGAGCAATTCGCATACCGTCTCCCCCCCCCCCCCATCCCCATTCCACACAGTCCTACACATTCGTCCTCCAGATAATTCCAACATTTCGAATACGTTGCATCATTTACAGCACAGAAGGTGCCCACTTTATCCATAAGGTCTGTGCCATCCCAAAAAAAACATGCAGACTAATCATAATTTGCAGCATTTGTTTTGTTCCCTTACAGGATATGGGATTTGCTAGCTGGCCAGCATTCATTGCCACCTCTAGTTACTCTTGAGAAGGTGGTGGTGAGCTGCCTTCTTGAACTTCTGTAATCCACTGGTGTGGGTATATTCGCAATGCCATTAGTGAGGGAGTTCCAGGACTTTGAGTCAGTGACATTGAAGGTGACAGATGTCCAAATCAGTGATTTGGAGGGGAACCTATAACTGGTGCGATTTCCATGTATCTTCTGCTGTTCTCCTTCTGGAAGGTAGTTGTTGTGGATTTTGATATGATGTTGGAGGAGCCTTAGTAAAATTCTGCGAGGCATGTGGTAGATAGTGTAGCATGTAGTAGCAGCATTTCAATGGCGGAGGGAGTGCAAGTTGGTGCCAATTAAGCAGGCCACTTTACTCTGGATGGTTTCATCTAGGCAAATGGGGAGTATTTATTCACACTCCTTATTTGTGCCTTGCAGATAGTGGGAGATGTTGGGGAGGCAGGAGATGAGTTACTTGCCTCCAAGCTGCTCTGATAGTCATTGAACTTTTAGAACTAGTCCGGTTTATTTTCTGATCAATGGTAACCACCAAAATATTGGTAGTGGGGGATTCAGTGATGGCAATGCCATTGATTTGATTTATTGAAGTCACATTTACCTAGGTACAGTGAAAAGCTGTGTTTTGTGAACAATACAGGCAGATCATAGGAAACAAGAGGTGCTTAGACAGGTTATATTGCACAGGAGATCCATAAAGCAAGGTCAACACAGTTTGGAGTTAGAGAGTCCATTTATCAGTCTGAAACAGCAGGGAAGAAGCTGCTCTTGAACCTGTTGCTGCATGTATGGAAGCCTGTGTATCTTCTGCCTGATAGAAGGAAAGCAATAACTGAATTGAACTGAATTAGTTTTACTGTCACTTGCACCTATGCACATGAGTACAGTGAAAAATTTACAAGCTGCCACTTTCAGTGCCATAGGAGAAAGTGAGAACTGTGGATGCTAGAGACCAGAGTTGAAAGTGTTGTGTTGGAAAAGCACAGCAGGTCAGGCAGTATCTGAGGAGCAGGAGAATCAATATTGCGGGCATAAAGCCCTTCATCAGGAATGCGGTTTGTGGGCCAGGCTGAGGGATAAATGGGAGGAGTGTGGTTTGGTGAAAGATAGCTGAGAAAGCGATAGGAGGATGAAGGCGAGGGAGAAGGTGATAGGTCAGAGAGAAGAGTGATGGACAGGTCCGGAGGGCAGTGCCGAGTTGAAAGCTTAGGACTGGAATAATGTGGGCAGAGGAAATGAGGAGGCTGTTGAAATCCACATTTATCCTGTGTGGTTGCAGGATCCCAAGGCGGAATATGAGGCGTTCCTCCTCCAGGTGTCAGGTGGTAACGGTTTGGCAGTGGAGGAGGCCCAGGACCTTCATGTCCTTGACGGAGTGGGAGGGGGAGCTGAAGTGTACAGCTACGGGGCGGTGGAGTTGGTGGGTGCGGGTAGCTCACGGATGTTCTCTGAAACAATCTGCAAGAAGGCATCCTGTTTCCCCGATGTAGAGGAGACCCACCTACGTTTGTGAGACCACCCATCCCCTTCACCTCCTCCAAGGTTTTCGTTTCCCTGGCTCCCAATGCCTCATCTTCACCATGGATATCTAGGCCCTGTACACATCGATCCGCCACAACGAAGGCCCCCAAGTCCTCTGTTTCTTCCTCTCACTGCGTCCCAACCAGTACCCTTCCACCTGGCTGAACTGGTCCTCACCCTCAACAACTTCTCCTTCCAATCCTCCCACTACCTCCAAACTGGGCACCCGCATGCCTGCTTGTCAGATATGTGGAACAGTCCGTCTACTGCAGTTACACCAGCACCACCCCACAACTCTTCCTCCACTACATCGATGCTTGTATTGGCGCCGCCTCGTGGGAGCATGAGGCGATTGAACAGTTCATCAACTTTACCAACACCTTCCACCTGACCTCAAATTCACCTGGACTGTCTCGGAAACCTCTCTCACCTTCCTGGACCTCTCCATCACTGTTTCTGGTGACTGACTAACCATAGACATATACTACAAGCCGACCAACTCCCACAGCTACCTAAACTACAATTCCTCCCACCCTTCCTCCTGTAAAAACACCATCCCTTACTCCCAATTCCTTCGCCTCTGCCACATCTGTTCCCAGGATGACCAATTCCACCTCAGAAAGTCCCAGATGGCTTCCTTCTTTCATGATCGCAGATTTCCTTCCTATATTTTTGATGATGCCCTCCAGCGCATCTCTTCCACTTCTCACACTACCGCCCTTGAACCCTATCCCTCCCAATGCAACAAGGACAGAACACCCCTGGTCCTCAATTTCCACCCCACCAACCTCTGCCAATTCCAAGCAGACCTCACCACCAGAGATATACTTCCATCCCCACCCCTTATCAGCGTTCCGAGAAGACCATACCCTCCGCGACTCCCTTGTCAGGTCCACACCCCCCACCAGTTCCCACCCCACTTCTGTCACCTTTCCCTGCCACCACAGGAAGTGCAAAGACTGAGCCCACACCACTCCCCTCACCTCCATACCAGGCCCCAAGGGATCCTTCCACACCCATGAGAAATTTACCTGCACCTCGACCAATGTCATCTACTGCATCCGTTGCACCCGGTGTGGTCTCCTCTACACCGAGGAGACAGGACACTTTCTTGCAGATCATTTCAGAGAACATCTCTGGGACACCCGCATCAATTAACCCCACTGCCCCATGGCTGAACACTTCAACTCCCCCTCCCACTCTGTCAAGGACATGCAGATCTTGGGCCTCCTCCATCGCCAATCCGTTACCACCCGATACCTGGAGGAAAAATGCCTCATATTCCGGCTTGGGATCCTGCAACCACACGGGATAAATGTAGATTTCAACAGCTTCCCCATTTTCTCTCTCCCCACGTTATCCCACTCCCAAGCCTCTAACTCGGCACTGCCCTCCAGACCTGTCCATCACTCCCCCCATCACCTTCCTCCTCACGTTCATCCACCTATCGCTCTCTCAGCTACCTTCTCCCCAAGCTCATCCCCCTCCCATTTATCCCTCAGCCCCGGCCCACAAACCTCATTCCTGAAGAAGTGATGAGGGATAAATGGGAGGGGGAATGGGGATGAACCATTGATTCTCCAGCTCCTCGGATGCTGCCTGTCCTGCTGTGCTGTACTACCAGCACTACACTCTCAACTTACAGTGCCATCTTAGGTACACAGAATCTTGTTTCAAAGCAGAAAAACAAAGAAAACAAGTTAAACATTACAGTCGTTCTTACTAAAAGTAGAAAAAAAACCCAAAAAAAACAGCTAATAGATCAACATTACAGTTCATAACTGCCTGACCATGCTGGACTCTGACTCCTCACAAGGGCTTGGGCTTGCCACCCCCCCCCCCCCACCCCCGACCACCACCACCACCACCACCTCGGGCTGTTTTCTTCCTCCCTCACTGCCGGCCCCCACGGTTGCTTGCTCCCTCCCTCACTGCTGGCTCCCAGGCTGCCTTCACTATCTCTCGGCTCCAGCTGCCTGTTCCCTCTCTCACCTCCGGCTGTATCAGTCTGCCTGCTCCCCCCTTGCCTCCGGCTGCTTGCTCCCTTTCTCACCAGCTGCCTCTGGCTGCCTGCTCCCTCTCTCATCTCTGGTTGCCTCTGGCTGTCTGCTCTCTTTCTCACTTCCGGCTGCCTCTGGCTGCCTTCTGCCTCTCTCACCACTAGCCCCCAGAGTTATCTGCTCTCGCTTTTGCTCCTCCTTTTTACCCAAAGTCAATGGTCAGTTCTTTTGTTTTGCCAACATTGAGAAAGAGGTTGTTATCATTGCATAACGACACCAAGCCCTCTATCTCTTTTCTGTATTCTAACTCATCGTTTTTTGATATCCATCCAACCATGGTGGTATTATCAGCATACTTGTAGATGGTGTTTGTTTGGAATTTGGCTGCATAGTTGTGGGTGTACAGGGAGTACAGTAGGGGACTGAGAACACATCCTTGGAGGGGGGCTCCAGTGTTGAGGGCTATCATGGAGGAAGTGTAGTTGTCTATCTTCACTGATTGCAGTTTGTGGGTCAGGAAACTGAGAATCCAGTTGCAGGTGGAGTTTTGAGATTAATCTAGAAGGGTTATAGTATTGATGGTGGAGTTGTAGTTGATGCGTAGGAGCCTGACCTGGATGTCCTTGTTATCCAGATGTTCCAGGGATGAGTTTAGGGCTAGGGAAGTGACATCTACAGTAGATCTGTTACACCAAAGGCAAATTGCAGGAGATTGAGGCAGGCTGGATGGCTAGATGTGGGCCATAATACAATAAGCTTCAATCAGCAATTTGAGAGGGAGAGGGTACAATCGGAAGTGACAATATTTCTGTTGAATAAAGGGAATATGGAACTATGAGGGAGGAGCTGGCCAAAGTTCAATGGTGCAATACCTTAGCAGGGATGACAGTGGAGGAACAATGGTGGATATTTCTCTGTATAATGCAGAAGTTGCAGGATCAGTTCATTCCAAAAAGGAAGAAAGATCCTAGGAGGAGGCATGGGTGGCCATGGCTGACGAGGGAAGTTAAGAAACATATAAAGTTAAAAGAGAAAAAGTATAACATAGCAAAGATAAGTGGGAAAACTGAGGTCTGGGAAGCTTTTAAAGAACAACAGAGGATTACTAAGAAGGAAATACGCAGAGTAAAAATGAGGTACGAAGGTAAACTGGCCAATAATATAAAGGAGGATAGTAAAAGTTTTTTTTAGGTATGTGAAAGGCAAAAAAATGGTTAAGACTAAAATTGGGCGCTTGAAGACAGAAACAGGGGAATATATTATGGGGAACAAAGAAATGGCAGACGAATTGAATTGGTACTTCAGATCTGTGTTCACTGGGGAAGACACAAGCAATCTCTCTGAGGTAACAGTGGCTGAAGGACCTGAACTGAAGGGAATTTATATTTGCCAGGATTTGGTGTTGGAGAGACTGTTAGGTCTGAAGGTTGATAAGTCTCCGGGACCTGATGGTCTACATCCCAGGGTACTAAAGGAGGTGGCTCGAGAAATGCGTTGGTGATTATTTTCCAGAGTTCGATACATTCGGGATCAATTCCTGCGGATTGGAGGGTGGCTAATGTTGTCCCACTTTTTAAGAAAGGTGGGAGAGAGAAAGCAGGAAATTATAGACCAGTAGTCTGACCTCAGTGGTGGGAAAGATGCTGGATTCTATTATAAAGGATGAAATCACGACACATCTGGATAGTAGTAACAGGATAGGTCAGAGTCAGCATGGATTTATGAAGGGGAAATCATGCTTGACTAATCTTCTGGAAATTTTTGAGGATGTTACTCTGAAGATGGATGAGGGAGATCCAGGAGATGTAGTGTACCTGGGCTTTCAGAAAGCTTTTGATGAAGTCCCACATAGGAGGTTAGTGAGTAAAATTAGGGCGCATGGTATTGGGGGCAAAGTACTAACTTGGATTGAAAGGTGGTTGGCTGATAGGAAACAAAGGGTAGTGATAAATGGCTCCATTTCGGAATGGCAGACAGAGACCAGTGGGGTGCCGCAGGGATCAGTACTGGGTCCGCAGCCTTTTACAATATATGTTAATGATATAGAAGATGGTATTAGTAATAATATTAGCAAATTTTCTGATGATACTAAGCTGGGTGGCAGGGTGAAATGTGAGGAGGATGTTAGCAGATTGCAGGGTGACCTGAACAAGTTAGGTGAGTGGTCAGATGCATGGCAGATGCAGTTTAATGTGGATAAATGTATGGTTATCCACTTTGGTGGCAAGACCAGGAAGGCAGATTACTACCTAAATGGAATCAATTTAGGTAAAGGGGCAGTAGAGAGAGATCTGGGTGTTCTTGTACACCAATCAATGAAGGTAAGCATGCAGGTAGTGAAGAAGGCTAATAGCATGCTGGCCTTCATAACAAGAGGGATTGAATATAGAAGCAAAGAGGTTCTTCTGCAGCTGTACAGGGCCCTGGTAAGACCACACCTGGAGTACTGTGTGCAGTTCAGGTCTCCAAATTTGAGGAAAGACATTCTGGCTATTGAGGAAATGAAGCGTAGGTTCATGAGGTCAATTCCTGGAATGGCGGGACTCCCTTACACTGAAAGACTGGAGTGACTGGGCTTGTATACCCTTGAGTTTAGAAGGCTGAGAGGGGATCTGATTGATACATAAGATTATTAAAGGATTGGACACTCTGGAGGCAGGAAACATGTTTCCGCTGATGGGTGAATGCCGAACCAGAGGACACAGCTTAAAAATACGGGGTAGACCATTTAGGACAGAGATGAGGAGAAACTTGTTCACCCCGAGAGTGGTGGCTGTGTGGAATGCTCTGCCCCAGAGGGCAGTGGAGGCCCAGTCTCTGGATTCATTTAAGAAAGAGTTGGATAGAGCTCTCAAGGATAGTGGAATCAAGGGTTATGGAGATAAGGCAGGTACAAGATACTGATTAAGGATGATCAGCCATGATCATATTGAATGGTGGTGCAGGCTTGAAGGGCAGAATGACCTACTCCTGCACCTATTGTCTATTGTCATGACCAGCGTCTCAAAGCACTTCATGACTATGGAGGTCAAAGCCACAGGGCAGTAGTCATTAAGGCACATTGCATGGGTTTTCTTTGGTAGTGGGATGATAATGGTCTTCTTAAGGCATGTGGGACTTCAGCATGTAGCAGAAAGAGGTTGAGGACATCAGTGAATATCTCCACTAGCTGGTCCACGCAAGATCCAAGTGCACAGCTGGGCATTCCTTTCGGGCACGTCACTTTCCCTGGGTTGACTCTCAGATGTCACCGTACTGCTGGCATTCTGCTCAAGCAGAATATAGAAAGCATTGTATGCATCAGGGAGGGATGTGTTTTTGTCCACTGTCCTGCTTTGCTCGATTTTGTTTTACCATTATGTCAAGGGGTGATGGTAAGACTGTCTTATTGGAGGTGGTCATTGCGTTGCATTTGTGTGGTATAAATGTTACTTGTCACTTGTCAGCACAAGCCTGGATATTGTCCAGGTTTTGTTGCCTATTGGTATGGTCTGCTTTCATGTCTGAGGAGCTGTAAATGATGCAGTCATTGTGCAGTCATCAGCAAACATCTCACTTCTGACCTTACAATGAAGGGAAAATCATGGATGAAACAATTGAAGTAGTTTGGGCCTTAGACACTTCATTGAGAAATGACTGCAGAGATGTTCTGGAGCTGAGATGACTCACCTTCATTCACCAGAACCGCCTTCCTTTGTGCTTGATATGTCTGCAACTAGCAGAGAGCTTTCTCCCAGATTCCCATTAGCTCCTGTTTTGAAGCGGCTCCTCAACGCCACAGTCAGTCAAATGTAGCCCTACATCAATAGTAGTCACTCTCGCCTCACCTCTGGAATTCAGCTCTTTTGTTATGTTTGGACCAAAGCTGTAATGAGGTCAGGAGCTGAGTGGCTCTGGCAGAACCCAAACTGAGTGCCAGTGAAACAAGTGCTTCTTGATGGCACTATTGATGAGGTCTCCCATCAATGATTGATAGTAGCCTGATGGGCGATAATTGGCCTGGTGGGATTTATTCCAAGACATATCTGGGCAAATTTCCACATTGTAGAGTAGATGCTCCACGGTTGTAGCTGCACTATAATAGCTGGACTACAGCAAAGCAGTTCTGAAGTACAAATCTTCAGTACTATTGCTGAACGCTGTCAAGGCCCATAGCCTTTGCAGTATCCAATGCCTCCAACTACTTCTTTATATCCCAAGGAGTGGATCACAATGGCTGAAGACTAGCATCTCTGGTGCTCGAGACCAGTGGAGTAGGCTGGGATGGATTATCCACGTGATGCTTCTGGTTGAAGTCTGTTGTGAATGCTTCAGCCTTATCCTTTGTATTCTTGTCTGGGCTCCCCTATTATTGAGGATGAGGTGGCTCTGGATCATCCTCCTCCAGTCAATTGTTTAAATTGTCCACGTCCATTCACGACTAGATGTAGCAGGATTGCAGACTTAGATCAGAGCCATTCATTATGGAATCACTTAGCTCAATCACTTGTTGCTAATGCTGTTGGCATCCAAGTAGTTGTGGTGATTGGATGTCAGTCATCTCAGCTCTTGAACATCTCTGCAGTAGGAGGAGTATCCTAGACCCAACCATCTTCAGCTGCTTCATCAACAACCTTCCCTACATCATTGATCCACTGAATTGATGGTAATAGTAGGATGGGGAATATGCCGGGCAATGCGGCTGCAGATTGTATTGAAGTATAACTCTGCTGCTGATAAAGGTCTGCAGTCAGTCATGGACTCAGACTTGAGCAGCTAGATCTGTTTGAAATTTAGCGTGGTGATGGAGGGCATTCTCAAGGTGAAGACTGAACTTTGTCCACACAAGTCTGTGCAGTGATCCCTTACTGATACTGACATGGACAGATGCATCTTAGGCAGGGAGATTATTGAGGATAAAGTCAATAATGCTTTTCTCTCTTGTTGATTTCCTCAGAATCTGTCACTAACCGAGTCTAGCGGCTCTACCCTTTGCAACTCAACCAGCTGTACAAGGTCAGACCGTGGTGATGGTGATGATGTTATCTACAACATTGTGTCTAGCGTATTTTTCAGTTAGCATGACAAAACAGTTTCCCCGGTTCGATCACAAATAAGGAGGACATTGTAGGGTTGACAAGGCTGTGTTTTCTGTAGTCATTTCCGGTGCCTTACTTGATACAAAGTGGTCTGTACAGTTTCACTCCTCTCTAATGGTTGATACAACTGAGTGGCCTAGTCGACCATTTCAGAAGGCAGTTCAAACTAAACTATATTGCTGGAGGTTTGGAGGCATCGTATGCAGATTTTGTTCTCTAAAGTACATTAGTAAACCAGTTGGATTTTTACAACAATTTGATTGCGGTTTTGCGATCATGATTAGATTTTAATTTTAGAATTTGAATTTTTAAAAATCTATCATCTGCCACATTTGGATTTGAACCTGGGTCCCAAGAACATTATCTGCCTGTTCATATTACAAGTCCAGTCACAATACGATTTGGCCATCAGTTCTCCTTCAGTCCATTTCCCTGGAGATTGTGGGCTTTCTGGTGCTTTTTAAAATAACTTTTAAATGAGTTGAAGGTTTCTGTCTTGAGTACCGTTTGAGACAGTGAATTTCAGACTCTAATACCTTCAGGATGAAAACATCCTTCCTTATCTCTCTTTAATCTTTCAACCAATCACTTTAAATCAATAGCCCCTCGTTAATGACCTCTCTGCTAGATATGTACATACAATCCAGTCTATTCTATGCCCTTCACAACCTTGTGCACCTTAATCAAATATCACCTCATCCTCCTCTAATCCAAGGAAAACATCGCCAGTATATCCTACCTTCCCTCTTACATGCAATTTTCCACTCCTGGCAACATCCTCGTAAATTTCCTCTGCCCCTCTCTAGTGTAATTACGTCCTTTCTGAAATGAGGTGACGAGAACTGCACATAATGTTCAACATGTGCCATAACTGTGTACTGTTCCAACACTGCAACACGATGACTGGGTAATCTCACCGCTCTTACATTCCTTGAGTAAAGAAAGAAAAGATACCACATCTTCCTTAACAACCATAACTATCTGTCCTGTAGTCTCCAGTGATCTCTGGCTTGCATTCCAAGGCTTTTCAATTCTTCTTCTCCGATCAGTATCTTCCTATTATTGTAGACCCTTTTGTCTTTTTTGACTTTCCCAAGTATATCCCCTCATACTTTTCTGCACTGAACTTTATTTGCCACTTTTCTACCATTCCAACCAGTCCACTGATACCTTCCTGCAGTTTATAGCTATTCTCCTCACTGTCAATCAAATGATCAATTTTTGTTTTGTTTGTAAACTTCTTGATCATGCCCCACACGTCTATGTCCAAATTGTTAACATAGAATATACCACAAAAGATACAGGGCCTACTTCTGAGCCCGGCAGAAATCCAATCAAAATAGCCTTCTAGTCTCAAATGCCCTGGAGAAGGTGGTGTTGACTTCCCTTCTTGAGCTAATGCAGTTCATGTGGTCTGAGTACATACACAGGGCTATCAGGGTGGGAGTTCTGGGATATTGACCTAAGGACACTAAGGAACAGGTGCTGCCTGATTCCTGGAAAAGCGCAGCCACTGCACTTTTTGACTCAAGTCAGGATGATCCATGATTTAGAGATAAGCTTCCAGGTGATGGTCTTCCCAAGGATTTTCTGTCCTTGTCTTTTTGAGAGGTTGTACAGGTAAGATTAGGAGTCACTGCAGTACATCTTCTAGATGCTGCCAGAATGCTTAAAATGGTAGATGGGGTGTTGATGAAGTGACTGACTTTGTCTTGGCTGGTATTGAACATTTGTGTCCTGTTGGAGCTGCAGTCGTCCTGGCAAATGGAGAGTATTCCACTCCATACCTGAATTCGCCCTGGTCAAACTGAGTAGGGGTGGATTACTCATTTCAGAATTTGTAGTATCTGACCTGCTCTTTTAGCCACATTATTAGTATTGCTGGACCAGTTCAGGCTTTGGTCAATGGTAACCTTCAGGGTATTGCTTTTTTGGGGATTAAGGCAGTCATAATGCTACCAAATGTGAACTTTAAATCGTAAGATCCTCTCTTGTTGGAGATGGTCATTGCCCACCTCATGTGGCACGATTGTCACTGTTTCAGTATCTGAGGAGTCACCAATGATACTAAATATGATACAATAATCAGAAAACATGCTAATCTTTCTGACATTAAAACAGAAGGAAGGTCATTGATGAAACAGCTAAAGATGGCAGGGCCCAGGACTGTTCTGAAGATCCTGGGATTGAGATTATTGAATTCCAACAACCACAAACAAATTCCTTTGTGTGAGGTATAATTCCAACCAGTGGAGAGTTCTCTCCCTGATTCCCACTGATTTCTATTTTGCGAAGGCATCTGCCTGGGATACATTGTCAAATATTGCTTTCTCAAGAAGTCAATAGCACTGAAGACTCGTGCTCCCCTATCGCATCTCTGGCCAAGCTGTTCCAGTACAGCAACAATGCTGACATCTGCCCGACAACGTGGAAAATGTTCGGGTATGTCACAAAAAGGACAAGTCCAACCCAACCAATTACCACTCTATCAGTCTACTCTTGGTCATCAGTAAAATGATGGATGGTGTCATTGACAATGCTATCAAGCAGCACCTGCTTAGCAACAACCTGCTCACTGACACCCATTTGGGGTTCCACCAGCTCTTGACCTCATTACAGCCTCGGCTCAAGCATGGACAAAGAGCTCAATTCCAGAGGTGAGGTAAGAGTGATAGCCCTTGACATCAAGACTGTATTTGACCAGGTGTGATATCAAGGAGCTCGAGCAAAACGAGGATCAATGGGAACTGGGGGAAAACTGTCCGCTGATTATCATTTCTAGCACAAAAGGATGATGATTGTGGTCATTGTTGGTCAGTAATCTCAGCTCCAGGACACCTCTCCTCAGGGTAGTATCGTAGGCCTGACCAGCTTCAGCTGCTTCATCATTGACCCTCCTTCCATTGTAAGGTCAGAAGTGGAGATATTTGCTGATGATTGCACAATGTTCAGCAACATCCATGATACCTCAGATACTGAAGCAATCCATATCCAAAAGCAACAAGGCTTGGACAATAGTCAGGTGGCAAGTAATATTCATGCAACACAAATACCAGGTAAAGACTATCTTCAATCTAACCACCATACCATCAAATTGTAAGGGATTACCATCAGTGAATCCCTACTATCAACATCATTGGGGTTATCTTTGACCCAAAACTCAACTGGCCTTACTATTTAAATACAGTGACTACAAGAACAAGTCAGATGCTAGATACTTCAGCAATTAATTCACCTCCTGATTCCACAAAACCTGTCCATCATCAACAAGACACAAGTCAGCAGTGAAATAGAATATGCCCCACCTTCCTGAATGAGTGCATCTCGAACAACAATGCAGTAGCTTGAAATCTTCGAGGTCAAAGCAGCGCACTTAATTGGCACCACATCCAGAAATAGTCACTCCCTCCACCACTGATGCTCAGTAGCAGCAGTGTGTACAATCTACAAGATACACTGGAGAAATTCACCAATGATCCTTAGACAGCACCTTCCAAACTCATGACAACTTCCATCAAGAAGGACAAGGACAGCAGATACATGGGAAGACCATTACCTACACGTTCCCCTCCAAGCCACTCACCATCCTGACTCGGAAATATGTTACCATTTGTTCACTGTCGCTGGGTCAAAATCCTGGAATGCCCTCCCTAATGGCATTGTGAGTTTACCTATAGCAAATGGACTACCGTGGTTTAAAAAGGCAGCTCACCAACATCTTCTCAAGGCCAACAAGAAGGGATGGGCAATAATTGCCAATCAGCCTGTGACATCCCATGAGTAAATAATAAAAAAAATTCTGATCTCACTCCCGGAATTTAGGTATTTTGTCCATGCTGAATCAAAGCTGTTATGAGCTCAGTACCTGAGTATTCTGGTGGAACACAAACTGACATAATGTGTAGGTTATTGCTAAGGAAGCACTGATTTATAACACTGTTGACAACACCTACAACCACCATGCAAGTAAAGAGTAGACTGCTATGGTGATATTTGGTAACATTGCTCAATATTAAAGGCAGGTGGTTAAATTGGTCCTGGTTTTTCTGAGGCTAGAACCTCATTGACTGTAAAGTGCTTTGAAATCTTGAGGTTATGAGAGACACCACAGAAATACAAGTTCCTTCTTTTAATAGAGAATCATGATTTAATTTGCCTTCTGCCCAAATGAATAAAGTTAGCAGCTGCAGACTTGCTTTCACCTCTTTAGCAAACTAAGTGTCTGAATGCAAATTGGATGAGAATTAAGTTTCCTATAAAGAAATTACATCTTGCTCCTTTTTTTTTAAGTTATGTTTTTTGGAATACTTCAATTTTTATAAAACAGTTTCAAGATTTGGAAGGCCAGAATAAACATTTACAGTCTCAATGAGAGAGGGTCAAGATTTCCCTGGACTTGCATTGCCCCTCTAGGGTAGAACAGAGTTCGCAGGTTAATTGTTTTGCTTGGGGAGCCTTCAGAACATTAACAGCAGAGTCTAGATTGGCCACAATTCAAAAAAATTACTTGAGATTTCTCTCATGGCAACTGTTTTTCCAACCTTGATGCTAATGTGTCCTGAGCAGTGTAGATGGAGATTTCAGCGCCAAGGCACTTGCTATATTTCAAGTTCTTTGATGCACCTTTCTGTTTAACTGTGTTTTTGGTTGAAGCATCGTTATTTAACACTTGGGTAAGTTTTTCCAACAAGGATATTCCAGAGGCTTCTCTTAGTAGCCTGTATAAATGTATTATTAAACACCCCAGTGGTGTAGCAGGAAGACGATTGCCTCATTGTCTTGCGGTTGCTGGTTTCAGTCTTAGCTGAAAGGAAAATTTCAACTTTCCAGTCAGACTCAGGTTGACTTTGGTTGGCTCCACTATGGGTAGTAGGGAAATGGAAGGTAATGTTCCCTTGGAAAGAACTGTTTTGAGTCCAGCTCTTAAGGCACATTTGGCCCTTTCTGGGCCTTTTTATGGAGAAAGTTGGATTACATGATATTAACCCATTGATTGCTAGTAGAGATATTCTATCGCTTTGAACTGACAGATTGTTCAATTTTGTGCTGTTGTTAGCTCATAACCCCAGTTGCAATGGACACCTTGTGATCTGTGTGCTTTCCTGTCCAATATCCTTCCACAAACACCACCCATGAATATTTCATCATATTAAGACCAGAAGAAATAGGAACAGGAGTATGACATGCATCTCCTCGATCCTGCTCCACCATTCAATAGGATCGTGGATGATCCAACATTCCTCACATCAACTTTTCTGGCCTTTCCCCAAAACCCTTGATTCCCCAACAGATCAAGAACCTACCTATCTCAGCCTTAAATATGCACAAGGACTTCGTTCCCACAGCTCTCTGTGGCAAAGTGTTTAAAGAATCATAATCCTCAAAGTAGAAATTTCTTCCCATCTCAGTCTTAAATTGATACCCCTTTATTCTGAGACTGTGCCCTCTAGTCTTAAACTCTTCTATATGGAGAACTATCCTCTCAGCATTTACCCTATCAGGCCTCTTAAGAATCCTAAATGTTTCAATTCATTCTTCTAAACTCCAATGAGGAGAGGCACAACCTGTTTAACCTTTGCTCACAAGATAATCCCTTCATATTTGGGATCATCCCAGTGAATCTTCTCTGAAATGCCTCCAAAGAAATGATATCTTTTACATAAGGAAACCAAAACTGCTCACAGTACTCCAGACGTGTTCTCACCAGCAACTTCCTTCTCTTATACGGCAACCCTTTTGAAATAAGAGGTACATTTTAGGACCAGTAAATTGGAAATAAAGGGCAGGCTGAGACAGGGAAACGAACACGATGCTATTAAATCGGCTTAAGTGTGTTTATTTCAACACAAGGAGTATTGTAGTTAATGCAGATGAGCTTAGACCCTGAATTAGTACATTGGACTATGATGTTGTGGCTATTACAGAGGCCTAGGAGAAAGTGAGAACTGCAGATGCTGGAGGCCAGAGTCAAGAGTGTGGTGCTGGAAAAGCACAGCGGTTCAGGCAGCATCCGAGGAACAGGAGAATCAACATTTCGGGTATAAGCCCTTCATTAGGAATGAGGCTGAGTGATAAAAGGGAGGGAGGTGGGGCTGAGGTGATAGGTAGATGAAGGTTGGGATAAGGTGATAGGTCAGAAAGGAGGGTGGAGCAGATAGGTGGGAAGGAAGATGTACAGGTCAAGAGGGCGGTGCCATGTTGGAGGCTTGGGAATGGGATAAGGTGAGGGGAGGAGAAATTAGGAAACTGGTGGAATCCACATTGATCCGGTGTGGTTGCAGGGTCCCAAGGTGGAAGATGAGGTATTCTTCCTCCAGGCATTGTGTGGTTAGGATTTGGCGATGGAGGCGGCCAAAAACCTGCATGTCCTAGGGGGAGTGGGAGGGGGAGTTGAAGTGTTCGGCCACGGGGAGGTGGGGTTGGTTGGTGCAGGTGTCCCAGAGATGTTGTCTGAAACAATTCACAAGTTAGTATCCTGTCTCCCCAATGTAGAGGATACCACATTACGTGCAATGGATACAGTAGATGGTGTGTGTGGAGGTAGAGGTAAATTTCTGTCGGATGTGGAAGGATCCTTTGGGGCCTTAGACGGAGGTGAGGGGGAGAGGTGTGGGCACAGGCTTTGCACTTCTTACGTTGGCAGGGAAAGGTGCCAGAAGTGTGGTGTGGGCTGGTGATGGGGCATGAATCTGACAAAGGAGTCCTGGAGGGAATCTTCTCTCCAAAACACAGACAGGAGTGGGGAGGGAAATATATACCTCGTGGTGGGATCTGTTTGTAGGTGATGGAATTGGTGGAGGATGATGCAATGTATCTGGTGATTGGTGGGGTAGAAAGTGAGGACTGGGGGGTTCAAGGGCGGAGGTGCGAGAAGTGGAGGAGATGCACTGGAGGCCATCATCATCAATCTTGTTCAGAGAAGGACAGTGCTGGCTGCTCAATGTTCCAGGGTTTCCTTGTTTTAGATGAAATAGAGAAGAAGGTAGAAGAGGTGGAGGAATTGCATTACTAATCAGGGAGAAGGTTACATCTGCACTTAGAGAGGATATATTGGAGGGCTCATCTACTGAGGCAATATGGGTAGACCTTGAAAATAAGATAGGTGCAATTACTCTGACAGGATTACATTACAGGCCCTCCAACAGCCATTGAGACATTGAAGAGCAAATATGTCGGCAGATTATGGAAAGATGTAACAAAAATAGGGTTGTCAAAGTGGTTAACTTTATCTTCCCCAATATTGACTGATGCTCCCTTAGAGCAAAAGGCTTAGACCTGAGCAGAATTTGGTAAATGCATCCAAGAGTGTGGATAGTCCAACAAGAGCAGGAGCCATATTGGACCGTGTACTGGCCAGGTGACTGACCTTTCATTGAGAGAGCATTTTGGAAACAGTGATCACTATTTCTTAAGTTTTAAGATAGCTATAAATAAGGATATGTGAGGACCTTGTGGAATGATAGTAAACTGGGGGAGGGCAAATTATGTCAGTATTAGGCAGGAGCTAGTGAGTGTTAATTGGGAGCAGCTGTTGTCAAGCCAGTCCACATTTGACATGCAGAAATTGTTCAAAGACCTGCTGATGAGAGCTTAGGACTGACGTGCTCCAGTAAGGAGAAACGACAAGGATGGCAAGGTAAGGGACCCTTAGATAATGAGGGAGGTTATGAATTTAGTCAAAAGGGTAATACTAAGAGTTTGAGAGGTTTAGGAAGCTAAAACTGGACAGGGCTCATGACAATATAAAAAGGCAGGAAGGAACTCAAGCAGGAAATTAGGAAAGCAAGAAGGAGCCATGAAATAACCGTGACTTAAGGGTTAAAGAGAATCCCAAGGCAGTCTGCACATATATTAAAACAAGAGAATGACTAGGAAGTAGGTAGGACCACTCAAGGATAAAGGACAAAACTTGTGCTTGGAGGCAAAGGATGAGAGTGAGATCCTAAATGAGTACTTTGCTACAGTATTCATCCAGGGAGAAAGATATGGAAGATAGTTAAATTTGTGTGGAGCATACTAATATGCACTTTGAGATCAAGAAAGAAATAGTGTTGGGTCTCTTGAAGAATATTAAGGTGAATAAGTCCCCAAGAACCAATAGCATCTCCTACTGGTTATTGAGACAGTGAAGACAGGAAATTGCTGGGGTCTTGACCAAGATCTCTGTATCCTCAGGAGAGGTCCTGGAGGATGGCGAGTAGCTAATATTGTTCCTCTTTACAAGAAGGGAAATAGGGATAATCAAGGAAACTATAGACCAGTGAGTCTCACATCAGTGGTTGGGAAGCTATTGGAGAGAATTCATAGGGATATGATTTATACACATTTGGAAAAGCATGGCCCAATTAGATTTAGTCAGCATGGCTTTGTGCAGGGCAAGTCATATCTCACTAACTTGATCAAATTTTTTGAGGAGGTGATAAAAGGTGATCAATGAGGGTAGAGAAATGGATGTTGTCTATATGGATATTAGTAAGGCTTTCAGTAAGGTCCCTCATGGTAGGCTCATCCAGTAGATTAAGATGCATGGGATCCACAGTGACTTGGCTGGGTGTATTCAGAATTGCCTTGCCCATAGAAGACAGAGAGTAGTGGTGGAAGATTGGTTTTCAGGCTGGAGCTCCATGACTAGTGGTGTTCCACAGGGAACAGTACTAGGACCTCTGTCATTTGTGATATATATAAATGACTTGGATGAAAATGTAGATGGGTTGTTGAGTAAATTTGCAGATGATACAAAGATCGATGGAGCTGTGGATAGTGTAGAACGCTGTCAAAGGATAGAGTGTGATATACATCAATTGCAGATATGGGTGCAGAAATGGCAAATGGAGTTTAATCTGGGTAAGTGTGAGGTGTTGCACTTTGGGAGATCAAATGAAAAAGAAAAGTATACAGTTAATGGCAGGACCCAGGATGTACAGAGGGATCCTGGGGTTCAAGTCCATGAAAGTGGCCATGTGGAAAGTGGAAAGTCCATAGCTCCCTGAAAGTGGCCATGCAAGTAGATAGGATGGCAAAGAAGGCATATGGCATACTTGCCTTTATTGGTTGGGGAACTGAGTACAAGAGTCAGGATTTCATGTTGCAGCTTTATAAGACTTTAGTTAAACCACACAGAGTATTGCATTCAATTCTGGTTGCCACATTACAGGAAGAATGTGAAGGCTTTGGAGAGGGTGCAGAAGCAGTTTACCTGGATGCTGCCTGGATTAGAGGATATGAATTGTAAAGAGAGGCTAGAAAAACTCAGGTTATTTTCTCTGGAGCTGCAGAGGCTAAGAGGAGATGTGATAGAATCTATAAAATTATGAGATGCATAGTAAGGTCTTTTTCCTAGACCTGAAATGCCTAAAACTAAGGGGGCATGCATTTAAGGTGAGGGTGAGGGGGAGGGGGGAGTTCAAAGGAGATATGAGGGCAAGTTTTTTTTTACACAGAGAGCGATAGGCGTGTGCTGCCAGGGGTGGTGTTGGAGGCAAGGTATGATAGGGGCATTTAAGGGACTTTTAGATAAGCACACGAATATGCAAACAATGGAAGGGTATGGACCAAGGGGAGGCAGGAGAGGTTAGTTTAATTTGGCGTCATGTTCGGCAGAACATCGTGGGCTGAAGGGTCCATTCATGTGCTGTACTGTTCGACATTCTATGTTCCTTTTCTAAATGCCAACATTCCAATTGACTTCCTGGTTACCTGCTGCATCTGTGTGCTTGCTTTGTTTGTTTTGTGCATATGTATCTCTATGTCCCTTTGTGTTGCAACTTCCTGCAGTTTCTCTCCATTTGAATAACACTGTTCTTTTGTTCTCCCTTCCAAAATGAACAACTTCATATTTTTCCATGTTATACTCCATCTACCAATTTTTGCACACTTGCTTATTCATCAACTGGGAGATTATCCATGGCTTTGTTACCTCGAGATTTGATCATTTGAACAGATCCCTGGCTGGCCCTCCACATTCCACACTCTGCACATTTGAAGTCATCTACATTCTGCTGTTAATGTCCTTACTTGCACCAAATCCTGTTCATCAGTCACCCAGTGTTCACGACCCATATTGGTTCTTAATTCAATAATACCTTGATTTAAAATTTGTATCCTTGTTTATAAATCCCTCTATAGCCTAGCCTCTCCCTATTTCTGTAAAGTACTCCAACATCATGGATCATGATGACCTTCAATCTGTTCTAAACTAATTGAGGCTATCTTCAAAGATATGGGCACATAGGCCGCAGGCCTTTCAGTTAAGGCATCTCCTGTAGAAATATACCCACCTGCTGATGTACAGGAATAAGTGAACACTACAGACATCATAATTGTGCATACATAGAGTCATAGAGATGTACAGCACGGAAACAGACCCTTCAGTCCAACTTGTCCATGCCGACCAAGTTCTCCCTCCTCCAAGAATGCCTTATAACTTACCTCTCTGACCAAGTAGTGAAATGAAACCAGGAATTGTGCACTTGTAGCTGCCTCTTTGCTGATCCATTTCCCACTCCACTGTCTGCTCCCTTTGCCATGGCCCTGCCTCCTACTCCCCTTACCAAGCTGTTCTCAGTTTCCTCACTGCCCCGTTCCCTTGCTGACATATATTCTGCTCCCTTCATTGTCTTGCTCTCCACTTCCACCATCATCTTTTTCTTTGCTTCTCTCACTAGTTGCTTCACTGACCTCTACCCCGAACTGCTTTTCTCCCCTGCCCTTCATTTCCTCACCACTTCTTATGGCCCTGATATGCAAACTGTATAAGCTATATGCTATCTCCTGCAGCTAAGATTTCTCATTTCTGTTCAGAGTTCTAGCCAAATCCAAATCCTGCTTAGTTGCTAAGTTGCAACATACACTTGCAGCAAGTCACAGTTAAACTATCAAATTAGAATGCTCTGCACTTTTTGTCAAGTATTTTGTTTAACAGCATTGTGCTTAGAATACCAATAATGTGCTCCATGATAAATCTATTTGCACTTAAAAATGTAATTGTATGAAATGATCAATAGGTTTTTAAACAGCAGAGAATATAAGTGGATTTTATGTACTTAAATGAATGCCTAAAACCTGCATGTTTTTCAAGGAATAGCTGTGGTAATCACCTACAAGTTGTTACAAATAATGCAGTGACATCACAGGCACAGTGACCGCATGTGCAGTGTACGCGCCCCCTGCAATTGTGTTGGTAGCAGACGTGGTCTTATTTTGTTTTTGTTCTTCTCAGCAAAATTTAATGTTTTGCATTTCTCTGTCGTATATTTCCTCTGCCCCATAGCGACTGAGTCCACCAGACTGCCCCTTGAAGTCTGTCCGGTATCCTTCTCACCATACCCACAAGTTTCATGCCATCTGCAAAATTTGAAATGTGGTCCTGTACACCCAACCTAAGGTCATTAATTTATATGAAGAAATACTGTTGTCACAGCACCGTGCACTAGGGAGCCCCACTAAAAACTTTCCTTCAGTCTCAGAAAGACTGATCCCCACTACCCTCTCAAAAAATGGAAAGAACTGCAGGTGCTGGAAATCAGAAACAAAAACAGAAATTGCTGGAAAAGTTCAGTAGATCTGGCAGCATCTGTGGAGAGAAATTAGAGTTAACATTTCATGTTCACTGACCCTTATTCAGAACCCTCCTGTCAGACAACTTCTCATCCAGTCTTTGGATGTCTCTCTCGCTTTTGTAAGCTGATTATGTGAGCTTTCACCAAATGCCTTTTAGAAGTCCATGTACACATACACTACATCAAGTATATTTCCCCACAAATCTCTCAGTTAGCCCATCAAACAAAAATCATGTTAAAGACAATTCATTTTTAACAAAGGCATTCCACAAGGTTCCCCATGGGAGACTGATTAGCAAGGTTAGATCTCATGGAATACAGGGAGAACTAGCCATTTGGATACAGAACTGGCTTAAAGGTAGAAGACAGAGGGTGGTGGTGGAGGGTTGTCTTTCAGACTGGAGGCCTGTGACCAATGGAGTGCGAGGAGAAAGTGAGGACTGCAGATGCTGGAGATCAGAGCTGAAAATGTGTTGCTGGAAAAGCACAGCAGGTCAGGCAGCATCCAAGGAACAGGAGAATCGACGTTTCGGTTACCTCAGATTGCAACAGGTTCTTGACCAGATGGCCGATGGGCTGAGAAGTGGCAGGTGGAGTTTCATTCAGATAAATGCGAGTTGCTGCATTTTGGGAAAGCAAATCTTAGCAGGACTTATACATTTAATGGTAAGGTCTGAGGGAGTGTTACTGAACAAAGAGACCTTGGAGTGCAGGTTCATAACTCCTTGAAAGTGGAGTCGCAGGTAGATAGGATAGTGAAGGCGGCATTTGGTATATGCTTTCTTTTATTGGTCAGAATATTGAGCACAGGCGTTGGGAGGTCATGTTGCGGCTGTACAGGATATTGGTTAGGCCACTGTTGGAATTGTGTGCAATTCTGGCTTCCTTCCTATTGGAATGATGTTGTGAAACTTGAAAGGGTTCAGAAAAGATTTACAAGGATGTTGCCAGGGTTGGAGGATTTGAGCTACAGGGATAGGCTGAACAGGCTGAGACTATTTTCCCTGGAGCGTCAGAGGCTGAGGGGTGACCTTACAGAGGTTTACAAAATTATGAGGGGCATGGATAGCGTAAAAAGGCAAAGTTTTTTTCCTGGAGTCGGGGAGGCCAGGACTAGAGGGCATAGGTTTAGGGTGAGAGGGGAAAGATATAAAAGAGACCTAAGGGGCAACTTTTTCACACAGAAGGTGTTACAGGTATGGAATGAGCTGCCAGAGGAAGTGGTGGAGGCTGGTACAATTGCAACATGTAAGAGGCATTTGGATGGGTATATGAATAGGAAGGGTTTGGAGAGATATAGGCCGGGTGCTGGCAGGTGGGACTAGATTGGGTTGGGATATCTGGTCGGCATGGACAGGGTGGACTGAAGGGTCTGTTTCCATGCTGTATATCTCTATGACTCTATAAACCTGTGCTGGCTTTCTTCAGTCTATGAGTGATCGCTGATATTCGATACATCATTTTAAAAAGTTTTCCCATCACTGAAGTTGAACTGACTGGTCTATATCAGTTGCATTTATCTTCACATCACTTTGTCAAGAAGGGTTTTAAAAAAAAATTCCTCATTCTCTAGTGCCAGTCATCTTTCTAAAGAGTATTGCAAGATTAAAATCAACATATCGGCATTTTTAAAAAGATATGCTTTCACTGAATATGGGCAATGCTGGCCAAGCAAGCATATTCCTTATCTCTACTCGCCCTTGAGAGGATCAGTAATGCTCTCTGACAACCTCTTCCATCAGAAGCTTGAGCGCATGCACCAACAGATTCAAGAACAACTTCTTCCCTGCTGTTGTTAGACTGATGAATGTTGGTTTTCTTAATGTTGATCTTGCTTTGCGCACTGTAACCTGCATGCTTCACTCAGTCCAAGCACCCAATGATCCATGTGTCCTTGCTTACTATGATCTGCATGCATTGCTCACACACAAAACTTTTCACTGTAACTAGGTACACAGACAATAAATAAAATCAAGTCAATATAGTGAGCTCCCTACTTGAATTGCTGTAGTGCATCTGTGTAGATAAAGCCACAATGCTGTTAAGGGGGGAGTTCCAGGATTTTCTTATGATAATGAAGGAACAATGATTTATTTGTAAGTCTGGATGCTGAGTGGTTTGAAGGGGAACTTGCATGTGGTTGTGTTTCCCCTGTATCTACTGCCACTGTCTTTCGAGATCGAGAGTGTGGTGCTGGAAAAGCATAGCTGATCAGGCAGCATCCAAGAAGCAGAAGAATCAATGTTTCAGGCATAAGCCCTTCATCAGGAATGAGGCTTGTGGGCCAGGGGGCTAGAGATAAATGGGAGGGGGGGGGTGGGGTTGGGGGAGGGTATCGTCGACCACGTGGGAAGGGAAGCTGCGATCTTGGAAGAAGGCGGCCATCTGGAATTTTCTAAAGTGGAAATGGTTGCAACTTCCCTTCCCATGAGGTCAACGATGCCCTCCAGTGCATCTGCTCCACTTCCCGCACTGCCGCCCTTGAACTCCACCCATCCCAATGCAACAAGGACAGAATCCCCCGGTCCTCACCTTCCACCCCACCAAACTCCGCATACATCACATCACCCTCTGCCATTTCTGCCACCTACAAACGGACCCCACCACCAGAGATATATTCCCCTCCCCACCCCTATTAGCGTTCTGGAGAGATCATTCCCTCTGTGACTCCCTTGTCAAGTCCACCTCCCCGCCCACCCCCACACAGCCCACAACCCCCACAGACCACACTCCACTCTCGGCACGTTGCCATGCCACCTCAGAAAGTGCAAAACCTATGCCCACAACACTCCCTTCACCTCCTTCCAAGGCCCCAAAGCATCCTTTCACATCCAACAGAAATTTACCTTTATCTCCACCAATGTCATCTGCTATATCTGTTGCTCCTGATGTGGTCTCCCCTACATTGGGGAGACAGGACACCTTCTTGCAGATCAGTTAAGAGAATATCTCTGAGACACCCGCACCAACCAACCTCACCGGTCCGTAGCTGAACACTTCAACTCCCCCTCCCACTCTGTTAAGGACATGCAGGTCTTGGGCCTCCTCCATCGTCAAACCGTTACCACCTGATGCCTGGAGGAAGACCGCTTCATATTCTGCCTTGGGATTTTACAACCACATGGGATAAACGTGGAATTCAACAGCTTCTTCATTTCCCCTCCCCACACATTATCCCAGTTCCAAGCCACCAACTTGCACCGTCCTCCTGACCTGTCCATCATCTTTCCCATCTATCTGCTCCACACCCCTAACCTATCACCTTCTCCCTTACCTTCATCCACCTATTGCTTTCTCAGCTACCTTCCTCCCAACCCCACCACCCTCCCATTTGTCTCTCAGCCCCCAACCCACAAGCCTCATTCTGAATGAAGGCGTGTGCCCGAAACATCAATTCTCCTGCTCCTTGGATGCTGTCTGACTTTTCCAGCAACGCATTCTCGATTCTGAACTCCAGCATCTGCAGTCCTCACTTTCTCCTGAACTTGAACCACATATCCCACAGAGAACATGAGCAACAAGAAGCAGGAACCTTGGGAGCACGAAGAACAGCCTCAACTTCAGTTCAACTAGCTGTAATCAGAGATGTTCGTGGACGCTGATGCTTCAATTGATTCCAAGTTGGTGGCATCGTCTACGATGTTGGCCCAGCTTTGAGTGATGGCACCATAGTGTGACGACGTTTGACGTTGGTGGATCTGGCGCGGATGGTGGTGAGGCACTTGACTTGAGGTGAGGACATTGGTGGTGGTGAAGTGGCAGTTGCAGCTATGGTGGCATCACAGCGCAGGTGGCATTGATGAGCCCAGCTCAAGACTCATGGCGGTGATGGCAGAACAGGTGATCTGGACATTTTCTCTTCCTTTTATTTCTGTTTCTTTAATTTCAGCTCGTTTTTAAAAAATTCTCATTATGGTATTCTAAGTTGGCACTGGAGAGGGGGGACCCTGTACACTTTTCACTGCACTCCTGTACTCAGGAAAGTGTGACAATAAAATCTAATTTAATCTACTGCAATATTCCACTGAGGCTCAACACTAGTTTGAGAAACATAACCTCATCTTTCAGTCAGACACTTTACAGCCTTCTAGACTCAGCAATGAGTTCAAGAAATTCATAGAATCACAGAAGTCTTAGTGCTGAAGGAGGCGATTCACCCCATTGTGTCTGCACTGGCTCTACCATCATTGCCTAGTGCCAAAATGTGGGTAGAGCTTTAAAGTAAATGGTGTGGAATTGGGTTCAGTTGCATGAAAAATCATGGAAAGAGTTAAAGGGTGGGAGGGCCCTGCAGAGATTATTGAAGTTTCCAGAGCAAGTAACAGGACAGAGTATGGAAAGGGTCGGGAATCTAACTTCAGGCACAACATATAAGGGGACAACCATGGGAAGGGGAGCAGTCAATGCAGGACTGAGAGTGTAGTACTTAAATGCATGCAGTATCTGTAATAAGATAAATGAGCTTGTAGTGCAGATTTAAATTAGCAGAAACGATGTTGGTGGTATCACAGAAATGAGGCTGCAAGTGGATCAAGGCTGGGAACTAAATACCCAAGGATACATGTCATCCAAAAGGACAAGCAAATGGACTGAGAGGTAAGGATGCCTTCTTAGTAAGAAATGAAATTAAATTGATAGCAGGAAGTGATATAGAGTCATAAAGCATAGAATCTTAATAAATGCAAAGAGAAAAAGACCCTGATGGGAACTGTGTACTGGCATCCTAGCAGTAGTAAGGATGCGGGGCAGAAAATAAATCGGGAGGTACAAAAGGCATGTAAGAAATGAACTATTCCAATAATCACGTGGTACTTCAATATGCAGATGAACTGGGAAAATCAGGTTGACCATGGACCTCAAGAAATGTGATTTGTGGAATGTCTATGAGCTTGTGGTAGAGCCCATAAGCAAAAGAAAAAGCATACAATGTGGTGAAGACTAGTGGGAAGTCAGGGGATTTGGAAGCCTATAAAAACCAGGAGAGGATAACTAAAAAAGCACTAACGGAGGTGAAGATGATATCTATCAAGTAAGCTGGCTAGTAATACAAAAAGAAGATTGCAAGTTTTTTAGGTTTTAAAAGATACAAGAGAGGCAAGAGTGGACATTGGACCACTAGAAAATGAGGCTGGAAGGATGGTAATGGGAACAAAGAAATGGTGAAGGTACTTTGCATCAGTTTTCACAGTGGGAGGACACCAGTAGCCTACCAGAACTTAAAGAGAGTCAGGGACAGAGGTGAGTGTAGTGTCCAGCACAATGGAGAAGTTGCTGGGGGAACTGAAAAATCTGAAGGTGGATAAATCACCCATATCAGATGGACTACACCCCAGAGTTTTGAAGGAGATAGCTGAGGAGATTGTGGAGCATGGCTGCTGATCTTTCAGGAATCATGAGTCAGGGAGGGTACTAGGAGACTGGAAAATGGCTGATTTAACACCTGTATAAGAAGGGAGGAAGGCAGAAGACAGAAAACTATAGGATGGTAAGCTTCACCTCGGTCATTTGTAAGATTTTAGAGTCCATTATCAAGGATGAGATTGCACAGTACATAGAAAAGCATGGTAAAATAAAGCAAAGTCGGCACAGCTTAGTCAAGGGGAGGCCATGCCTGACAAGTCTGTTAGAATTCTTTGAGGAGTTAACTAGCAAGTTAGACAAAGGAGAGCCAGTGAACAGAATGAATTTGGATTTTTAAAAGTCCTTTGACAAGGTGCCACTCAGGAGGCTGCGAAGTAAGGTAAAAGCCTATGATGTTCAAGCGCTTGGAGAGAAGAGGGGTTAATAGGGTCTTCAACGTGCCTGACCCAACACCCACACTTCTGCCCTCAAGCATTCTCCTCCTTCCTACAACAATGATAAAGCTCTCTTTGTCCTTACTTGCCACCTCAATAGTTTCCGCATGCAAAGAATCATCCTCCAACATTTCTGCCACCTCCACCTCACTCCGGCAACCAAATGATCTTCCCCTTCCCTCCACTATCACCATTCTGCAGGGACTGTTCCCTCACTAATACACCGTCCACTTCATTCTATCCTCCATCACTTAAAACCCTTCCTCGCTCCCCCATGGCACCTTCCCTTGCAATCGCAGAAGGTATAAAACTTGCCCATTCACCTACTCCCTCTTCACTGTCCGGGCAGGCTAGGAGTGTAGGTACAGAAATGGCAAATGTAATACAACATGGAAAAGTGTGATATTATGCAATTTGTTAGGAAGAATGGAGGCATAGACTATTTTCTAAATGAGGAAAAGCTTCAGAAATCTAAATACAAAGTGACTTGGGAGTCCTAGTTCTGAATTCTCTTAAGGTTAACATGCAGGTTGATTTTGCAGTTGGGAGGCCAATGCAATGTTTGCATTCATTTCAAGAGGATTAGAATACAAGAGAAGTACTGCTGAGGCTGTATAAGGCTCTGGTCAGACTGCATTTGGAATATTGCGACCAGTTTTGGCCCCGTATCTAAGGAAGGATGTACTGGTGTTGAAGGGGATCCAGAGGAAGTTTACAAGAATGATCCAGAATGAAGGGCTTGTCATATGAGCAACAATTGAGGACTCTGGGTGTATACTCGATGAAGTTCTGAAGAATAAGGGGAGATCGCATTGAAACTTACAGAATACTTAGAGGTTTGGATAGAGTGGACGTGGAGACAATGTTTCCACTTGTCAGAGAGACTTGGACCCAAAGGCACGGCCTCAGAGACGACTCTTTAGCAATGAGATGAGAAGGCATTTTTTCAGCTAGAAGGTGGTTAATCTGTGGAACTCATTGCCATAAAAGCCTGCAGAGGCCAAGTCGTTGAATGTATTTCAGACATTGATAGAATCTTGATTGGTAAGGGTATTACGGGTTATGGGGAGAAAGCAGGAGAATGGGATTGAGAAATATACAAACCATGATCAAATGGCAGAGCAGACTCAATGAACCAAATAGTCTAACGCTACTCCAATGTCTTATGGTCCTTCTTTTTACCCATACTTTTGCATATTGTGTTCATGCAAATCATTGTCCAATGCCCTCTTAAATGCCTGAATTGAACTTCAGGCCATAAACCCTGTCTACCATTTGGTTATTATTTTCTGTATGCCACTCTGTATCTTGTTTTTCATTCCTGAGCTTTCGGACACTGCTATTTACATTCATTCTGGACCCATGTTTCATTCTTTACAAAAGATTGCACCTCCCTAATCCACCTCTCTGTGGTTAGGCACCCGATGCATGATTCTAGTTCCAGTTTTGATCAACGTACAGGAGCTGTTTAAGTCATGAAGTCATACTATGCACAAACCCAACCTACCCTCGCATGTATTTTCATGAAGTACTTTTTTCAGTGTGCAATAATTCAGATCTTAGTCAGTGGACCCTTCAGTAAAAATATTTATTCCTTTGCTCACAGCTAGATATGGGAGACATAAAAGTTAAATCTTCAACATAAAAGGGCCTCTGGTGTGGTTAGTGCTTATGCAACTTTATTCTCTAAGTTCTACATTTAAGAAGATATATTGTTGCAAAGTATGATTCACACAAAGAAAATTTCATTTAGTTTAATAAAGTCCAAAAGGATCATGAACAGCATGTTGCACAGTTCTTTTTAAATGTGTTTTGATCCTGACACGTGATGTTCCATGTGTGGCAAATTCTCCAGTTCCAAGGCTGCTGGATAACAGACATTCCCCTCATCTCCCACATTGGGGTTGACAGGGTCTTCAACGTGCCTGACCCAACACCCACACTTCTGCCCTCAAGCATTCTCCTCCTTCCGACAACAATGATAAAGCTCTCTTTGTCCTTACTTTCCACCCCATTAGTTTCCGCATGCAAAGAATCATCCTCCAACATTTCTGCTACCTCCACCTCACTCCGGCAACCAAATGATCTTCCCCTTCCCTCCACTATCACCATTCTGCAGGGACTGTTCCCTCACTAATACACTGTCCGCTTCATTTTACCCTCCATCACTTAAAACCCTTCCTCGCTCCCCCATGGCACCTTCCCTTGCAATCGCAGAAGGTATAAAACTTGCCCATTCACCTACTCCCTCTTCACTGTCCAAGGCTCCAAACAAACCTTCCAAGTGCAGTAGCATTTTACTTTTATTTCTTTCAACTGAGTGTACTGTATTCACCACTCACATAGTCTCCTTTATTCTGGTGAGACCCTTTATGGAATACCTCCATTCTGTCTGTGAGAATGATCTTGCCAACCCAGCTGCTTGTTACTTCAATAAACCACCTCACTCTCGTGCCAACATGTCTGTCCTGGGCCTGCTGCCATGTTCCATTAAAGCACCACACAAACTCAAGGACCAACTCCTCATATCAGCTCAGACACTTTACAGCCTCAATATTGAATTCCATATCTTCAGAAACTGATTGCATGATGTCTGTTCCGCATTTTCTTGGATACTCTCCACCCCCAACTTTGCTTCTTTGTGTGTTGTTTACATTGCTTAGTAGAGAGGACCCACCTTAATTTACACATATTTTACATTAGCGGGTTTTGAGAAGATTTGTAGCTCAGGTTGAGGTTCTGTATGTAGGTTTGCTTGCTGAGCTGGAAGGTTCATTTTCAGACATTTTGTCACCATACTAGGTAACATCTTCAGTGAGCCTCCAGATGAAGCACTGGTGGTGTATTTATATGTTTGGGTTTCCTTGTGTAGGTGATGTCATTTCCTATCGTGACATCACTTGCGCAGAGCGAAGGGAAATCATCTATACAGTGTATTCTAAAAGAATGGGTATCCAATGAACACAGTCTGCCAATTTCTCAGCAACAAACACAAACAAGCAGATAAAATGTGTCCAGAAACCCTTGCCTCTCTCCCCTACATCAAAGATATCTCAGAAATGACTGCCAGACTACTCAGACCCTTTGGTACCATGGTAGCCCACTAACACACTAAAACAGCAGCTAGTGAATTTTAAAGACCCTACACAGACAAGCAAATCTAATGTCATTTAAAAAATACCTTGCAAGAACTGTAACAAACACTACATTGGACAAACAGGAAGAAAATAGCTATTAGGATACAGGAACATCAACTAGCCACAAAAAGATATAACTCACTCTCACGAGTATCCTTACATACGGATGAGGAAGGACACCACTTCGACTGGGACAACACATCCATCCTAGGATAAGCCAAACAGACACGCACAAAACTTCCTAGAGGAATAGCATTTCAACCGGAACTCTACCAACAAACACATTGACTTGGATCCCATTTACCACCCCCTGAGAAAAAGAACAGTAAATGACATCACCACAGGAAATAGCATCACCAGCACAATGGAAACCCAAATATATAAATAGAAAGTGGGCTACACCACCAGTGCTTCATCCAGATGCTCACTGAAGATATTACCTAATATGGTGACGAAAAATCTGAAAATACACCTTCCAATTCAGTGAGCAAACCGACATCCATATTTTACATTTCCTTTCTCTTTCACCACCATTAAGGCTATGTCTTTTGTCTGTTGTTTCATTCTATCTACAAAAAAAGACCCTGAGCTTCCCATTGTCTGCAATTTCAACATATCCCCTTGTTCCCTGGCCAACATCTTTATCTCACTTACTGCAGCATTCGAACTAAGTTCAGTGCAATGCTGGAAGAACAACACCTCATTTTCCACTTGGAACTCAACAGCCCCCTGGGCTCAATACTATTTTACAGCATGAGAACCTTTCCCTTTGCTTTCCCCCATCCACACACACACAAGGCCTTGTTATTTCATGGTCTGTTATTACACATAACCCATTGTTAGCCACTAATATTCTTCATTAAAATTATTCATTCCTCTAGTTTGATTGTTATTCACTCCTTTGTCCAACTGTTTCTCTCCCTTTAATCTATATCTCCTTACTCTTTACCCCTTCCTCCCATCCTATCTTCTGCATAATTTTTTTTCCCTAGCTACCATCAGTTCTGAAGAAGGGTCAGAAGACCCAAAATGTTAACTCTGATTTCCCTCCACAGATGCTGCCAGACCTACTGAGTGTTTTCAGCATTTGTGTTTTTGCTTTAAAAAATACTGTTGACTGAAAGTTGTATGGGATGTCCCGATGCCACAAAAGATGGAAATTCAAATTCAAGGGCGGTATGGTAGCACAGTGGTTAGCACTGCTGCCTCACAGCGCCAGAGACCCGGGTTCAATTCCCACCTCGGGCAACTGTCTGTGTGGAGTTTGCACATTCTCCCAGTGTCTGCGTGGGTTTTCTCCGCGTGCTCTGGTTTCCTCCCACAGTCCAAAAATGTGCAGGCTAGGTGAACTGGCCATGCTAAATTGCCTGTAGTGTTAGGTGAAGGCATAAATGTCACAAGTGTAAATGAGCAAATTCAGCGATGTGTTTGTTGATCAAATGATCTGAGGACAAGCAGAGAATGTGAACAGGTAATATATCAAGAAGTAAAAAGAGAAAATTCTAGACAAACTCAGAAGGTCAAGTACATCTATGTAGAGAAAAACATAATTAATGTTTTGCATTCATTTACGCTTCAGAACAGTCATATCAGACTTGAAAAATTACCTCTACTTTTCTGTCTACAGATGCTCCAATATTTGCATGCTTAAGTTTGGCTTTCCAGCACCTGCAATATTTTGCTTTTATCTAGCAAGATATATTGGGAGTGAATCTCAGTTTATTGTTAACCATTATAGTCAAATATAACTGATCGTGGGAAAAGATGACTTTCTTTTTAATATTTGAACTCTGATCCTGAGAATTTAATCATGTGTGAGTGCTTTACTTCCTTGGTTACTGCAAATGTGGGAGTTGTATACTTGTTCATAAAATATTTTCAAGTAAAAGTAGAGTCTCTGCTGTAGCAACATCTGTGGTTTGTCAGTGACTTTTTTATTTGATAACTCCATTCTCATGGATTGTTAGCCATGTTTTGGAAGCATAAGGTCCTACTCCAGGAACTTCAGTACAAAATTTCTCCAGACTCTCCAGTGTAATGTTGAGGGAATGAATCACTGTTGGACATACTCTTTCAAAACAGCAGCATTTTTCCAGTATCCTGAACTAATGTTTCTTCCAAAACCGTACTGAAAACTAGATTATCTGGTAATATCGCTTGCAGACTAATAAAATGCTACATTTTCTACATTACGAAGTTAGTTAAGAGTGACTGCACCTTGGAATGATATTTGACAAAGTGTGCAATGTTATAACGGAACCTACGCAAAATTGAAATCCATGAAAAAAACTCTATGGTCAGATTTATACCGAGCACAAAGGAAGATGGTTGTGGTTGGAGATCAATCATCTCAATAAGCAGGAGTTCATTGGGAGAGTGTTCTTGGCTCAATCATCTTTAGCTACTTCATCAAGAACTCGTCCTCCATCATAATATCAGAAATGGGGATGTTTGCTGATGATTGCACAATGTTCAGCACCACCCACAATTTCTCAGATACTGATGCCATTGTATTCTTTTGCAGCAAGATGTGGATGATATTTAGGGAGGAATTGAAAAGTGGCAATCAACATTTTGGCTATACAACTGCCCCAAGCTATGACCATCACCAACAAAACAGAAGCTAACAATCTTCAATTGGAATTTCCCATCAATGAATTTCCTTTCAATAACATCTAGGGGATTACCAGCGAACAGAAACTGCATTGGATCAGGCATACAGTACAGGGGTAAGTCAGTGGCTGGGAGTGTGCAGAGATTTATGGGCAGCAAGGTGGCACATGGGCGGCACGGTGGCACAGTGGTTAGCACTGCTGCCTCACAGCGCCAGAGACCCGGGTTCATTTCCCGCCTCAGGCGACTCTCTGTGTGGAGTTTGCACATTCTCCCCGTGTCTGCGTGGGTTTCCTCCGGGTACTCCGGTTTCCTCCCACACTCCAAAGATGTGCAGGTCAGGTGAATTGGCCATGCTAAATTGCCCGTAGTGTTAGGTAAGGGGTAGATGTAGGGGTATGGGTGGGTTGCGCTTCGGCGGGGCGGTGTGGACTTGTTGGGCCGAAGGGCCTGTTTCCACACTGTAAGTAATCTAGTCTAATCTAATCTAGTCTAATCTAATCTAATCTCCTGCCTCCCCAGTGCCTGTACAACATCTACAAGGCACAGATTAGGAGGGAACACTCTCCACTTGCCTTGATAAGTGCAGCTCCAACACCACCACATTAGACATTGACACAATACAGGACAAAACAGACCTCATTTATCACAATCACCATTCCGCCATAATTGACACACAATGGCAGCAGTGGGCACCATCTACAAATTACACTGCGGTAATTCACTTCAGCTCTATCCACTACATCTTCCATACAAGGGACCTCCACCACCTATACAGGCATGGGCAGAAGAAGCATAGGAACAATTTTCAATTCCACTTTCTTGCATTATTCCATAATCTTTGATTGCATTAATATTTTGAAATCTCCTTCAGACTTGAATTGACCTAGCCTCGACAGTTGTCTGCACTAAGGAATTCCACAGATTCGCCATGCTCTGGAGAAAAGTTCCTCCACACGTCAATCTTGAATGGGGGAATCCAGATGAATTCTATCTCAGGGTACTGCGGGAGATGACATAAGAAATCATAGGAAGTCTGACTCAAATTTTGAATTCCGCTCTGGCCATGGGGAGGTGACAGAAGACTGAAGGATAGCTAATGTGGCTTCACTTTTCACAAAGGTTGGGAGAGATAAACCAGGGAATTACAGACCAGTGAGTGTCACATCAGTGGTTGAGAAACCATTGGAGAAAACTCTGAAGGAGAGAATTAATCTCCACTTGGGGAGGCAAGGTTTGATCAGGGATTGTTGGCATAGTTTGTTCAGAAGGACGTCATGACTAACAAATTTGATTGAATTTTTCGAGGTGGTGCCTAGGTTTGCAGATGAGGATAGAGAAGTTGATGTCGTTTCATGGATTTCATCAAAAGGTCCCACATTGGAGGCAGATAAAGAAGGTAAAAGTACATAGCATCCAGCGTAACTTGGCAAGTTGGGTCCAAAATGAGCTTTGTGGTAGGAGGCAAAGGGTAAGGGTAGAAGGCTGTTTGTGTGACAGGAGACCAATGGAAAACTGTAGGAATCAGTGCTGGGTCCTCTTTGATTGTGATGTATATAAGTGATATCGAAAAGAATGTAGGAGGCATAATAAGTAAGTTTGCAGGTCACATATACATTGGCTTGGATGTTGACCGTGGGGAAGAAGGTCTTGGGTTACATATAAGGATATAGATGGTTTGATCAGATGGGCAGAAAAGTGGCAGTTGGAGAGGCAGCAGGACAGGTTGATAGGTTTATTAAGAAGGCATATGGGACACTTGCCTTCATCAGTTGTGGCAGAGATCATAACAGCAGGGAAGTCATGACGGAGTTGTATAAAGCTTTGGTTAGGCCACAGCTGGAGTACTGTGTGCAGTTTATGTCACCACACCATAGGAAAGAAGTGATAGCATTGGGGAGGATGCAGATGAGATTCACCAGGATGTTGTCTGGGATGGGTTCAATTCCTACACTAGCTCAGGTTACCATGAAGGACTTTCCTTCGCAACTTCTCACACTGCCTTAAGCTTAGTGGCCTTCATGTTAAACCACCACCAGTCATTCCTCTCTACCAGAAAACATCCCTCTGGTCTGGTAGGATTAGGGTGACTTTGCCTTTTGCCTGGGATGGAGAATTTTAATTATGAAAAAGGCTGGATAAGTTTGGATTGTTTTCTTTAGAGCAGAGAACACAGAGGGGACCTGATTGATATGTACGAAATTATGAAGGACATGGACAGCATGTATATAAAATAGCAACTGTTCCCCTTAGTTGAATTGTCAATATGAAGGGCCATAACTTTAAGCTGAAAGGCAGGATGTTTGGGGTGTTTTGGGAGAAGTTCTTTTCACCTAGAGGATGGTGGGACTGCCTGGGACAGTAGGCAGAAGTGAGGACTGTAGATGCTGGAAACCAGAGTTTACATCAGAGTGGTGCTGGAAAAGCGCAGCAGGTCAGGCAGCATCCGAGGAGCAGGAAAATCGACACTTTGGGCAAAAGCCCTTCATCAGGAACCTGGGAGAGTAGGCAAGGCAGAAAACCTCACAACCTTGAAAAAGTACTTGGATCAGCATTTGAATTATCATAACACTCAAGTGCTGGAAAGTGGGCCAAGTGCTGGATAGTGGGGCCACTGTAGATTTCGAGATGTTTTGTCAGTGCAGACTCAATGGGCTGAAAGCCTGTTCTATACAATATGATTCTATAATGCCTTACTCGAGAGTATTCCCTTTGGTCTTAAACTCTCAAATGAGGAGAAACAACTTCACTGCATCTACCCTGTCAAGCCTCCGAAAAATCTTTTATCCTTCAATAAGTTGTCTCTCATTCGTTCTAAACACCAAAGTCTGACCTCTCCTCATAAGGCAATCCTTCCACAGACCTGGGATCAAAAGAGTGAACATTGTATGGATTGCCTGCATTACCAGTAAATCTTTCCTTAGATAAGGAGAACAAAACTGATCACCATATTTAAGCAATGATCTGATTAGTGCCTTGTATAGTGTTAGCAAGACCTCCTTATTTTCATACTATAATCCTTTGATATCAAGAACAAAATTTCATTTGCCTTTCCTATTATTCATTGAACTGGAGTGCTAGCATTTTGGAATTCCTGGTCTACAATGCCAAATCCCTCTGTGCAGCAGTTTTTTTCCTGTTTAATTAATATTCAACTCCTCTATTCTTCACATTTTTCCACCCAGGAGAGCATTTCAGTGATAGTGACCAAACCTCCCTTATCTTTGCTATCCTCATGGAGAGGCATAGGAACAGATGGTATGGGTAAGTATTTAATTGGGGGAGGGGGAATTACAATGCTATTAGGGAGGAACTGGGGAGGCTAAATTGGGAACAGATGTTCTCAGGGATATACATGACGGAAATGTGGAGGTTGTTTGGGAAGTACTTGCTGATAGTGCTGCACAGGTTTGTCCCCCTGAGGCAAGGAAAGGATGGTAGGTTGAAAGAACCTTGGGTGACAAAGGGATGTGTAACATCTGGTCAAGAAGAAGGAACTATGGTTAAGGAGGCAAGGACCAGATCCGGCTTGAGAGGGTTACAAGGTAGCTAGGAATGAACTGAAGAATGGACTTAGGAGAGCTAGAAGGGGACATATAAAAGTTTTAGCAGGCAGGATTAAGGAAATCTCTAAGGCATTGTACACTTACGTGAAGATCAAGAAGGTGGCCAGAGTGAGAGTACGGCCGATCAGGGATAGTGGAGGGAACTTGATCCTGGAGGCGGAGGAAATGGGGAGGTCCTTAATGAAAATTTGCTTCAGTATACACTCCTGAGAGGGATCTTGATGTTTTTGAGGACAGTGTGAAACAGACTGATATACCAGATCAGTCTGTTAGGAAAGTTAGGAAAGAGGATGTGCTGAAAATTTTTTAAAACGTAAGGATAGATGAATCCCCTGGGCCAGAATGGATATACCCTGGGTTACTATAGGAAGCGAGGGAAGAGATTGCTGTGCCTTTGGCAATGATCTTGGTATCCTCACTATTCACTGGAGTAGTGCCAAATGATTGGAGAGTGGCAAATATTATTCCCTTGTTCAAGAAAGGGAATAGGGATAATCCTGGGAATTACAGATCAGTCAGTCTTAAGTCAGTGGTGGGCGAAATATTGGAGAGGATTCTGAGAGACAGGATTTATGATTAATTGGAAAACCACAGTTTGATTAGAGACAGTCAACATGGCTTTGTGAGGGGCAGGTCATGCCTCACAAACCTTATTCAATTCTTTGAGGATGTGATAAAACATGTTGATTAAGGTCAAGCAGTGGATATGGTGTACATGGATTTCATCAAGGCATTTGATAAGTTTCCTCATGGTAAGCTCATTCTGAAAGTAAGGAAGCATGGGATACAAGGACATCCGGCTGTCTGGATACAGAATTTGATGGCCCATAGAAGACAGAGGGTGGTAGTAGATGGAAAGTAATCAGCCTGGAGCTCGGCAACCAGTAGTGTTCTGCAGGGATTGGTTCTGGGACCTCTGCTCTTTGTGATTTTTATAAATAACTTGGATAAGGAAGTGGAAGGGTGGGTTAGTAAGTTTGCTGATGACACTAAAGTTGGAGGAGTTATGGATAGTCTGGAGGGCTGTTGTAAACTGAGCTGCAAAGTGGCAGATGACGATCAACCTGGAAACGTTGAAGTCATTCACTTTCGAAGGCCAAATTTGAATGCAGCAGACAGAGTTAATGGAGTAAAAACAATGACTGCAGATGCTGGAAACCAGATTCTGGATTAGTGATGCTGGAAGAGCACAGCAGTTCAGGCAGCATCCAAGGAGCTTCAAAATCGACGTTTCGGGCAAAAGCCCTTCAACAGGAATAAAGTCAGTGAATGGCAAGAATCTTGGCAGTGTGGAGGAACAGATGGATCTTGAGGTCCATGTCCATAGATGCCTCAAAGTTGCCATCCAAGTTGATAGGGTTATTAAGAAGGTGTATGTTGTGTTGGCTTTCATTGGCAGGAGGATTAAGTTGAAGAGCCACGAGGTTATGCTGCAGCTCTATAGAACCTTAGTTAGACTACACTTGAAATACTGTGTTCAGTTCTAGTTGCCTCATTACAGGAATGATGTGGGAGCTTTACAGAGGGTGCAGAGGAGATTTACCAGGGTGCTGTCTGGACTGGAGGGCATGTCTTATAAAGAAAGGTTGAGGGATCTTGGGCTTTTCTCATTGGAGGGAAGAAGGATGAGAGGTGACTTGATAGAAGTGTACAAGATATTGAGAAGCATAGATAGAGTGGATAGCCAGAGACTTTTTTCCTTGGCGGAAATGTCTATCACCAATAGGCATAATTTTAAGGTAATTGGAGGAAGGTTTAGGGGAGATGTCAGAGGTAGGTTCTTTACACAGAGAGTAATGGGTGCATGGAATGCACTTTCAGTAGTAGTAGTAGAGTCAGATACATTAGGGACATTTAAGCAACTCTTGGACAGGCACGTGGAAGATAGTACTATGAAGGGTATGTAGGTTAGTCTGATCTTACGATTAGGATAAAAGGCTGGCACAACATCAAGGGCCAAAGGACCTGTCTGTGCTGTACTGTTCTATTATATTCTATTCATCACATTTTTGTCCACTCACTTAGCCTGTCTATATCTATCTGTAGACACTTTGTGTCATCTTCGCCAGTTGCCTTCCCACCTAATTTTGCGTCACCTCCAAATGTGGTGCCAGTACATTTACTTTCATCATCCAAGTCATTAATGTATTTTGTAAATAATTGTGGTGTCATCACTGATCGCTGAGGCACATCATGAGTTAAAGGTTATCATCTTCAGGATGTCCCCTTCATTCAACTCGCTATCTTTTATTAGTCAGCCTATCTTTTATCAATAGTAATACACTAGCCCCAACACCCAGACTTTTAATTAATTAATTAGTCTTATTAATTAATTTATTAAATGCTTTTTAGAAATCCAAACATATTACATCTACTAGTTACCTGTTATCAACCCTGCTTGTCATATCCTCAAAGAAAAATTAATAAACTTGGTCAGGCATAATTTTCCCTTTATGATGCCATACTGACTGCTTGACTATGTTTCTAAATACTCTGCTAATTACATCTTTTATAGTAGAGTCTAACATTTTCCCACTGACAGATGCTAAGATAACTGCACTATAGTTTTCCCTTTACGATGCCAAACTAACTGCTTGACTATATGTTTTTAAATACTCTGCTAATTACATCTTTTGTAGTAGAGTTTGACATTTTCCCACAGACAGATGCTAAGATAACTGCACTATAGTTTCGTGTGTTAGCTCCCTCACTTGTTGAATAAAAGCGTTATATTGACAGTTTTCCAATCCTCTGGAACCTTTTCTGAATCTAAGGATTCGTGGAATTACTACCTTTGCAAGCACTATCGCTGGACTTTAAAATTCTAAGATGTAGCCCATTAAGTCCAAGGGACTTTTCAGCATTTAGTAGATTAGATTGCTTAGCACTTTTTCATTAATCATAGGTATTGTGTTTATTTGTTCCCGTGGTTTAGACCCTTGATCATTTAATACTTTGCAAAGGATCTGACTATCCACCACTGTGAAGACTGATGCAAAATACTTGGTTAACTCTTCTGCCATTTCTTGGCTCCCCATGATTGATTCCTAAGCCTTGTTCTTTATGTACTGTGTATATGTACTGTGGCCTCTCTCTTTTTTATGTAAAAAAACCTCTTACTGTCTGTTTTGTGTTACTTGCTAGTTTGTCCTCATAGTTTATTTTAACCGTCTTTATTTCTTTTGGTCGACTTTTAAAGCATACCCAATGTTCTGTAGCTTCACCAGTCTTTGCAACATTGTATGTTTTTTATTTCAATTTGATACTGCCTTGTGCACAGTCCAGTCCTGTCCTCTGCATTATGTGCGCTGCCAGGAAAAAACATATTATTACACTTAACTTTGGCTCTTTTGAAGATGATATCTGCATATGACTTTCCATAAAAAACACTACTCATAAAAATAATGGGATCTAACTTAGGAACAAAGAACTCAGCATTCCTCAAAAGAACATAAATTGTGGTGACCACAATTAGCTGCATGCCAATTGGATGGAGTCAAAGACCCAAGGAAAGTATACTGTTTTATGGAGATTACTGTTCCTGTCTTCCTTGTTTACATTACAAGATGTGTAATCAGATAAAGAAATGCCTTGAATATTTTACAAGCTGCTCCCCCATGAATACCGGATCCTTACATTCCACGAGGGTCCAAAGTACAATGCTTTATCTGTACTCTGACAGCCACTTATTCTTCCATCTAACAATGTGGGTATCACTCGCAAGGCTGGCACTTTTTCCCTAGATTTTATTGCTCTTGAACCTCAGACAGTTAAGAGTCAAATCACATTATTGTGAGCCTGGAGTTACATTTGCCAGATCAGCTAAGAGTGGCAGATTTCCTTCCCTAAAGGATATTAGTTAATCAGATGAGGTTTTGTAACAATCAACGATAGTTTTGTGGTCACCATCACTGAAATTAGTTTATGTTCCAGAGTTATTCATTAAATTCAAATTTCACCAGCAGCCACAGTAGGATTTGAACCCATTTCCACAGTGAATTAGCCCACATGTTAAAGATCCTGTGACATTACCATTTCACTACTGACTCCCCTTTCAGTATACTGCTATTGTATAAATGAAATCAATTGCTAGGAATTTGAAGGAACTAAATGTCCACCACTGATTGCTTTGCAATAAACCTCATTGTTTGTGTGGGCAAACAAGACTCAGATCTGATACCTCAGTCAAGAAGCTACCTCAAAGGGTAGTACTTTCACCTTGAAATCAGAAAGCTTTGACTTCACTCCAGAGACCCGAATACATAAATCAGATCCATAGTTCAGTACTGAAAATGTGTTGCTGGAAAGGCGCAGCAGGTCAGGCAGCATCCAAGGAACAGGAGAATCGTCATTTCAGGCATAAACCCTTCTTCAGGAATCCTGAAGAAGGGTTTATGCCCGAAACGTCGATTCTCCTGTTCCTTGGATACTGCCTGACCTGCTGCGCGTTTCCAGCAACACATTTTCAGCTCTGATCGCCAGCATCTGCAGTCCTCACTTTCTCCTCTCCATAGTTCAGTACACTACTGAGGCACTGCTTCACATCTGGCGATCCAGTCTTTTGGATGTGATGTGAAAGCAAAACCATGTCTTTCCTGTCAAGCAGATTTAAAATACTCACATAAATCTAGTTTGATATGAACAGGAGAGTTCTCCTAAATAAAAAATGGAACAACTGCAGATGCTGCGAAGTTCTGACAAAACATTATCTCTGATTTCTCTTCACAGATGCTGCCAGACCTGCTGAGCTTTTCTAGCAACATCTATTTTTGTTGTGGAGGAGAGTTCACCTGTTGGCCTGGGCCAAAATGTATTCCTCAATGAATACCACGATAAAAGTATCTGGTCACAGCGATATTTTGCTGTGTGCAAGGCTGCTGTATTTGCCTTTAAACTAACAAGTACTCCATTGGTTGTGAAGTTTGGGATGCTCTTCGGGTGTCAAAGCTGTTCATAAATATATAACTGGTCTTTAGGTTTGATTGAAGTGTTCTCAGCAAGGGTCAGCACTCTTAGAGAATGGAGAAAATGGGCAAAGGCAACATTTACACACAATAATGTCACGAATGACAATCAAAGTGAATGAGATCTTGAGTTCAAATGCTATAAATATTCTCCTTTCCAGACATTAAATTTGACATCAATGTTTGACAATAAACTGGAATTCATCCCCAACATTTAATTACTTATTGTAAAATAAAGTGTCAGTATTTTATTTTGTATCATGTTAAACGGAGTATCAGTATTTAAATATTTTGCTTCAGGCCATTGGTGCTATGGGGGGAGGTCAGTTGACTCAACTGGCTGGACAGCTAATGTGTGGTTCAAATTAACGCCGATAGCAAAGAGTTTGATCCCTGTTTAGGTAAACTTGGGTCTGTTTCCTTGCCCTGCCCTCACTTTAAAAAAAAGGGACATTACTATGATTTGGTGTGGCAGAGAACTCAAGAAAGAGAATGCTGTTGTCCCTTGGTGATTAAAAAGGGGTTCCACCCAGGATCCCAAAACTGAAGATATGTGAGCCAAGACACTGTTCGTTCATGAACTGTTATTTCCTCAAGCACTGTTAAAATTAAAACGAAAAAGAGGTCACTGGAAAGTTACAAGAGTTATAGCTTTTTCAGAGATTCACGTCTGCTAATGTAGACAGATTGTAAGTGTGCTAGATTAGTGCAATTGATTTGGTTCAGATTCTAGCTTGACTCAGATCCTCTCTCTTCAACATTAGTCAACATTGATGGCCAAGCCTTCAAAATTTCATCTTAAAATCTCTCAACTCCTCTATCACTCTGTGCTTCTTTAAAGATGCCCATTAAACAGACCTCTTTGACAATGGTTGTTGTCAATTCTCTTAATGTATCCTTATGGCTTGGTGTCAAAGGAATGCTGGCATTCTCAGTGACACCTACATCCCCAAAACAAATAAAAACTCAATTATAGAGGCAGGTTGCACAACCAAGCTGTAAGCTAGCAGTTTAGCAGATCAGAGGTAACCCAGTTGAGATTCTTAAGATTTATGAGTTTGATAGGGTAGATAGAGAAACTACTTCCTCTAGTGCAGGAGCCCAATAAAAGGAGGCTAAATTTAGAGCTAGGTTGTTCATGGATAATGACGCATTTCTTCACACAAAAAGTAGTAAAAATTTGGATAACTCTTCCCCAAAAAGAAATGGATACAGGGCATCAAGTGAGAGTTGCACGATTAAGATGAATTGACCTTTGGAGAGATTATGCCAGCAGTGTGGGTAAATTGAGTTAAGGTAAACAAAAAGGGCTCAAAAGGCTAAATGGCATCTACCCTTTTCAAGTTACTATGCTTCTTTGAACCCACTTATGTCCCAACTAAATTATTTGCTCACAATCAGATCAAGCATAAGATGCATTTGGCTAGGATTAATGAAAAGAGAGTTTTCAGACCTGATCTCTCTCAGTTAATTAGTATTAAACCATGTATTTCTATGGACAGTGGCTAAGAACAAGTCTCTAATACATACAATGGTTACAACAATACTTTACCTACAGAATGGGATCTCAATCAGAACCAACAAGACAGCAGAGCTCTGAAGGGGGAGAAGTTAACAAGTATGCAGATCAGAAAGAGAACTGTGAAAGTTATTTCTGATGATGCATTCAGCCAGATTTTTCACATTTATAAATCACACAAACATAATGCAACAGGCCAATTTGGAAGTATCAACAACTGGAAAAAGTCTAAACACAAAGTATCTCCAGCTTTCCTTAAAATGGAAACAGATCAAGCACCAGATGTTGGAGTCTCACACTTTTGTTTAAACTTGTTAAAGTGTCAACAAATACGGAACAAATCTTGCAGTAACTCCAATCATTCTTTATAAAACGGGATTCTGATTCATTGATCCACATTTACGTTTCCCATGTCATATGGCGACAGAGTAGGGCTCCTGAGCCAGAGCTTATCTGCTCTGACTTCTTTTCCTTTTTCATTTTGGACTTTTTCTTCTTCTCTAATTACCTTCTGGAGGAAGTTTAGTCATGCAGTCAGTGGTGGTGACTGTTGCTGGGGGCCCTGAGTGGGGTATTTGGCAGCTGACCATAAGGCAGTTTGTGCACCCAGGCAGAACTCTGATAGTTGGCGGCATCATGGAAGTGGCGAGGACTTGGAGCAGCACCAGAGATGGACTCTGGTGGCCTGTGGCAAGGTGGCCAGAAAGCCTAAATGGCAATTGGTGGCAAGTGCAGAGGCATGGGTATCAAGAGATCGACCCAGCACTGGACAGAAATCAAGCCCTCTTGGGGAAAGCCCAGCATAGAGTGACTGCAGGTCCATGACTAAAGAAGGACTGTAATATGCAACTTCTAACTTTGTTTCTTATATTGAGAAGAACTGTAATGTTGAACTTTTAACTTATTTCTTTATTTTTCTAATCTTTACGTTGAATTTCGTACCTAGATACCTTACTGCTAAGATGGTGCCATGAATTATGATACTGTGAACTTTTGACTATACTCCTGTATTTCTATACTTGAGTACCTGTGAGAATAAAATCTGACTCTAATTCCAGGATCTATGAGATGTTACTCTTGATATAGGTCGTGTGGCTGAATTCCAATGGACTGAATGAATCATCGATTTAGTTTGTTGTGGTGGCATGTTTGTGCTTTTCCATTGAAAGACAGTGTGAAATCGTGAAAGGATTTCTAGGCTGAATAGCAGTTGAATAAGGTGGTGCTCCATCTATAGCCACAATCATCTTTATGCCAGCTCATTTCAGGAGTTGGGACTCACTGGGGTGGGACTTTTCTTTTAGGTGTTAAATGCCCCATCAAGCACTCCCAAGAATAGGTCAGCATGGATTTCTAACAATCACAGATAAACACATGTCTGATCATTTCCCATATCACTCACTGCCTCTTGGGAACCCATGCAACCTCATTCTGTATTCACCCAGGAAAAAGCTATCCCTCAATTCAATTACAACTGCAGTTTTTAAGGAACTCAGCATTTTTTCTTTTTTAGGACTATAAACGGAAATGGAAGTTGGACAGCTATGTAGCCGACGTGCAAGGAGAGTTTTGAAACTTGGAAAAATCCAGAGGTAGAACATAATGCTGCTTTTTGAAGCACTGAGGAGGCTACTTGGGGACAGAGTGGTACCGAGGTTTTGTGAATCAAATAAATTCTGAATGATGACAGCCCTCTGGTTGAGCCACAGCTTGCTACAAAGTGGAAGGTAGGTCAGATGCGAGCAGTGCCCGTAAGGTGAAAACAACTCTCTTTCCTTTCTCTGAGAGGTTGAAAAACCAAGAAAGCTTAAAAAAGCATTCCATTAAGACAGAGGTTCATCTGATCAAGTATTGATGTAAAGAATAACTAGCGTTTTACAGACTAGCATGTCATCATTGCTGAAAGCAAAGTAATGTGAGAGACAATTTAACCCATCTTTGATGTCTCGAACTTGATCTTTAGAATTTAATTTTCCCTTCCTTTTTTTCCAACCTATAATGCTTGTCAAGCTGTCTGTCTTAAATGTGAACAAGTGTGTTGGTATTCTAGGGTTCAAAAGCAATACAGTTTTAAATTGTACAGTAGTAAATTCAGAATTGTTTCTTTTCTCTGGAATTTGTTAGTTAACTATGTTACAATAAACAGTTATTTTCTATGAACGGTGAAAGCTCATGTGAGTTGCTTTTGTCCTGAATAGTAGTCAGTCAGGCAAGTTGTCAACTTGGTGGTCTATTTGAGGTTTTATAGATTTTGTGATGGCTTGTGAAACAGAGAGGCACAATTATTGGCACACTTTTCCCAGTTCAGTTGTGACAACTTTCAAAATCCAAATCATCAAGCCTGTAGTCCTCCATTCACCACCACATTTCTGCAGTTTTTTTTATTTCGACATCCTGACCTCCGTTTCTAGATTTGAGTCATATTGAATTAAAAACGTTAACTCTATTTTTCTGATCACCTTTACCGCCAGACCTGATTTTCTCCATCAGTTAGTGTTTTATTTTTGACTTATTTAATCTTCTAGTTGCCAGTAAACTATTTCCAGCTCTCACCCAGGCCATTCCCACAGATACAGCCCCAACTACGCTTCCTTAATTTCAAGTGGCGCAGATGTGAAAGGAAATTTGTTTAGCCATATAGATCAAATAAAACACTACTGGATCCAATTCTCATCATTTAAGACTGTTACTGTTCTGTAATCATTGCAGGAATACATAACCAATACCTTATTTCCTCAAGTAGAAATTGTCTTTCCCCCGCAACCTTCCCTTCACACCCCATCCTCTAGCCTCACCTCCAACAATTAGTAAGAACAAGTCATGGACTTCTTTTCACGAAGATTGAGGCAATCCAATTGGTGCTTCTGTAGCATCCCTTACTTCTCCAAGGCCTCTGGATCAAACTTCCTCTAAAAATCTCCCCTCCCCTAATCGTGAATTTCTATCTTTCTGATCCATTTCCATTCATGTCTTCTCTGAGCTCATCTTGTCCATCAGACACACCTCCTGCTCCCTCAATCCTATTCCAATGAAACTGATCAACACCTAACTTTCCTCCTGATAGACAATATTGTCAACTATTCTGTCTGTCTCTCTCTCTTTCCTTTGAATGTACTATCACTCCACATGAGGAGAAAGGATAACATGATCATCATTAAACCAGTCCTCTCCTTAGCATTTTGATTTTTTTTTCATGAAATGTTAGCATCACTGGAAAAGCCAGCATTTGTTGTCTATCCTTAAAAATCCTTAAAAAGATGGTGATGGATTATCTTCTTGAACTGCAGCAGTATTCACTGTATAGGCACATGCACAGTGCTGCTGGGAACGGAGCTCCAGGATGTGTTTGTTGACCTTGTTCTTTTAAGTGGTAGAAGTCATGAGTTTTGAGGGTACTGTCAAAGGAGTATTGGTAAATCTCTGCAAAGCATCTTGTGGATGGTATACACTGCTGTCACTATGCGTCAGTGGTGGACAGCATGAATGTTTTAAGATCACGGATGGGGTGTCAATCAAGAGACTGCTTTGTTCTGGATGGTGTTAACCTTATTGATTGTTATTGGAGCTGCTTCTGTCCAGATAAACAGGAAATATTCCATCTCACTCCAGACTTTGCGCGTGGCAGACAGAATTGTAGTGATTGGAAAACTAGATGAGGGGGAGTCAGCAGCATGAGGACAGAGTGACAGATTGAAGCTCTGTATGATCACATTGCTCAAGAGTATTACAGATTCAGGTCCAGAGGAGATACTAACAAGAAATACTAACAAAGGAATGACATCCCTATAAGTGCAGCTGAATGGCCAAATTTAAAAATATTAATGAATTACTTTTTCAATACATATTAAACTAATACCAACATGATTTTTACCTCTTGTATATTAATTACATCAAGGGAATGTAACTTATGGAAATTAACATTGGGCAAAAGGAAACATTATGAAGACTGTCAAAAAGGTCCATTTGACAGAGGATCTTAAAGGGGAGAATAAGAAAGAGAAGTTTGGGGAAGGAATTCCAGAAGAAAGTCCTAAAATATGAAGGTACAGTTAACAAAGTTATGTGAAGATCAGTATGGTATGTTGAAGAGGCCAGTATTTGGAGAAAAGAGTTCTCAAGGGCTTGAAAGGCAATAGTAGGATAACAGTCTGAGCAGCACATTATGTCCCACAAATTACAGCAGTCTCCATCCTACATGACAAAATCTTTTGAGTTCTTCCTTTGCTGGGCAAGCAAAATAAAACCCAGCAACTGTCACTAGCTCCCTGCTAGGCCCATGTTCCTGATTATTATTTAATAATTCCCATTGCAAAGTTTATAAATGAGCATGAAGTATAAACATATCAGTCATAGCTTTAATAGATCCTTACTCCCCAAGTACTTGCTCCCTCTTAGGACATCAGTGATCAGGTTTATCCCATGTGGATGCTTAAAAGCAAGGTGATGAGCAAGAAAAGTTCTTCTCACAGTTAGAACACCTGTACAGTTTCTCCCCTGTGTGAAAACATCAGTCAATTGTAAGGGGTGATGACAGGTAGGACGTATAAATGAGTTGCTTCTCACCAATGCTGCTATGCGGACAGCAGTACTGTTTCAATTCCATGAGTGTGTTCATGAATAGCCATAAACGACGAATGTGTCAAGATCTTCTCATGACATCAACGAATGAATGGACATTTCCTGTATGGATGTGCTTGTAGAAAGGAATGGATGAGTAAGTGACAATGTCCTCACGATATTTATACAGAAGACTCTCCTTACTCTAGTACCTTCCCTGTTGCTATGAAGGATAAAAGGTTCTGATTCTGATGACTGTGAAAGTTGACCAAATTTGGATATTGCCCTTCCATAATTCCCAAGCTCCATTCCTTCACAGCCAGGAGACCTGCAAAAGGGTTCAATTAAAATTCTAAGCAGCAGCTACATCAAAGTCCCTTTGCCAGGCTAGCAGCCTATACAATGAAGAAGGCGACAACAACAAAAAAAGGATAATGTTCTGGAATCTATTTTTCTGCACGTAACCTTCAAGTCCCAATTTGTTTAACATTTAACTGTAAACATAATAAGTTACTTGTGGGACTTAGGGATAAAACAGCACCTGGACTGGAGCGTAATTAATAATTTCTTCTAAGACTGCTAGCGGATTGAGCGAAATATATAAGTATGCTAAGCCCATCACACAGACATTTGCTTGCACTTAGGTTGGCAAACTATTTCAACAAGGGTGCTTTAGATCAAGCTCTACTGATATATCAAGCTACAAAAATTGTAGGAGCAACACTTAAAATACAACCAGAGGATGTTCATGATAGTTCTCTGAAAGGAGAACACAGCTAGATCCATTCATCCAATTTAGAACCTTTTAGAACTAAGAAGAGAAGGAATTTCTCCAACAGGGTGGTTAATCAATGAACTCATTGCTGGAAAAAGCTGTGGAGGCCAAGACATTGAGTGTACTTAAGGAGATACAAGTTCCTGATAAAGGAGGTAAAGCAGGAGAATGGGGTTGACAAACCTGTCAGCAATGAACAAATGGTAGAGCAGACTCGATGGCTGAATGACTTAATTTAGATTTAGATTTTATTGTCACGTGTACTTGAGCACAGGAATTTCGGAGCACAATGAAAAGTGTACAAAGTTACCATTCTCCGGCACCATCTGAGTGTTCAAAAGACAGGATTGAGAAACAGCCAAAAGGAAAGAAAACCTCCAGATCACTCCTGCCTCCACCATGAGTTTTTGCCTCCAGAAAAACAAAGCCATAAAGTCCATCCCTATGTCTGCAAACTGGAATCGGTTTGAAGTGTAAGAGCAACGATGACTTTTGGCAATTGTGCAGAGTTTTAATGAGGCCACACCTGGTGTAGTGTGTGTAGTTTTGGTCTACATTCCTAAAGACAGAGTGCAAGAAAGGTTCACCAGTTGATTCCTGAGATAAAAGGTCTGTCTCATGAGGAGGAGGGATTGAATAAACAGATTCATAATCTCTGGAGTTGAGAAGAATGAGACATGGTCTGAAGGGACTTGACAGGATCAATGCTGAAAGGAGATTTCCTCTATCTGGAGAATCTACAACGAGAAGTAGTTTCACGGTGAGTGCTCAATCATTTCTGGTGGAGAAGTTTGTGAAGCCTTGAATTATCTACACTGTTTAGACATTGAATATTTTCAAGACTACAAGAAGGAAATCAAGGGGTACTGAAGGAAAGTGTAATTGAAATTGAGCATCAGCTGTAATTGTATTGGAACATAAAGCTGTACAGCACAGGAGTGGGTTCTTCAGCCCATAATGTTATGCTGAACATGATGTCAAGTTAAACTAATCCCTTCTGCCTGACCTTGGTCCATATCCCTCCATTCCTTGCATATTCATGCACTTATCTAAAAGTCCCTTAAATGCCCTTAGCGTATGTGCCTCGACCACCACTCCGGCAATGCATTCTAGACTCTTACCACTCTGTTTTAAAAAACCTGCCCCTCATGTCTCCTTCAAACTTTCCCCCTCTCACCAGAACTGCATGCCATCTTGTATTAGACATTACATCTGTGTAAAAGGTTCTGACCGTCAACATTATCTCAATTTTATAGATTTCTATCAAGTCTCCCTCAGTCTCCACCACTAAAGAGAAAGCATCCTGACTTTTTCTAGCCTCTCCTTAAACCTCTGATCTTGGCAGGATCCTTGCAAACCTTCTCTGCATCCTCTCCAAAGCCTCCACATCGTTCCTGTAGTGTGGTGACCAGAATTGAACACAATTAAATGGCAAGGAGGCTCAAGAGGCTGAATGGTGTAATCATGCTCTGAATTCTTCTGCTCCTATGTCCTATAGTTACTGGTAGACCTTGTCAATATCTAGTCTTTGGCATAATTCTGCTCCTATCTTATTGTCTAAGCAGGTCTGAGAGAGGCAGAGGGAAACCTCCTCCCGTATTATGTTCATGGCCCTGCCCCTGCCCCCACACATACTGTTATATAACTAAATGAAATTGATAATGGCAGACTTTCACAAAAACTGAAGATGAAAATACAAGACTCCAAGGCAAGAAGAAATGAACAGTAAATCTGCCCTTCGGCCAATCAATTCTACAGTCACAGTAATAATGCAAGAAACCAAAGCTGCAGTCAACTTGTGCTCAGCAAGATCTCACAACTGACAAAGATGGTAATAATCCTAAACCAAACCTGCAATGAAACTGAACAAAGGACAGTAAACTTTTGCTATAAATTCTGTGTCTTATGATCTTACACTCCACAATCACCTGATGAAGGAGCAGCACTCTGAAAGCTAATGCTTCCAAATAAACCTGTTGGATTATAACCTGGTGTTGTGATTTTTAACTTTGTACACCGGCACCTCCAAATCATAAACAAAACCAGGTTACAACAAAGTACTGCAGATGCTGGAGATCTGAAATAAAAGCAGAAACTATTGGAGAAACTCAGCAGGTCTGACAATATCGTGGAGAGAGAAACAGGGTTAACTTTTTGAGTCTGATATGACTTCTTCACAATTGCCTAAGGCTTTTGTCAGGCAGAAGCAGCAATCTTACCTTATTAGCACTTTTCAAGATTCAAAGCTCCTGCCACACAGAATTGGATGAGTTCCATGTCCAATGGGTTTTTTTTTCCCTCACATGAAGAAAGAAGAATGGAAAGTAAACCCCACATTTTGATGGAAAAGCAGTATAAGTTCAGATATGAACAAAATCAATCAGCTTTTGTCCAGTGAGATCAGTAAACATTTGGTCAACGCGTTACCACAGGCCTTACCCTATTCCAACTACACGACCATGCCTGTCAATCACAGGCATCCCACCCCCTCAAACACCCACCAGGCTTTGGGGTGACCGAGGGTCTTTGCGCATTGCTTCCTGGGAGCTGAAGTCCACCGACCTCGGCAGTCTCACGTTAACCTTTGCTCTGGAACTACAAATCCCGGCAAGCGTTGTGCACATGCGTCATTGAGCAGGCGCGGTGCTGACGAGCCGGCCGGCTGGCTGGCGGAGCGAATATGGCGACTTATGTAGAAATCATCCGGCACGAGTTCCCTGACATCGACTCCGAGCTTTTCCAATACGTGACAGGTGAGGGAAGCTCCGTCCATGTTTTGGTTTGGTCACTGCTCACAGCGATTTGAGTTCTCCTTCCGGACAGTTAGTTTCGTTTACAGGTTCCTATCTATTAGGTGGTGAAACCCGGGCCCGGTCGGTTTGAAATAGAATCGGATAAACTTAGCGGGTTACGTAGTATTTGCAGGGAGAACAACAGAATTAACGGTTTGACTTTGATATGATTTCTGTCCGTTCTGCTTTGCCTAATTGTACTGTCGACCACCTCATTCCAAAGGGGAGGCGCCTCTCAGTGACTAACACTGACCCCCCCCCCCCCCCCCCCCTTACACCCAAAACCGAGTCAGAGGACGTGGGTTCAATAGATTGGAGCTCAAAGTCTAGGTTGATACTATTAGTAAGGTGAAGTCGCTATAGTCCCAGAGGATCATGGAGTTATTCTTTGAGAGAGAGAGAGAGAGAGATATGACTAGTTGTGAGTTTAACCTTAGGGTCAACCACGCCTCAGGCTAGGGGGCAATGATGAGAAAGTGGAGCCTTCACGGTTGTCTCAGCCGGGAATTGAATAAAGTAAAGACCTGCGGATCGTGAACATCTGAAGTAAAATTGAAATTGCTGGAGAAACTCAGCAGTTCTGGCAGCATCAGTGGTGAAAAAGCAGAGTTGACATTTTGAATCCAGTCACCCTCCTCCTGTGCTGATAACAGCTCTGAAAAGTTACTGTTTATGCTGATGACAGTGGTGGAAGGTTTGGGGGAAGAGGACTAAAAGGTAAGTGAACGAGTTGTGAGGGAGTTCAGAGAATGAGAAGGACAGACTAAGGGATGGCTGATAGCAAGGCAAGGAAGGAGAAAAGTTGATAACAGGGATAATAAGTAGGTGAAATTGGTTGACTGTGTTGAAAGCAGCCCATGATAATGGAGAAAGAGAGGACTGCAGATGCTGGAGAATTGAGAATGTGGTGCTGGAAAAGCACAGCAGGTCAGACAGCATCCAAGGAGCAGGAAAATTGACATTTTGGCAAAAGCCCTTCATCAGCAATAAGCCTTGTGAGCCGAGGGGTTGGAGAGATAAATAGGAGAGGAGTGGTGCTGGGAGGAGTGTAGCTGAGAGTGTGAAAGATAGATGAAGGTGGGAGTCATGGTGATAGGTCAGAGAGAAGGGTGGAGCAGATAGGTGGGAGGAAAGATGGACAGGTTGGACAGGTCATGAAGGGGGTGCCGAGTTGGCAGGTTGGATCTGGGAAAAGGTGGGGAAAGGGGAAATGAGGAAACTGGTGAAATTTACATTGATGCCATATGGTTGGAGGGTTCCAAGGTGCTGTTGGAGAGTCAGTCGAAAAGTGTGGCACTGGAAAAAGGCACAGCAGGTCAGGCAGCATCTGAGGAGCAGGAGAGTTGATGTTTTGTGCATAAGTCATTCATCAGGAGGGAATTGGGAGCTGAGAGAGAGAAATTGGGGGTGGGGGTGAGGGGCAAGTAGAAGGGATGGCGATAGATTAGATTAGATTACTTAGTGTGGAAACAGGCCCTTCAGCCCAACAAGTCCACACCGACCCACCGAAGCGCAACCCACCCATTCCCCTTCATTTACCCCTTTTTTACCTAACACTACGGGCAATTTAGCATGGCCAATTCACCTGGCCTGCACATCTTTGGACTGTGGGAGGAAACTGGAGCACCCAGAGGAAACCCACGCAGACATGGGGAGAATGTGTAAACTCCACACAGTCAGTCGCCTGAGTCAGGAATTGAACCTGGGTCTCTGGCGCTGTGAGGCAGCAGTGCTAACCACCGTGCCGCCCACAAAAGTCAGTGGCCTGAGGTGGGAATTGAACCCGGGTCTCTGGTGTTGTGAGGCAGCAGTGCTAACCACTGTGCCACCATTCCCCTTGGATAGATAGATGGATGCAAGTGTGAGGTGATTATTATAGGTTGGTAGGGAGGGTGGAGTGGATAGGTGGGAAGGAAAATGGACAGGTAGATCAGGTTAAGAGGGCAGTGCTGATTGGAGGATTGGATCTGGGATAAGGTGTGGGGATGGGAGGATGGAAACCAAGCATATACTTTGTTCCCCACCCCTATCTACGTTTCGCAGAGATAACTCCTTCTGTGACTTCCTCATTAGATCCCATGCTGTCCACCAACCCATTTTCGAAATCTGGCACGTTCCTCTGCTGCACAAACCTGCACCCACAAAACCTCCCTCACCTCAGTCCAAGGCCCTAAAGGATCATTTCAAATCTGGCAGCAATTTTCCTGCACATCAACCCGTCTCATTTACTGTATCCATTGCTCTTGATGTGGTCTCCTCTACATCAGGGAGACTGAGCACCAATTCGCAGAGTGGCTCAGGGAATAACTCTGGTCCACACGCACCAAACAATCCCAAAGCCCTGTGGCCAACCATTTCAACTCCCTCGAGCATTCAAATCCTGGCCGTCCTCCACCGCCAAATCAATCCACCCACCAGCTGGAGGAAGAAAGCTTCACCTTCCACCTCGTGACCCTATGTGGCATCAACATTGACTTCACCAGTTTTCATATCTCCCCACCTTATCCCAGATCTAACCCTCCAACTTGGCACCGCCCTCTTGACCTAACATACCTGATTATCTTTCTTCCTTCCCACCTACCTGCTTGATCTATCACAATCCCCTCCCATCTGCCTTCCTCCGTCCCCCCTATTATCTCTCATCCCCCTTCCCCCTCCACATTCCTGATGAAGGGCTTACGCCTGAAATGTCGACTCTCCTGCTCCTTGGATGCTGCCTGACCTGCTGTGCTTTTTCCAGCGTTACATTTTTCAACATGATAACAGGGCCTGGAGTTTGGGAGTGGATAAACAACTTAGAGAGAGGTGTTCAGACTCCAACATTATTGAATTCCCTATTGAATCCTAAAGACTGCTTACTGCCCAAGTGGAAAATGAGATGCTGCCCTTCAAGTTTTGTCAGAGCACTGCAGCAAACCCAAGACCAAAATGTTGACCAAGGAGCAGAATGATGTGTTGAAGTGAAAGGCAACTGGAAGCTTGCAGGATTTTTATGGACAGACTATAGGTGTTCTCCCAATGTAGAGGGAGTAACGTTGTGAATAGTAGGAATTGAATCTGTGCTTTTGGTGTCACTCTGTATTGTAGACCAGGCATTCAGCCAACTGACCTCATGGTTGAGGGAACAATTCCCTGTTGGAGGGTCAATCCTTATGGCATGCTGGGTGGTCAGCTCTTATGCAATGTTAAACTAAATTCCTATCTAACCTGTCAGCTGGGCATCAAAGTGCCCACTATCATTATTCTGGCAAACCACAGTGTTCTTGGTGTCCAATATTCATCTCTCAATAAGTATGTTAAAAATTCTTAGTACTTTGTATAAATATTTGTGCAAATTTGCTATGAGTATACTGTACCTTTTGTGCTGTGCCTGTGCAAGAGCAACATGGGCTGTTCCAAGCCCTAACCTTTTCCTGTAGTGCAATGTTTTTCTCTTCAGATGATTGTCCAATTCTATTGAAAGCTATGATTGAATCTCCCTCCACTTCTCTATCAGGCAGTAGACTCAGTTGTAAAAATAATTGTAGACAATTCTTATTTTTTTGTTAAATCACTTCACATTTTCTGACACTGAAATATTCACGTCTTTGTCAAAACTCTGATTCAAGACACTAGCCTCAGGAATCTTTTCTGCCCTTACTCCCATGGCTTGAATTGGGTGCATAGTTTTTCTGTTTGACTTGCTAGTTGCTGCTCTGTTGTAATGGGACATTTGATTCTGTTAAAACCCTTGTGCACTCTACCTTTAAATTTCAGCTATTCATGGTGTCTTAGTCATTGTGGGTTCCTTGTTTAATATCGCAGTCATCATTGTATGTTTTAGTTCACTGATACTTTGACCCTCTGAGGTGATAGTTAAAAAGTGTTTTTTTGACATTTATTTATTTAAGGCAACAAGCTGAAAATTGTTTACAAATGCCTTGATTCTCAAATTTGGAAGTAAGTTGAGGAGATGTGCTTTCATAGAAAGCACGTGTTACAAAATCCTGAATTGTAGCTTCATGGAAACATAAGTGTTAAGGTTGAGAATACAATTTAGTATCTAAGGACAACAATTTCTGACTTTCTTTTAGAACAGTTCACACTATTGTTCAGCCGTTTTGATTTGTTAAATATGAATATAAGTAATGTATGGTTGTGTTCCATTGAACCAAGATTAATTTTAAATCAGTTGCTGAAGATGCCATTCAGATGCTCACGCACAACATTTTGTCAATGTTGCAGGCTATAAGGGATTCACCAGAACATAATTCTCCTTGGCACATTTGGTTCTGGTATTGAGACCTTGGTTCTCCATCATCATCACATGTGTTTTGGAAGTCTCTTCATTTTTAAGATGTGCCTTGTCAAGTCTGTTCCTAATTACGTTCAGTAAATTTTTGTTTATTCAATCTTTGTAGCACTTTTTTATTTTTCTGTCCAACTCATCCTTTTTATTCTCCTCCAAACTGGATATTTAAGTTGTTCACCTTTTCCCATTATGTCCAAGTCTTTCATTCACACAAAACATTACTCAAAATCAGGTCCATTACAAGTTGCTTCTTGGCAATTGTTTGTATTCCCCAGCTTGATAATTGTCTTACTGTGAATTACTGTAACAGAAAATACATGGGCTCAGACACATAGGAATCAGCAGACCTGATGATTAAACACAAGATGGTGTTGTATAAGGTTATTGTGTCCAGCTCTCTATTACCCAGAACAGATAACTATACCTTGATCAATTGAACTTTTGTAAAACCGGAACTTGCATTCAATAGACATTCCGAGGTGATTCAGGTGAGCAGCATAACAAAATTTTGTACTCTGATACAAAGAATAATAAAAGCAGATAACCAAAGACTGGATCAAAAAAGTAGATTTTAAGGACTCTTTTGAAGTCAGAATTTTATGCAGGGCCTTAGCAGTTGATGGTTCACCACCAGTGGTTGAACAAGTATAATTGGAGATGTTCAAGATGCTAAAATTGGAACAGAGTGATATTTAAGAGTTGTAGGGCTGGGAAATTGAAAGCTATGGAGGGATTTAGAAATAAGAATGACAGTTGTTAAATTGAGACCCCAATTAATTGAGGGATCATTATAAATCAGTAAGCATACAGAATATGAACCACAGAATTTTAGATAACATTAGATTTTCGGAGGGTGGAAAGTGGGAGATAAACCAGAAATGCATTGAAGCAGTTGTTCCTGGTGGTACCAAATGAATGGGTGAGAGTTTAAGCAGTAGGTAATCTAAGGCGGGGCGGAGTCAGAGACAATAAAACGTAAGAGCAGTCCATCTGCCGTCCAATTAGATTTTGTCTGATAATTCTCAAATCCATTTTTCTGCTTTGTCCCCATAATTTATGAAATCCTTACCCCGATTAAAGATCTTTCTATCATGGCCTTGAATGTGCTAAACAACTCAACTCTGCAGTCTTCTGCAAAGAATTCCAGATTCACTCACCTCTGAGACAAAAAACATCCTCTTCAGCTTTGTTTTAAGTGACTCCTTACATTGAGATTATGACCTCTGGTCCGAGACTCTTGCTCAAAAGGTAACAATGTTTCAGCATCTACCTTGTCAAGCTCTTTAAAGCTGTAGTGATGAAAATAGATGCCAAATAGCTGAAATATTTGCTCCCTTATTGAGTTTGGTGATGGCACAAAGATTGTTGATGACACAAATACTCTGAGCATTTCCAACCCAATGACTATCATTACTTAATAGGTAAGGACAGCACATGCATGGGAAATGCAACAGTTCCACAATTTCCTCTCAGTCACACACCATTCTACTTGCTTGTATCACTGTTTTTTCATTCATGATTAGTAAGTTAAAATATTGGGCCTCCTGGCCTAACAGCTTTGTGAATGAGCCATCACCCCTCAGTCCACAATGGTTTGATGAGAAACACCACATCAAATTAATGTGGATAGTTGACTTCTAGCTTTACCAGCTATACCCAAATTGTGAGAATGACTCAAAAACCCTTGAAAAACTACACTTCTGTGAATTGTAGGAGGATGTTTGATGCTGTGAAACCAAGTAGAGTCATATAGCATGGTAACAGACCCTTGGGTCCAACATATCAATGCTAAATGTAATCCCAAACTGAACTAGTCCCACCTGCCTGTTCCTGGTCCATATCATTCCAAGCCTTTTGTATTCATGTACTTATCCACATAACTTTTAAACATTGTATCTGCCACTTCCCCGGGAAGTTTATTCCAAACAGGAACCATTCGCTGTGTAAAAAGAATTCATCCCGTATATCTTTTTAAAATCTCTCTTCTCTCATTCTCTCACCTTTAAAAATGTGCTGCCTTGAAATTCCACCCCCCCGCCCAAAAAAAAATCTAGGGAAAAGACAACTGCCATCAACTCTATCTATACCCCTCATTATTTCATAATCTTTGATAAGGTCACCCTTCAGCCTCTTATGCTCCAGTGGAAAAAGTCCCAGCTTATTCAGCCTTTCTATATAACTCAAACGTCCATACCCGCAACATTGTGGGAAATCTCTTCTGAACCCTCGGGTTGTAAGTTTGCACGCTGAGCTGGTGGCTTTGTTCTCAGACATGACTTCACTATGCTAGGTAACATCATCAGTGAGCCTCCAGTGAAATGGTGTTCTGTCATGCTTTTTATCTGTGTATCTTGGTCTCTTAAGGTGGGTGATGTCATTTCCAGTTCTTTTTCTTAGAGGTTGGTTAATGGGGTCCAAATTGATGTGTATATTGATGGAGCTCCTAGAGGCCTGGTATTCAAACTGGAACTCCATCAGTAAACACTTCGATTTAGACCCCATTTACCAACCTCTGAGAAAAAGAACCGGAAATATTATTACCCACCTTAAGAGACCAGGACAGAACACCATCGCTTCATTGGAGGCTCACTGATGTTACCTAGCATGGTGGTGAAATGTCTGAAAACAAACCTGCCAGCTCAGTGAGCACATGTACAACCTGAACTTCCACCTGAGATACAAATCTTCTCAAAAATCGCTCTTCTGAACCCTCTCCAGCCTAATATCCTTTCTGTAACTGGGCGACTAGAACTGGACACAATATTCCAGAAGAGACCTCACCATGTCCTATGCAACCTCAACATATCTTCTCAACTCCTATACTTAACAGACTGATCAATGAAGTTGAGCATGCCAAATGCCTTTTTAATCACCCTGTGTATATGTGACGCAAACTTCAAAGATTTATGTACCTGTACCACTAGGTCCCTCTGTTCTACAGCACGAACCAAGGCTGTACTATTAATTGTATAAGTCCTACCCTTGTTCGTTATACCAAAATGCAATACCTTGCACTTATCCAGATTGAACTCTGCCTGCCATTTTTCAGCCCATTGACCTATTTGATCAAGATCCCTTTGTAATCTTAGAAAATCTTCTTAACTTCGTGGCATATTGGACAGTTTGGTATCATCTGCAAACTTGCTAACTATGTCTTCTATATTTTTGTTCAAATAATTTACATAAATGACAAAGAAAAGAGGATCCAGAACTGAACCCTTTTACTGAGTTAAGAGCTGTTAACTCTTTGAGGCCTGATCACCGAAGCCTATCTGTGTAGAGTCTTGGCCTCAATTAGGAAGAACTCCATGTACCTGTGGAAAAAGAATCACGTGAGACTTTAACTTAATCACAACATAAGAAAGAGCAACAGAAGGAATACATTGGTCACTTAAACTGCTCAGCAGTTTGCCAAATTTGTGGCTGAGTTTCATACTTAATCTCTGATATTCTCCACAGAAACCAATTGAACAACGATTGCAGCTGAATTTTTAAAAACTTTTCTTCCATGTATTCCAGGTCTGAGATTAGCAAAATTTTAAAAATATATGCAGGGGAATGTAAAGCCACTGATTATCTCATTGTTACATTTATCGTTAAAATCCTAGCATGTATAAATATCTTAACAAGTGTATGAAAATCTAACATCTTGCAATCTTGCTATGCAAATGAACAAATGTTATTGACTAATCTGTCATTTGAAAGAAAAGCCTATCATCACACTTCCAGGATGAGATTTAGTAGAACCTGTTAGTCAAATTCCTTTTGAGGCTCAGTGGATGCTGTCCAGCCCAACAAAAACTTGAGAAAGCAGATAACTGAGGCCACATTTGGGCGGCACGGTGGCACAGTCGTTAGCACTGCTGCCTCAATTCCCGACTCAGGCGACTGTCTTTGTGGAGTTTGCACGTTCTCCCTGTGTCTGCGTGGGTTTCCTCTGGGTGCTCCGGTTTCCTCCCACAGTCCAAAGACGTGCAGGTCAGGTGAATTGGCCATGCTAAATTGCCCGTAGTGTTAGGTAAAGGGATAAATGTAGGGGAATGGGTGGGTTGCGCTTCGGCGGGCCGGTGTGGACTCGTTAGGCCGAAGGGCCTGTTTCCACACTTTAAGTAATCTAATCTAATCTAAAACAGGCTGGGGCTGTTTACTCTGGAACATTGAGTAAAAGTGAGCAGAGATAAGCCAAGAGAAGTACTGAAGAGGGTTATCAAGCAGTGTAATGTAGTCATCCTTACATGAACCATTTGTTTTCAGTTTTCATCACATCTGCTTGTTGAATGAACCTCTCCCCACTGCCCTCCTCCAGACACTACTCCAGTAGTCATCATTGCAGAATTGTTTCTTGACATCCATTTTTAACTTGCCGTTTACTTTTCCTGTTTTGCTCTGTCAGGCCCCTTTTCTGTATCCTTGTTCTAAGTTTGAATATTTGCAAGTTACAGAATGAAGGGCAAACAAATTGAGTTTTGTTTACTCAAAGCATGAGGCATGAGAGTTGTTCTCAGGTGAGCCTTTGAAATGACCCATATAAATGGTTCAGAAAAATAACTGAATGATAGAGAATGAAGCAAATGGTGTGGAGGTGAATGCCAATGTGAGATTACTCAGAAGTATTTGCTGTATTTGGTTTGCTGATGGGTATATGAATAGGAAGGGTTTGGAGGGATTTGAGTGGGACTAGATTGGGTTGGGATATCTGGTCGGCGAAGACTAGTTGGACCGAAGAGTCTGTTTCCGTGCTGTACATCTCTATCTCTCTAAGGTTCTTGCAATTCACCAGTCTTAGCAAATAGAGTTTAGTTGGAAACAAAGTTTGGGCTCAGCCAAACACAGTTGCACAAGTGATGAAATGGGACTTTGTACGTCAGACTCTGGGGTGAGTTTCGCGTGGGGTACATCTGCAGAGGAGTTCTGAGAATGCTTTTTCATTCAATGGTTTGATTACATTAATAATTTGATGAGGCTCCACTAAGTTACGTTGACAGACGCAGAAGTGCGTTCCAGCTTGTCCAGCAAAAGTGAACCAACCGTCTCTGACGGTACATCGATCAATGTTTCAAGTTTCCTCACAAACTACCTTTTGCCCAGCTATTGATATCACTTTCCTATGAAACACAAATAGATAGCTCTATACAGTTGGGGAAAACATAACTTGGACTTGAGCTTAACAATTTTTCACTCCCTCCTTTTTTTTAAGATATTGGTTCACTTCTGCATTTCATTTACTGCAAACTTAAAACAAGTTAATCCTTGTGACTTTCACCTGGAATATTCATTCATGCAAAAATAAACTGATGTGAAACACCTGTAGTGTAAAAGGGAACAAGTGGCTAAAGTCAACACATGATAGTGAATGGTAAAGTTATAACTCCCATGTTCTGTAAAATCACAAATATCTAGAGATAAGCAAGCTTATGTTCAGTTAAGCACTTGTATCATGTCATAAAATGAGAAAAACGCATTAATTTATGGATAGGAGTATTGAAATTCCTTGTTATGTCATTTTCTTCTTCTTATCCTTATGGCTGAATTATAATTAACCAAATCCTCACTGTATGTTAGCTGTTCTGAATTTGAGATAAAGTAGGTTATGTGATGCATGCCTTTGTGCTCATGAGGTATATGAAAAGAGAGTCAGCCATTGTTCATCCTCCTGGGGATCTCATTCTCCCCTTTCTGGAAAAATGATTGTTTAGCATTCAAGCGTGAGCAAACTGCAGTTTTGTTCAAAGTAAATATTGTTGAGAATACAATACTTGGGTCATTTGGTCCTTCTACACTGGCAGTTCTGCATTAAATATGATTGTGGCTTTGGCTGTACTTTCCTGTCAGCTCTCCAAAACTCTTAATGATTGAGTAACAGTTTTCACTTAGCTTGGAGTATATTCTAATATACCCATCCTCCAAAGGAGAATTCCAAAGATTAATAACCTGCTAAGAGAAAAGAAGAATCTCCTTGTTTCAGTGTTAAATGGAAGATGCCAATTTTTAAATTCTGCCTCTGGTTCTGAATACCACCTGCCTCTCACCTCAGCCCCCACCATATTCGCAAACATACACACACAGAAACATTCTCTTAGGATCTAAACTATCAGTTCCCTCAGAATCTTATTTTTACGACTTCATTTAATTCCAGAGGATGTGGGCCAACCTACTCCACCTTCCCTCGAAAGATTAAAGCCTGTTGAATCATTGTGTTCGCCCACTAATCCTTCTTGCAAAGTCCACACTGTGACAGACCATTCTGAACTCTGCCCCAATTTTTGTCTCCATTTAAACAACTATTTCCAATCTTGGTGTCGAATTGGTGGATCTCTTTTCCTTGTGTCATTTCTATTTTTGCCTACTCCAATTTTCTCCAGAATTGCCTCACTTGCTTCACATGTCTAAAAATCCAGTTCATCCAAAAATCTGCTTGCATCCTCTCCCTGCTGGCTCATTCTCTCTGTCCTAGTTGGTTAAGCAGCCTAATGCCTGAAATTTAAAGTTGTCATATTTCTGTTTAATTTTGTTTTCTCATTTTTCCCTACCTCTGTAATCATGAGTTTGACCTCTTGTACATTCCTTTCTTTAGCTCTGCTGTGGTGGCTGTACCTTAGGTTGTCTGAACTCTTATGGAATTTCCATCCTTGGTATCTCATATTAACTTATTATCCATCCTTTCCTTTGGCCTGTTTAGGGAGATTTTGTAAGGGGATTTATTTTCTGTTAAAAGTTGTGATGTGAATGTTGACAGGATTGGGTTCAGTGCAATGCTATCACAGGTCAGAAAGGCCTTTAAGTTGGCAACTTAACTCAAAAATTGCTGATTTAAAAAATGTTCAAAGACCTATGAGCCTTCTGCAGCAATAGCATCTCCAAGAAAGTAGGGAGGGCACAAAAAGCAATAATACTACTAAACTTTTACAAAAGCAAAATACCGCAGAAGCTAGAAATCTGAAAGCAAGCAGAAAATGCTGAAAGTACTGTCTCTCCACAGATGCAATCTGACCGGCTGAATAGTTCCAGCTTTTACTATTTTCATTTAAATGTTTAGGTGAATTTTGGTGAATGAGGTGGGATAATCAGTCTTCAAGAATCTACACCATATTTTCTCTGCTAAATGATGTGGTAGAGACCACACTAGAAGGTCAAGTGGCAAAGCTCAATTCAGAGTATCAGCAGATTTGCAAGTTCATTAATCTTGTATTCTAGATATTAAATTTTTCCTTGCAATAGTGAAGCTGTTTGTTTGGAGAAGAAGGATCAATTTCATACGATATGCCTAGTAAAATATTTGGCCTAGAATAAGGGGAAAAATGGACGGAGAGGCAAGAATATATGCATTTCTGCAGAAGTTCTACAGTTCGAGACAGCAATCTAAGAGCTGCTTTGTACTGTAAGAAAAAAACAGCCGACCATGAGATAGGCTGCAAGTTGAGAAGAGATTTCAAATTGGCTGCTATGTGTTACCTGAGAGCAACAATAGCTACTCTTCAAAAACAGTTAACTAATTGGGAGTCGTTTTGTAATGTCCTGAGAATGTGGAAGGTTCTATATAAATAGTCTTTTAAAATATACACAGAAGTCTTCCTGGAGCGTCGGAGGCTGAGGAGTGCCCTTACAGAGGTTTATAAAATCAGATGGGGCGTGGATTATGTAAATAGACAAGATCTTTTCCCTGGCTTTGAGGAGTCCAAAACTAGCGGGCATAGGTTTACGGTGAGAGGGAAAAGATTTAAAAGGAACCTAAGGTGCAGCGTTTTCATTCAAAGGGTGATGCGTGTATAGAATGAGCTGCCAGAGGAAGTGGTGAAGGCTGGTACAATTGCAACACTTAAGAGGCATCTGGATAGGTATATGAATTGGAAGGGTTTAGAGGGATATGGGCGAAGTGCTGGAAAATGGGACTGGATTAATGTTAGTATATCTGGTCGGCATGTGAAAATGTGTACAGGGTATAAGCATGCAGGAAAGAGTTAAGTTTGAGTTTTGTGAAACGAGGTTCAGCTGAGCATGACTCACATCAGATAAGAACTTAGAGTTCACAATGGCATGCTGGAGGCAAGGGTAATAGGTTAACAAAGTGAAAAAACAGTCATTATGTAAAGCCATTTAATAATATTGGAAGAATTCAGTATGCAAGATCAGCGAACAAGGGGGAAAAGTATCCATTGTATGAATCCAGTTAACAAGGTTAAGAACATTCATTGTATAACAATAAAGGGCTTGGTCTCTGCTATTGATACTTGATTATAACAGTCATAGAGTCATAGAGATGTACAGCATGGAAACAGACTCTTCGATCCAACCTGTCCATGCAGACCAGATATCCCAACCCAATCTAGTCCCACCTGCCAGCACCCGGCCTATATCTCTCCAAACCCTTCCTATTCATATACCCATCCAAATGCCTCTTAAATGTTGCAATTGTACCAGCGTCCACCACTTCCTTTGGCAGTTCATTCCATACCTGTACCACCCTCTGCGTGAAAAGGTTGCCCCTTTGGTCTCTTTTGTATCTTTCCCCTCTCACCCTAAAGCTATGCCCTCTAGTTCTGGACTCCCCAACCCCAGGGAAAAGACTTTGTCTATTTATCCTACCCATGCCCCTCATAATTTTGTAGACCTCTATAAGGTCACCCCTCAGCCTCTGATGCTCCAGGGAAAACAGCCCCAGCCTGTTCAGCCTCTCCCTGTAGCTCAAATCCTCCAACCCTGGCAACATCCTTGTAAATCTTTTCTGAACCCTTTCAAGTTTCACAACATTTTTCCGATAGGAAGGAGACCAGAATTGCACACAATATTCCAACAGTGGCCTAACCAATGTCCTGTACAGCCGCAAACATGACCTCCCAACTCCTGTACTCAATACTCTGACCAATAAAGGAAAGCATACCAAATGCTTTCTTCACTATCCTATCTATCTGCGACTCCACTTTCAAGGAGCTATGAACCTGCACTCCAAGGTCTCTTTGTTCAGCAACACTCCCTATGACCTTACCATTAAGTGTATAAGTCCTGCTAAGATTTGCTTTCCCAAAATGCAGCACCTCACATTTATCTGAATTAAACTCCATCTGCTGCTTCTCAGCCCATTGGCCCATCTGGTCAAGATCCTGTTGTAATCTGGGGTATCCCTCTTCGTTGTCCACTACAACTCTAATTTTGGTGTCATCAGCAAACTTACTAACTGTACCTCTAAAGCTCACATCCAAATCATTTATGTAAATGACAAAAAGTAGAGGACCCAGCACCGATCCTTGTGGCACTCCACTGGTCACAGTGCCTCCAGTCTGAAAAACGCCCCTTCACCACCACCCTCTGTCTTCGACCTTTGAGCCAGTTCTGTATCCAAATGGCTAGTTCTCACTATTCCATGCAATCTAACCTTGCTAATCAGTCTCCCATGGGGAAACTTGTCGAGTGCCTTCCTTTTAGAATAGATTACACACTGTGGAAACAGGCCCTTCGGCCCAACAAGTCCACACTGACCCTCCAAAGAGCAACCCACCCAGACCCACTCCCCTACATGTCCTCCTTCAGCTAACACTACGGGCAATTTAGCATGGCAAATTCACCTAACCTGCACATTTTTGGACTGTAGGAGAAAACTGTAGCACCCAGTGGAAACCCACGCAGTCACTGGGAGAGTGTGCAAACTCCACACAGACAGTTGCCTGAGGCGGGAATTGAACCCGGGTCTCTGGCGCTGTGAGGCAGCAGTGCTAACCGTTGTGCCACCGTGCTGCCCGTATACATCACATCTACCGCTCTGCTGCCATCAATCCTCTGTTACTTCTTCAAAAAACTCAATCAAGTTTGTGAGACTGAAGGGGGGGGGGTGGGCGGGAAACGGGATGATAATATTGGCGTAGTCAGCAGGATCCAAATGGATAGTTATGATCGGACAGTGTCAGCAACCGTCCAGGACACCGGCGTCGAGAGACGGACGGGCCCACAAGGTAAGATTTTAAACCTTGGTGTCTCTCAATGATCCTGTGTGCCGGGTCTCTTTCCCCCCCCCCCCCCCCCCCCCAATCGCTCTCTATTCTACGGATTCCTCGAACGGTAATAATTTGTTCAGTTGGGTGCTCAACCTACGATAATGTAGCTAATCATGTGGATTATTGAGGCAGACTTTTCTTAACAGGTACCAGGAAGACCCCAATTTATCAGGTGTCTGTCCCATTTGCCTTAAGGTACTTTAACCGTTTCAGATTTAACAATTATACCCATAAATCGATTCCCACTTGAACACAGCTCAAAGCTTAGCAGAGTGCAGAGGACTTGAACCCCGCCCCCCCCCACCCACCTCGGGGACTCGAACCCCAGTATCAGACCAAAGGTCTGTTTCCATGCTGTACATCTCTGTGATTCTGACTTTAATTGTCCCAAATACCAAGTGTTCTGTCTGAGCTCATATTCTTGTTTAAAATGGGAATGGAAATCAGAGCTATTGACATTTTGAATTTTAATATCGCCTGTAAACTTTATCATTAGACAACATGTTGCCAAAGTCATTAATTTGCTCTCTCCTTGTGCCCCCTCAACCCCATATCACCCTTTTGTTATCTGAGGTTGAGAGTTCCAATGAAGTGGCAAAACTGTCCAGTGGTGACTGTCATCAAGGTGTGATTGTTCTTTTCTCCAAACCTTGTCAATCAAGCAGTTTTTCACTGCCCTGATTGACCGATCTCTTCAGTGCTCCATTTGGTTAATCAAGTGTTTTTGTGGACATTGACGTAATGGTGTGGAGATACTTTGCACAGCAAAACAAGTGATAGGACAGTCCTGGGATCTCTCACGCACACACCTTAGCAATACGATCCCATTGTAGCCTCCTAAGTTATCGTGGATATAGCTATTTGCCCCTGCTCAGCAACTCCCAGCTCTCCATTTGGGCATTGAAATGGGATCGTCCTGGGACTAAAGTTGAGAGCACTGCTATCTCATCTGTCTTAATGAGTCGTGTCACAAGACAGCTGATAGTGTTCAGTAGCTGGACCAAGTTCAGGTTTTACTTTTCATCTCTGAAAGCAAGCCAATGAGTTTCATTTTGCAACTCCTAAAATTGGATAGCAATCCATGTTCGGCAATGGGACAAATATACCATGCTTCCACAATGCCAATATATGTTGCATGTACTCCCTAATGTGAAAATGCTGGTATTAGACTGGGGTGGACAAAGTCAGAAGTCAGACAACACCAGGTTATAATCCAACAGGTTTATTTGAAATCACAAGCTTTTGGAGCGCTGCTCCATCAGGTGAAGTGGAGAGAAGTACACAGGTACAAAATATGTAGGCGGAAATGCTCTGTGCCTGTGTGCTCCCCTTCACTTCACAGATTAAGGAATAAATCTGTTGGACCATAACCTGGGGTTGTGTGACTTCTGACTTTATATTTAAATGACGTGAAGACTACAAAGTTAAGCAAAATTCAAAATAGCATTTGAATTATGCTGTGCCTGAAACTCATGGTTGTATCCTGAGTGATGGGACATAGGTTCATTCAAGTGATTTTCTGATATATTAATCCACCAAGTTCAATATAGTTCTCTGAAGGAGGCAAACACTCACTAGAAGGGAACTTGAGCAACAGGATTCATAGCTCTATTTTTAGGATGTTCTGTGGAAGTCTGGATAACCCTCTCATTCCATTCCTTCTTTTTTAAAATTCACTCCTGGGCTGTGGATGTTACTGATACAACACAACAGGAGAGTGAGCAGCACTGAATTCCAAAGTTTAAAGTGTCTTTGGACTCAAAGCATTAACTTTGTGTCTCTCTCCACAGATCTGCCAGACCTGTTGTTTCTCCAGCACTTTCTGTTTTTACTTAAGATTTCCATCATCAGGTTTGTTTGGAGATCAAATAGTGCACTGAACATAAATCTTTTGATTGTCATAAGTGGACGTAGGCTGAGTGTGGCTTTGGTGCCATCGAATGCTAATGTTACAGTTCTTTGGTTTTCAAACTGGACTTCGGGAGAGCTGAGCAAGTCCATACTCTAAGACTATAGCATCTTTCAAATTCTATATTCTTTCTGTATCTTTTGATTTAATAGTACAATGTTTCTGTTTCTGTATTCTACTAAAGACTTTATACAATGTTAATTCTATTTTTCTTTGAACAGCTGTCACTGTTTTCTCTAATCAGGGATTTTTGAAATTGTGTTTTCCTCCATACTGAAAGTTCAACGACTTTTAAGCCAACTAAATTTATTCAAATGTTTGTCAGAACTTGACTTGTTTTTTTTCCACTATGATCCCCATTAGGTTTCCTTTGGAGTTTTTAAGGTCACTAGGGCTGTTTGTGACGATGAGCAAGGTTGAAGTGTGGCACCGATCTTCAGCTTCCCAACTGGGAAAGGTACTTTTAAACCTTTCATCTGAACCCAAGTTAATTAGCCCAGTTTTCCTCCCCAGCTTTGTAGAACTAGATACTCTTGAGTTTTGTTATAAAATAAAATACTTGACAGAAACAAAACTTGACACTGTGTACCCACCGATCAAATTCCTCAGTTTCTGTTCTTGAACCCGTCTACGTATCAGTGATTTTCCCTTGTTTTGCGTCTCTCCCATTCGGTGTGTAACCACATTCTTTACCTTATTTATCCTGACCTTCCTACTTTTAACTACGTTGCCATGGTCAGCTATAATCTATGAGTTAGATTGTGCTGTTCTTACATGATATTTTGTGTCCTTCCAAACTGTATTCAGACCTCAAGACTTATGACTGGAATATGGGAGATTAAGATTAAGGGGTGATTTGCTTGAGATTTTTGATTTTTTTTTTAATGGAATCAACAGGTTAGGTAGAAAATTTTTCTATCTTAAAATCTAAACCAGGCCATTTGGTAGAAAGGTTAAGACACACTTCTTTGCAAAAAGTGATACACAATGTGGAATTCTTTCCCCAAAATTGCAGTAGCTGCTGGGACTTGCCTTATTTTATCTACTAAAATCAGATAATTTTGGTGAGGCAACGGCAAGGGTGTAAAGCAAGGCAGGTTGATAGGCTTAGCATACAACACGGTCATAAAGATATACATCATGGAAACAGAGCCTTCTGTCCAACTCATCTGTGCTGACCAAATAATCTAACCTGATCTAGTCCCATTTGTCAGCATTTAGCCCATATCCCCCTCAACCCTTCCAAGTTCGTGTATTCATTGAGGTGTGTTTGAAATGTTGTAATGGCAGCTTATTTCATATATGCATCACTTCTGCATAAAAAGTTGCTGCTCAGATCCTTTTTAATTTTTCTCCCTCACCTTCAACCTATGCCTTAGCTGTTCATCCTATCCATGCCCCTCATGACTTTATAAAACTCTATAAGTCCATCCCTCAGCCTCTGACGCTGAAGGGGAAAAAAGTCCTAGTCTGTTTTACCTCCCCCAATGGCTTAAATGCTCCAATCCCAGCAACATCATTTTAACTTTTTTTTTAACCCTTTCAAGTTTAACAACATATTTTCTATAACAGGGAGACTATAACTGAAGGCAGCATTCTGAAAACCACCTCGAATTTGTTCACATTTGTTCACTTTGACACTTAAATCCTTTGGCTTTTCATGGTGACTTTGAACTTTGTACCTTAGTGCCTTAGTTTATGTTACTTTTTGTTGACATGATCTCTCAAATCATAGAATATCAGGGGATGTCTGAGAAAATACTGCATAGGTCCTTTTCAAATATCCTTCAGAACAGATATTATGTTAAGATATTATCTTAAAGGGCCAGAGGGTCGCCAATCTGTCAAATTGACAAAGCAATAAACCAGATAAACTGATCACATGTCAATGCCCGGCCAAGGGGTAATCTTCGAAGGATTATAATATGAGAAACCTAAATATTCTTCATAAAATAAATGGAAAATTGAAGACAGCAAATTTTTTTTTCATGGTGAATTATCTTGGATGGGGCTTGTTTATCAGCCTCCACTGCAGAAATGTAAGGGAAGGAAATAAACAGGAGCATAGAGGTACATGCAATAAGGGTACAACTGCAATCATTGGTGACTCCATATAGATTGGACAAACCAAACTAGCAATGATACTGTGGAGGCGGATTTCATGGAATGTATAGATGATGGTTTTTAAGATCAATATATTGAGGAATTAACTGGAGAACAAGCTATCCAAGAGTGGCTATTATGCAATGCGAAAGGATTAATGGACAGTCTTTTTCTGCAATTCCATTGCAGATAAATGCTAAAGAGAGAATTGTTCATTAAGATGGAAAGTAAAGTTTAGAAAAGGTTTAGTGTCTTCACTAGCAGAATTATATGACGAGTGTTCACCGTTGTTTACCTGTGGTTAAAATCCATTTTCTGATACAGAGATCTGGTCCAGGTTTTCTGTTGATTTGAGTGCATCGTAGATAAATTAAGAACTTTGCATACTTGAAATAGGCTTTACAATTTTTGTGACAACCCTGGGAATAGTGGGGCTAGAATTCCCGTTCACTAACACAATGAGGTGTAACATTCCACCAACCTTCACCCTCGGTTCAATGATGGTTTTGTGCTGTCTACAAATATCTTTCCCTACCACCTGAAAAAAGCAGCAGTGTAAACATCACAATGAGTTTCAGCAACTTGCTATTATAAGTGCTGTGATTCCTTCCATAGTCTTTGATTTAAAACGGTTCTTTTTTTCCCCACTTTAGTCCTCAATCAAAGGTACAAAAATTAAAATGATACTGTTTGCAATGGTATGCATGTGTTTTTTTTAAGCTTCTGCATGGTCATGCATGCACGTAGCTTACAGGGAATGTTACACTCAGTCTCATCACTGTGGAGAAGTCCTCTGAGGACTTTCATTTTTGTAACCTTGAAATTTAGTGTTCTTAGTCCACACATGATAAGGCTTTAGACATAATAGCTACAATTTTTGCAATGCGCTTGTTGATTTCCACATTGAGTGACAGATTGAGAGTGATTGAAGTGTGTATATTTCTGAAGTTATCAATAAATTGAGTGTCATCTTATCAATGGTGATAAATTGTGGTATGGCTATATCCTCAACAATAACATTGTTTCCCTGATACTGATCGTACATTGCAGCAGGTGTAAGTAAAATGCTGAATGTTGAAGCACTTTGACATTATTTGCTATCAATTACATTGTTGTTAGTTTGGCAACTTTATGTTTAGGTCATATCACGTAAATAGCTTCAAAAATATTGTGCACTTGTCCTTTTCAAATCGGAGTTCACTTTTTTGAGGACTGTACATAATAGCTGTAAAGTCTTGCTGCATTTGAGAGACCCAGAGATGATGCGCCATGAACAATTTTTCAGGACTATCCATGAAGTTTTGATGTAATTCTTTGGCAAGTTTTTATAAGTTTTCGAACTTTTGTGACCTTTTTGCCAAAATTGAGCACACTTCGTGCTCCTTGTCTTATATTTGGTGCAACAGGGAATATTTCCTGAGCCTAGAAATTCTGTTTCTGTAAAAATGATCAAAGATTATATGGAAAAATCCAAATGTGTTTGATGAATGCACATATCTATTGGAAAGACTTGAAACTATTCCTCAGCAAATGAAACTTATGACATTTTTAACAGCATGAATCATCCCAAGATATTTCGTGGAGGCATTTAAAACAAAGTATGATATTCGAGCATAAAGTGACATAGGTCACAATGACTAAAAGCTTGGTAAAAGAAGCTTTTAAGGAGCATCTTAAATCAGAAGAGTAAGGTTGAGACCAGGTATATTGGGACAGTAATCTAGTGCTTGCGCTCCAGGGAGCTGAAAGAGCAACCACTATTGTAATGATAATAATTGGGAATGTTCGAGAGGCCAGATCTAGAGGAATATAAATCAAATAGAGAATTGTTGGCTTGGAGGAGATGACAGAATTAAAGACCAAGGCCATGGAGGGTTAGGAGAACAGACTTTTCAAGTCAAATGGCTGCTTGTTAGCTTAGGTCAATGAGGAATGATAGAAACTGACTCATTGAGAGTTTAAGACATGGGTGGTTCACAGAGGTGTGAGAATGAATGTGAGATTACCAGTAGGACTGTGCTGAAATAGTTGAGTCAAGACATTAGTTCAATGAGTTTTCAGCTATATAAGCTGAGACAACGATGCAGTTAGAGAAGAGAAAGAGGTGGAAATAGGCAATCTTATTAATGGCATATACAGGGGAACCTCGATTATCCGAACAAGATGGGTAGGTACTATTTCGTTTGGATAATTGATTATTCGGTTAATCTATTCAATGCCTTTCCCCTGGGGCTTGGAGTTTTCTATTAAGTCTGCTCCCTGTTCAGACTAGGCAGCAGCACAGCATGTGCGAGGTCCCGCCCCCCTCAACCCCGTCCAACACTGCTCCCCACCCCTGCCCAATACTGCCCCCCCACCTGCCTCCAACCCACTCCAACACTGCCTTGCACGCCCCCAATCCCCGTCCAACACCGCCCCTGTCTGCCCTCCAACATGGCCCCCTGCCTGCCCCCCCAGACCCGTCCAACACCGCCCTCTGCCTGCCTCCAACACCCCAACCCCCCCGCCCATCCCCAATCCTGTCTCTGGGTCTGCCGGACACCCACGACAAGACTGCTGCTGCTGCTGATCCTATTACCTTTTGGAGGATGAGCCTCCCAATAGCGCATGTGCCACGCGCACCCATACATAATGTTTTATTGCAACTTTTCGACAGGTTCCACCTTTGCCTGTACAGGACAATGCGAGAGAGATTATCTGGGGAAGGGGGTTTTAGGGTACACCCCTCTGTAGAATTCCAGGGAAAGTGTCGGGGGGGAGAGAGGGTGGGAGGTCAGTCACTTAGAGACGGTGTCTGCGCTCCCATCAGTCCAGGACTATTGTCAGCAGCACTTTTAATCTCTGTAAGCAAAAGGCGCGATCAGTGTTTAATGTAATGCTTCTGTTGGGACCTCAAGATCTCCTTCGGATAATCCAACTTTCGGATGAATGGTATTCTGGTAATTGAGGTTCCTCTGTATATATGAAGTTGAAAACTGAGAATAAAATACAATAAGGTGAACAGACTAGTTTGCAGAACTAGAGTGTGTTGCTGGAAAAGCACAGCAGGTCAGGCATCATCTGAGGAGCAGGAGAATCGATGTTTAAGGGCTCTGGCCCGAAACGTCAATTCTTCTGCTCCTCGGGTGCTGCCTGCTTTTCCAGCAACACACACTCAACTCTGATGTCCAGCATCTGCAGACCTCATTTTCTCCTAGTTTACTGATGAAGAGACTGATTCCAGACTTATTGCTAAGGAGAAATGGTGTCGCTAACTAGCAATCAGGAATCGTTACAGTTGGACTGAGCAATGAGCAGTCAACGCAACACCAAGTGATGGTGAAACGATCAACACACAAAATTTCTTTCTGTCAGTTGTCCAATATATTCATTGCATGTCATTTGTTTTTCATTTTATTGGTCCAGATGATTTCTGCTTGATTTCTGCTTCTATATATTATCTGTTTTCAGCAAGGAGTGAAATTTCTTTCAGTTTCAGGATACATTGCATTATAATTTCAAACTTATTTAATATTGTCATCACGCTTATTTATTGTCATAAATTCAAGACAGTACTGAAATGCTATTGATAAAAAAAATTACACTTGGAATTTTTTGTGTAATATTCTTTACTCACTGCCTCAAATTACTGATTACTACCATCATAATTAACAGAGCTGTATTTGTTTTTCCCAAGACAGACTGGTGCCTGTAATTTCTATACCAATCTTAGACAAATCAGAATTGTAACCACCAGTACTCTCTGCCAGAGTCCGACAGTGTCAGACCTGTCTCTTCCAGTGCTGGAGACAATAGGTGCAGGAGTAGGCCATTCAGCCCTTCGAGCCTGCACCGCCATTCAATATGATCATGGCTGATCATTCCTAATCAGTATCCTCTTCCTGCCTTATCTCCATAACCCTTGATTCCACTATTTTTGAGAGCTGTATCCAACTCTTTCTTAAATGAATCCAGAGACTGGGCCTCCACTGGGCAGAGCATTCCACACAGCCACCACTCTCAGGGTGAAGACGTTTCTCCTCATCTCTGTCCTAAATGGTCTACCCTGTATTTTTAAGCTCTGTCCTCTGGTTCGGCACTCACCCATCAGCGGAAACATGTTTCCTGCTGCCAGAGTGTCCAATCCTTTCATAATCTTTTATGTCTCAATCAGATTCCCCCCCCCCCCCCCCCCCGTCTTCTAAACTCAAGGGTATACAAGCCCAGTCGCTTCAGTCTTTCAGTGTAAGGTAATCCCGCCATTCCAGGAATTGACCTCGCGAACCTACGCTGCACTCCCTCAATAGTCAATAGTCTTTCCTCAAATTCGGAGACCAGAACTGCACACAGTACTCCAGGTGTGGTCTCACCAGGGCCCTGTACAGCTGCAGAAGCACCTCTTTGCTTCTATACTCAATCCCTCTTGTTATGAAGGCCAGCATGCTCCCTTCTTCACTACCTGCTGTACCTGCATGCTTGCCTTCATTGACTGGTGGATAAGAATACCCAGATCTCTCTGTACTGCCCCTTTACCTAAATTGATTCCATTGAGGTAGTAATCTGCCTTCCTGGTCTTGCCACCAAAGTGGATAACCATACATTTATCCACATTAAACTGCATCTGCCCACTCACCTAACTTGTCCAGGTCACCCTGTAATCTCCTAACATCCTCATCACATTTCACCCTGCCACCCAGCTTTGTATCATCAGCAAATTTGCTAATGTTATTGCTGATACCATCTTCTATATCGTTAGCATATATTGTAAAAAGCTGCGGTCCCAGCACGGATTCCTGCGGTACCCCACTGGTCACTGCCTGCCATTCCGAAATGGAACCGTTTATCACTACCCTTTGTTTCCTATCAGCCAACCAATTTTCAATCCAATCTAGTACTTTGCCCCCAATACCATGTGCCCTAATTTTACTCACTAATCTCCTGTGTGGGACTTTATCAAAAGCTTTCTGAAAGCCCAGGTAGACTACATCTACTGGATCTCCCTCGTCCATCTTCAGAGTTACATCCTCAAAAAAGTCAAGAAGATTAGTCAAGCATGATTTCCCCTTCATAAATCCATGCTGGCTCTGTCCTATCCTGTTAATACTATCCAGATGTGCTGTAATTTCTTCCTTTATAATAGACTCCAGCATCTTTCCTACCACTGAGGTCAGACTAACTGGTCTATAACTTCCTGCTTTCTCTCTCCCACCTTTCTTAAAAACTGGTATAACATTAGCCACCCTCCTATCCTCAGGAACCGACCCCGAATCTATCAAACTCTGGAAAATAATCATCAACGCATCCACGATTTCCCGAGCCACCTCCTTCAGTACCCTGGGATGCAGACCATCAGGCCCCGGAGACTTATCAAACTTCAGAGCTAACAGTCTCTCCAACACCAAATCCTGGCAAATATAAATTCCCGTAAGTTCAGGTCCTTCAGCCACTGTTACCTCAGGGAGATTGCTTGTGTCTTCCCCAATGAACACAGATCTGAAGTACCCATTTAATTCCTCTGCCATTTCTTTGTTCCCTGTAATATATTCCCCTGTTTCTGTCTTCAAGGGCCCAATTTTAGTCCGAACCATTTTTTTGCCTTGCACATACCTAAAAAAGCTTTTACTATCCTCCTTTATATTATTGGCCAGTTTACCTGCGTACCTCATTTTTCCTCTGCGTATTTCCTTCTTAGTAATCCTCTGTTGCTCTTTAAAAGCTTCCCAGTCCTCAGTTTTCCCACTTATCTTTGCTATGTTATACTTTTCCCCTTTTAACTTTATATGTTTCTTAACTTCCCTCGACAGCCATGGCCGCCCATGCCTCCTCCTGGGATTGATCTTCCTTTTAGGAATGAACTGATCCTGCAATTTCTGTATTATACACAGAAATATCCGCCATTGTTCCTCCACGGTCATCCCTGCTAAGGTATTGCACCATTGAACTTTGGCCAGCTCCTCCCTCATAGCTCCATAGTTCCCTTTATTCAACAGAAGTACTGTCACTTCCGATTGTACCCTCTCCCTCTCAAATTGCAGATTGAAGCTTAATGTATTATGGTCACTACTTCCCAATGGCTCCTTCACTTTGAGGTCTCTGACCAATTCTGGTTCGTTACATAATTCCAGATCCAGAATTGCCTTCTCCCTGGTCGACTCCAGCACCAGCTGCTCTAAGAATCCATCTCTGAGGCACTCCACAAAGTCTCTCTCTTGAGGTCCAATACCATCCTGATTCTCCCAGTCTACCTGCATATTAAAATCCCCCATAACAACAGTAGTAACATCTTTGCGACAGGCCAATTTCAGCTCCTGATTCAACTTACATCCGACATCCAGACTACTGTTTGGGGGCCTGTAGATGACTCCCAAGAGGGTCTTTTTACCCTTAGTATTTCGCAGCTCTATCCACACTGACTCTATATCCCCTGACTCTAGGTCCCCCCACGCAAGGGACTGAATATCCTCCCTTACCAACAAGGCCACCCCACCCCCTCTGCCTGTCAGTCTGTCCTTACGATAACACGTGTAGCCTTGAATATTCATTTCCCAGGCCCTGTCCACTTGAAGCCACGTCTGTTATTCCCACAATATCGTATCTGCCAATTTCCAAAAGAGCCTCAAGCTCCTCCATCTTATGTCTAATGCTTCGTGCATTCATGTATATTATTTTTAATTTGTTACTGCTCTCACCCTTCCCATCAACCCCTATTTCACTCAACCTTACAGCATAACCCCTTTCTGAGTTTTCTGCCTCATTGATACAGTTGTCTTTCTTGACTTCTCTTGTTCTAACTTTCCCTTCAATTTCTTTTTTAAACATCCAGTTTGTCCCCTCCCCCTCGCTACTTAGTTTAAATGTAGCGGTGTTGCAGTAGAAAACCTGCCTGCCAGAATGCTGGTCCCTAACCTAATAAGGTGCAAACCGTCTCTCTTGTAGTACTTATGCTTACCACAAAATATACCCCAGTGATCCAAGAACTTAAATCCTTCCTTCCTGCACCAGTTCCCCAACCACATGTTCAAGTCCATGATCTCCCTGTTTCTGGCCACACCAGCCCGAGGAACTGGAAGCAAACCAGAGATAACCACCTTGGACATCCTGCTTTTCAGCCTTCTTCCTAGTTCTCCAAAGTCCCGCTGTAGTATGTTCCTCCTCTTCTTCCCGACATCATTTGTGCCGACATGCACCACCACCTCTGGCTCTTCACCCTCGTCCTTGAGGATTTCCTGCACTCTGTCCGCGATGTCTTTCACCCTGGCACCAGGAAGGCAACACACCATCCTTAAATCCCGTCTGCTGCCACAAAAACCCCGGTCAGTTCCTCTCATGGAGTCCCCTATTGCCACGGCTCTGTGCGATGTCCGACTCTTCCGCTCTGCCTCTGCGCCAATTTTTGATTGACAGACCTGGCCGCCTTGCGAACTGGCAGTGTCATCAGTCTCTACTGTTTCCAAAAGCTTCAACTTGTTCCTGACAGGTACTTCTCCCAGGGTCTCTTGCACCTGTCTGCTCTCTTCTGGCATGATTGGTGTAATAACCTCGCTGAAGGTCTTGTCCAGAAAGATCTCGTTCTCTCGGATGAGCCTAAGGTCCTCGAGTTCTTTCATCAGCACTGCAATATGCTTGGTCAATAGCTGAATGTGCACACACTTTCTACACATTTACGAGCCAGACACCAGAGTCGTTGACCTCCCACATCAAGCACGTAGCACAATGAACCAGCTGGGCAGTCATGTCTTCACCCTCTTCAACTGTGGCGTAATCACTTCACTCAACCTCCTTGTCAAAGACTCCTGAGCTGAAGCCTCACTCTTCGATCCAAACTTCCTTAGACCCTCTTTTTGTGGCAAGTCTGTGGACTCTTAATTTAGGTTAGAGGAGGAGGGAGGGAGGGAGAGAGACCCTACTTTGTAGGACCTGGGGTTTAGAACACACCCACTCTAATAGCAATCACTTACCTTCCCAACCGGCTTTGCGCTCCGCCTCAACTTCCGCCCAGCTCCCGCTGCTCTCTGCTGTCTCCAATGTTAAAGAATAGCAGCCATGTGCTCACCAGTACTGTGTCTCAGTGTTGGGTAGTGGCAGACCTGTCTCCAGAAATACTATATCCTGTTGTAATACAGTGACTGACCCTGTCCTGTGAAATGCAAGTTTGTTTCTTTGCTGTCAGTGCTAGTGGAGAACATATGATAATTCCATACACCAAGCACTAAATTTCATTGAAATTTAACTGGCAGTACTAGCTATATTGATAATGAGGTGTCATATTTGGTGCAAGTTTACTTTAAGATATGCAATAAGATATCTTTGTGTTCATACCTGCTTTGCTTACCTTTTCTAACTGCATATTAAAACACTATTAAGAATGAGATATTGTTTTTCCCAGGTGTTCTGGATAGCAGTGCTGCTGATTTTGAATCTGTTGATGAAATTTTTGATGCAGTTGGTGATGTTCTGCAAGAAGTGTCAGTTTCAAAAAATAAAGATGACGTACGAGAGATTTGTCAAAAAATGTTTAACACCCTTAAACTGTGAGTAAACATTTTCTTTCATACTTTTGTGTCATGGATGTTTTGTCAGCAAGATGAAAAATCTTAAATAGTTGTAAATGAAACTCCTTTAAAACCTGTACTGTCAAAACCTGCGTCAGTATAGCAGGAAAACATTCCACTTTGACTTGCACAACATTGTAGATATACCATGTTTGTGCCTTGTTCAATGGGCATGGGTTACTACAGAATGATATGATAACTTTTCATCCTTTGTAACAATGCAACATTCAGCAGTTGTCAACTTTGTAGTAGTTGAACCAAATGCCTAAGTTGTGCAGACATGAAGTTGGTGATAAAATAATGTTAATCCTTTGCGCCAGTAATGCCACTGTGATGCCATTTATCAAAGGGGGAGAGAGAAAGAGAGAGAGAGAGAGAGAGAGAGAGAGAGAGAGCGCGCCAGTAATGCCACTGTGATGCCATTTATCAAAGGTGGGGGGGGGGGGGGGGGGGGGGGGGAAAGAGAGAGAGAGAGAGAGAGAATTAGTGCAGCTTGACCTCAACGAGAGAGATCATGGGTGAAAATCTTAGAGTTTTCTTGACTCTGTAATGGGTGAAGATGTGATTCATGGAAAAAAGGCCTCATTAATAAAAGGAACTTCAATATGCAATGTTGCACCTTTGTCATATTCCTCCAAATATGTTTTTATGGATTTGTATGAATGTAATGATTTATTGTTATAATTTTCAAAATTCTATATCTGTGTGTGAACAGTTGAGACCAGTGGCATGTTATCTTTGTGTCACCCAGGCTCGTAGCTAACATAATTATTTGCTTTTACTTGGCAGCAATACATCCAACTCCTCAAAATCAAATGTGCTGTTGAAAGCTCCTATACAGCTCTCGCAAATGACTGGGCACGCTGGTGAGTAATATGTTGGAGTCCTGTAATATCTCTGCATTGTGAAACTTTGTTCTTCGAGTCAGTCTTTTATATTACCAATTTCTTTATTAACATCCTTCCATTGCCCTGGACATTGTGCCCTTCACTGGGGTTTCTCCTTTCCTGAAACCTCGACTTGAAGTTTGCTAAGATGTGATTCACAGATTACTGCTGCTAGATTAGAGATATGCATCACTGCTTTGGACGAGTTTGGTTCATTGCTTAGGAAGGGAATTGAACTCTGGGATTTGTGCAGTCTGTATAGATTGACACCACATTTGGAACTGCACAGTTAAACTAAGAAACTGGGGTTTTCAAGATGCACTTTAAGGAAAAAAGCTCTGTTAACTAATCCCACACTCTTCAGTCTGCTTTGTTTTAAAAACACAAGACCTGATTAGTTTCAGTGAGTTAAGTTTTACACCATTGAGAACCATTTATAGAGGTGATTTGTGGCACAGAAGGAGCTCTTTGTCACTCCCTAAGAGCGGGCCAGAGGCTGAGATGTGCAGAGAATAACTCCCCTTCTGTTCCCTTAAAGCTGGTCCACTATCTGCATGAAACGTATCCCCAGTATCTGCACTTGCTTTTACATGCAACTCAAACCATACTCACATTCAACACAATACAAGGCAAAGCAGCCACTTGATTGGTATCGTATTCACCACCTTCAGCATTCAGTCCCTTCTCCATAGATGCAGTGGCAAGAGTATGTACTGCAGAAACGTACACAACATCCTTTGACAGCATCTTCCAAACCCAGGACCTCAACCATTGAGAAGGAGAAGAGCACCAAATGTATGGGTGTGCCACCACCTGTAAGTTCCCCTCGAAGGCACATATCATCCTGACCCAGAACTTTAAATCTAATACTAGGTTAAATCCTGGACTCCCCTGTTAATGGCATTTTGAGTCGACCTATGCCCTAAGAACTTGTAGTTCAAAAAGGCAGCACTTCTTAAGACCAGTTAGTGATGGACAATGATAAGACACCCCATGAGTGAATATTAAAATATTTGTTCATCAAGTCTATGCCAGCTTTCTGTACAACAAATCATTTTTACTGATCTGGCCTACATGTGACTTGTTAACAGCTAACCCGAGAATGCAACTTTTTAAAAAAAAGGTTTTGTGATTTACACACGAAAGAAGTGAAACTATCACTGTATTCTAACAGATGAAAGGTTTAACAGACAATCAATTTTTCAATGTATAATTTCAGTTACATCACACTGTAAATTTTTGCTATAAATTCTGTGTTACGATTGAGCCCTCCACTATCACCTGATGAAGGAGCGTCGCTCCGAAAGCTAGTGTGCTTCCAATTAAACCTGTTGGACTATAACCTGGTGTTGTGTGATTTTCAACTTTGTACACCCCATTCCAACACCGGCATCTCCAAATTCAGCTTAACAATGTATGTCATGGGTTTATAGGAAAAGATTGGATTCTCTTTTTTTTCTTTCTTTATAATATGCTGAGTGCAGACCACAAGACAGAAGATGTCAAAGGAATCTGGATGATGAGAAGGGATTTAGGCACGGTGAGTGAAACCATTTTTCAGAGCAGACTACTTTCTCTGAGTTAATATCTTTTAATGCACCTAGATTACTGCCTTTGAAATTAATCATGGAAAAGCCAAATTCTAAACTCTGAAACCAATAGTGAAAATGTTTGTGAACTGAGCCCATGAATGCAGCGTATGCAATATACATAGTCAAGAAATATTATTAAAACCACTAAACAATCTTGTATTAATGACCTGGAACAAAACCTAAATTGCTGGAGAAACTGATCAGGTCTTGTAGCATCTGTGGAAAGAAAGCAAAGTTAACATGTCAACTTCAGTGACCCTTCAGAACAATGGTGAGATTAGTAACAGGTTTTATTCATACATTGTCTGACCATTTCATCAAAATAAAATTATCAAATGAAATATAATGTGGAGAAATATTAACTGTTACATTGGAAAAGTGAGCATTTAAAACATGAAATCTAGGAGTACAATCCTGCAGGCCGTACAGGGATAAAGGTTCCTGGGTGTGGCATGTACTAAATCTTCTAAGGTGGCAAAATGAGTTGACTATTACTGCAAACTGAATTTAACAAGTCCATAGAGAGCAAAAACTAGGAAGTTGTATTTTTTATTCTTTCTTGGGACCCGGGCACACTGGCATTTGTTGCCCATCCCAAATTGTCCTTGAACTGAATGGCTTGCTTAGAATTTCAAAAGACAGTTGAGAGTTAATGACATTGCGGGAGGTCTGGAGTTTATGTAGTGCAGACCAGATAGGGATGGTGAATTTTTTTCTTGAAAGGACCTTAGTGAGCCAGATAGATTGTTATGATATCTGATGATGATTTCATGTCACCATTTCTGAGGTGAAGTTTACAATTCCAGATTTGTGAACTGAATTTGTATTCCATCAGCTTCAATAGTGAAGTTTCTGTCCCAGAACCTTTCATATATTGATGTTACCACTACACTTCATTTCTACAAAACATTGATTCGACTTCTGTTTTCTTATAATGTCCAGTTGTGCTCCCCTCTCTTTGAGAAGGATACCAAATCCTTGGAGAGTGTGCAGAAGAAATTTTACTGCATGTTAATAATGCTGAATGATTACAGTTTGTTGGAGAGATTGCAGAAGCTAAGATTATTCACCTTAGAGCAAGGAGGATTAAGCAGGTATTTGCGGATGTGTTCAAAATTATGACCGGTTTTGATAAGAATGGTCTTGATTTGGAGCAACTGTTTGGGCAAAATGCAAGTGATTGGCAAATGTGAGGAAAAGGTATTTAGCAAACAATCAGGTTATTGTGATTTAGAGATTGGCCGAAGTGGATTCAATGGTGATTTTCAAAGGAGATTTGGAAGCTGACACGGTTAGTGGGGAAAAGCAGGGGAGTGAGAAAAATTGGAGAGTCACTTCATAGAGCTAGCACAAGCCCAGTGAACTACTTTTGTTGTTATGATCGTCTTTTGTAATTCTGTACAAGAAAAGTGAGTTCTTGCAAGAGAGAGAGAAAGAGTAAGAGTCATGGGTAATGGGAACTCCAAGCTACGAATTGCATTCTCTACGTTGGCTCAGTCTTTCAGCTTGTGAAGCACACTTTTAGGCTTTAGGCTCTAGACTCCACTTGACACCTTCCACATCCTCGGGGCATATAAAAGTGCTTTACAGCTTGTGAATTCACTTGAGCACTAGGTCAGTATTGTTTCACTCTTCGAGGAGAAAGTGAGGACTGCAGATGCTGGAGGTCAGAGCTGAAAATGAGTCGCTGGAAAAGCGCAGCAGGTCAGGCAGCATCCAAGGAACAGGAGAATCGACATTTCGGGCATAAGCCCTTCTTCAGGAATGAGGAGAGTGTGTCCAGCAGGGTAAGATAAAAGGTAGGGAGGAGGGATTTGGAGGAGGGGCATTGGAAATGAGATAGGTGGAAGGAGGTCAAGGTGAGGGTGAGAGGCTGGAGTGGGGTCGGGGCTGAGAGGTCAGGAAGAAGATTGCAGGTTAGGAAGGCGGTGCTGAGTTCGAGGGATTTGATTGAGACAAGGTGGGGGGAGGGGAAATGAGGAAACTGGAGAAATCTGAGTTCATCCCTTGTGGTTGGAGGGTTCCGAGGCGGAAGATGAGGCGCTATTCCTCCAACCATCGTGTTGTTATGGTCTGGCGACAGAGGAGTCCAAGGACCTGCATGTCCTTGGTGGACTGGGAGGGGGAGTTGAAGTGTTGAGCCACGGGGTTGTTGGGTTGGTTAGTCCGGGTGTCCCAGAGGTGTTCTCTGAAATGTTCCGCAAGTAGGCAGCCTGTCTCCCCAATATAGAGGCCACATCGGGTGCAGCGGATGCAATAGATGATGTGTGTGGAGGTGCAGGTGAATTTGTGGCGGATATGGAAGTATCCCTTGGGGCCTTGGAGGGAGGTAAAGGGGGAGGTGTGGGCGCAAGATTTGCCTTTCTTGCGGTTGCAGGGGAAGGTGCCGGGAGTGGAGGTTGGGTTGGTGGGGGGTGTGGACCTGACAAGGGAGTCACTGAGGGAGTGGTCCTTTTGGAATGCTGATGGGGGAGGGGAGGGAAATATATCCCTGGTGGTGGGGTCTGTTTGGAGGTGGCGGAAATGACAGTGGGTGATACGCTGTAGATGGGGGTTGGTGGGGTGGTGGGTGAGGGCCAGTGGGGTTCTGTCCTGGTGGCGGTTGGAGGGGCGGGGCTCAAGGGCAGAGGAGCAGGAATTGGAGGAGATTCGGTGGAGGGCATCGTCGACCACGTCTGGGGGGAAATTGCGGTCTTTGAAGAAGGAGGCCATCTGGGTTGTACGGTATTGGAACTGCTCCTCATGGGAGCAGATGCGGCGGCGACGAAGGAATTGGAAATATGGGATGGCGTTTGTACAGGGGGCAGGGTGGGAGATGTAGTCTAGATAGCTGTGGGAGTCAGTCGGTTTATAGTAAATGTCCGTTTTGTTGATTCGGTCGCCCGAGATAGAAATGGAAAGGTCTAGGAAGGGGAGGGAGGAGTCTGAGATGTTCCAGGTGAATTTGAGGTCGGGGTGGAAGGTGTTGGTAAAGTGGATGAACTGTTCAATCTCCTCGTGGGAGCACGAGGCAGCGCCGATACAGTCATCGATGTTTGCGTCTTCGTAGGATATGTGGATGCATGGGCCCCAGCTATGCCTGCCTCTTCGTAGGATATGTGGAACAGTCCATCTTCCGCAGCTACACTGGCACCACCCCCCACCTTTTCCTCCGCTACATCAGTTTGTTCTACAATTGGAGCAGTTTGAATTTGATAAAACTGAAGTTTGTCAAATTGGTGATGTGGAAAGCACCAGAGTCTCTGTATTTCTTTAACGTCTTTTTGTGACCCTAGGACATAAAGTGCTGTTTGCCCAATGAAGTGCTTTTCAAATCCAGTTAATGTTAAAGAACAAGCAGAGAGCAAGCTCTTAGAAACAGCTTTCAGATATTATGTTAGACCAACTAGTTTTGGTATTTGTGAATACTCTAGGAAGCCTCAGGGACCCTGATGCTATTGAAATAGTGCTGTGGGATATTTTACACTAGTCTGAGATTTTGTATCAAACCTGAAAGTTGGCACTGCCAATGTTTTCTCAATATTTTGCAGAAGTGTCAGCTTGAATAATATGCTCAGGTCTTGAGAGTAGGATTTAATCTCCAAATTATATCATCCATAGATAAGATTGCTACGAACTGAGCAAAGGTGATCATTCGGAAATATTATCATAAAAAATAGCTTTTGAACGTTCAGTGATTTAATTATTCTCCACACTTGGTTTTGTTTCTCTTCCACCACTATTATTTCAAAGCTGCCAAAAGAAACCGCTGAGCGATGGAGTTATTAATTCTGGTTTCATGTATTCCTGGTGGATTACCTCCTGTCTCAAACAGCCCTTCCCAGTAAAACAACAATCTGATAGTTATAAAACTAATAGACAAAAGTCTTCAAAGAAAATTAGAATAACAGTTGCTGCTTTTCTTTAATTGTCCCAAAGGTAATTTGTTCCCAGTTTGCTCATAGTAATCCAGAAAATGATTCTTCAATTCCTGAGTAGTCCTGGGAAATTAGCAATCTAATGAGTAGTCTTCAATCCTGTGCTTAATTAAAGCCTGAGATGGGAGGAGACTTGTGTAGTTTATAAAGACCAATGTCCAAATGGCATTTCTGTCTACTTTGAGCTTAGTGTCATATTTGCATTAAGCTACAAGCACTAAAATGAGCCTCTTACCTGCATTGCTTGCGATGGCAAGTTAATCCTTTCCATTGACTGTTAAAACTTAGGCTGCATTTTGTCTCTGTTAGCTTGACTTCTCAGCCACCACTGAATGCCCCTGATTTTTCTTATTTCATAGCATAAGGAAACAGAATATGGTGTCACGGTATCATGAAAGCAATCCTTTGTACAGAATCCTTCCATTATGTGGATAACTGAATGCGCTGACTTATTCAATCCCAGTTAAGTGCTTCAGTTTAGTACCCAGTTTTAAGGAGGAGAAAAAAAAACAGCCTAGATTTTTGTTTGCCTGTCTCACTGTTTCATCTGATGGAAAATGCCAGCAAAGATATTAGCATGGAAAATAATTGCGTTGGTCTGCCTTGGACCCCAAGTTTTCTTTCCTGGTGAAGGGCTTTGGCCCGAAATATCGATTTTTCCCTGCTCCTCGGATGCTGCCTGAACTGCTGTGCTTTTCCTGCACCACTCTATTCTCTCTTCCCCCCCCCCCCCCAAGTATTCAGATTACCCAGTTTCAGATGGTAATGTATCTTAGAGTATCTCTAAATCCTAGATAAGAATTTTATTTTCTTCTGCTTTAATGTCATGTAATTTCAGACAGTAGATGCTAAGAAACTTGAGAAAGCTGAAGCACGGCTAAAAGCAAAGCAAGAAAAGAGGACGGAGAAGAATTCTCAGAAGACTGCAAATCCTTTGTAAGTACTGGAACTCAGGAACTGGAATTTGCACAGAGCTGAGCTTTGCTCATAGATTTGACACTCTTTGTTGGAGTATGTAGAGTGGGAAAATAGAGGATGTTAATAAGCTCAGGTTGTTCAGCCTTACAAAGGATGTCTCGTTTTCCTACTGATTAAATGTTGTCAACCTATTGTTACTTTCCAGTTCTGAAGAAGTGCTTGCGCATAAAATACTGCCTGGCTATTGTTTCAAGCACATTGAAATAAGTGGAGTGTAGTCAGTCCTTTGAGTCTGTTCTGCCATTTGATTAGATCATGGCTTGTTTGTACCTATGCTCCTTTTATCTGCTTTTTTTATGTCTGACACCTTTAGCCAACAAAAATCAAGTCTCTGTTTTGAATGTTGGATTTGACCCACAGTTCTTTGCTTTTTGGGGATGGGAGCTCCAATTTTCCACCATCAATTAGCACAGTTGTGTGATCAGACATTGTGGAATGCCACCAACAGCATGGTTCAGTTCCTGTAGTGACTGAGATCACCATGAAGGTCCTGCCTTCTCAGTTTCAGGAGCTGCTTGAGGCATGGTGACCATCAGTTAAACTCACTACCATCTATCTCTCTAACACTAACCAGTCACTCTCTTGACTCCCCACCTTCTGACATGCACACAATCGACCGTTACCAAACTCATTCTCTCTGCATTTGCTCAATAGCATCGGTTTTCAGTGTCACCCCCTCACTTATCCCTTGACCAGTTCAAAAACAAACCCTATAATCATGTTGGGCGCAAATACACTTTTATTCTCTGAAAGAAAAATTCTCAGTAATCATTTGTTGATCTCTGCAAGGCATTTCCAAAAACGATATAAACAATCTTTTTTTAAAAAATAGCGATTGCCTTGTTTAAACTGTTCAGTGTTTTTTTAATGAAACTTTGTGACTTGAATATTGTTTTGTTGCAACACAGTCATCAGTTTAAGAGGTTCTGGTCAGTTATACCTTATCGCACTATATATAAATCCAAATACTATTTTTAATGACCGTATTTGGTTTCAGAATTGCAAGACTTCTGTTGTTAAAGTGCCTTTAAGACCATGGGATTTCTCAGAGGGCTTTATTGCGCGTGATTTTTGAGGTGGGAGCACAACTCTTTATATGAGAGAGAGGCCCAGAAGCATTCCATTTGACAATGAACTTAGTAAGAAATGGGTTATGTTGCAAGCAGAGCTGCCTTCAAACCAGTTCTGAAAGAGCCTTTTGGTTTTTCTATGACCATTAGGGTTGCTACAGTTCATGTGCAATTGCATGAAAAGTAACAAACATAATGACTGTTCAGGAAAGAGAATCCCATCAAAATATTTAATTATAAACTGGTTCTGGAGCTAAAAATTATAGAGCTTCTGACAACAAAACTGGCTCAAGTAATTTATTCATAAAAAAATGTTACTTTATTGAACAGTGGATATTTTCACTAGTTCAAAGGGTGAGACATTTTTAGTTAGCATTTTGTACAATCTCAATGCCTCAACTCAGACCCTCCAGCTGCAGCTCAGTGGAGAGCTCTGTAATCTTTTATCATGAGATAATATGCCTTTATTTTTCTCTCTGCCAAAATGAACAATTTCACATTTTCCACATTATACTCTATTTGCTAGATCTTTGTATACTCTATTTGCTAGATCTTTGCCCACTCGCTTAACCTACCCAAGTCTTTCTGTAGCCTCTTTCTGTCCTTTTCAAAACTTTCTCTCCTGCCTGTGTTATTATATCAGCAATTTAGCAACCATATTTTCTGTTCCTCCATCTGTTCAATCTTCTGACCAACCACCCAGCTTTGAACAAGTTAGATACTTTTTCTTTTAACATTAACTCTGCTTTCTTTCCACAGATGCTGCCAGATCTGCTGAGTTTTTCTAGTAATTTCTGATTTTTGACTATACTAAACTCCCCCTACAAACACAGGCAAGCACAAAAGTAAATTTTGTGTTTTAGATGGAGGGTAAAACTGGGAAGGCAATTCATTGGTTCCTGACTACTGGGTTTGAGAAGATTGACCCCTCTGGCTTGCTGCTAGCACTTGCTGCTTCTCAGTCTCCCTTATCCAGGCACTTCCACTTGTGTTTAGCTGGCACACGTGACTGGTTCACAACTTTTAAACTCTGACTTTTTGATTAAAAGCCACATTTACAATAACTGCTGACAGAAAATAAACTGGCTTTCTTCAGGCTTTAGATTTCTTTTAAACTGCAGAAAAAAGACAGCACCTCCCTTTTCAGAGGTCCAAAAGCTCCTTGTTATCACTGCTAAGCTGTTCAGTTATCTGAATTCAGTGCAGTCATTGGTAGACAGGAGACATTTGGTCTCAACATTTGGACACTGTTTCACAACCATCAGAATTTGGTGCTACCTGAATCTCACTTCATGCCCACCTCAGCTCCAACTCATCCCAGTAACCCCTCATTGCTTGAGCAAGCAGCAGTGTAAACAGGACTTTGGGTGAGTGTTGGTAACCTGCTTTTAATTCCCTTCCACAATCCTTTCTACTTTCTAGAAAGGTTCCAGCCTACTGCTTTGCACCTCCTATCATGGATTCTGTCTCCTGAGGACCAATGACAGGGAGGGAATCTGTGATTGGAGGAGAATGACAGCAAACATGGGGAGACCTTTCTCTGGCCACCTATGATTGACTTTTCCTAGCCATTTCCATGGCTTTCAGGGTTTTTTTAAGTTGCTGCTCAGAGGGGAACATGCAAGTAGTGGTGTTGCCATATATTTGCTGCCCTTACCTTTCTAGATATCGGAGTCACATATTTGGGATGTTTCCTGGCATAGTTTCTAGTTTGGCACCATTTAGAAACTATCTAGTTCAATCCTTCCTAGGCTTTAATGGATTATCTTAAATTTCCCTGCATTGAAATCTATTTACCATTGTTTTACCCTTTCACTAAATCTCTTAATTTGTCCCTGTAATTTTATACTTGGAAATAAATTCAGAATTTACTTTTAATGAATTTCAGCTTTATCTAACAGTTTCTTCATGAGGGACTTAACCCAATGTACTCTTGGAGTCCATATAAACAAATCCATAGGTATTTCCTGTGGTAATGCATTCAAAAAGTTCATTGAGATTTGTCAGATGCAACCTATCCATTTATCCATGAGCATGACTCTCTGATCAGCTGAAAACTTTTTTAAGGTTTTCAGTCACGAATTTCATCACAACAGATGTGAGATTGTCTGGTCTTCAATTTTCTAGTTTCCTCTAGGAGGAAATGGGCAGATACTATAATGTAAGGTAGCTGAGTCACTGCTGTATAGTACCACATGGCCAATCCATTTGAATGTTTCTTCCTCTGAGGAGTTGTTAATGTTCAGTGATTGCAATTAAGTCACGTGATTAAATAGGTCTTAGCGACTGGTTCAAATGTAAGTCATATCTTGCAGTGTTCTTCCAATGTGTTATGTTTATCTCCATGCATTTCTCTAGTGCAACGCTGAGCCTTAGAAAGCAAATTACAAGATGGAGCAGTATTACAGACCTCATTTGTTTCGCTGTATTGATTCTAGCTTATCCATGTTAGAGGACCCGTCAGGTTCCAGTTCTCAAAGTTAAGCCACTGATTTCAGTCTTGTTGTTGTGACAAGAAACTGGCATTGCTTTTAGGTAAACAAGGAGCTGATCTATTTGTATGTATTTACCTGTCAGAATAATACTAGTGCGTAGGCATGAGGAAGTACACAGCACTGGAGGTCCAGAGCCATTTTTCAAAAATTCATTTTCTTAACAAAAATAAATAAACCACTGCCTTTCTCAGCTCCTCTAAGCACATGTTTTATCCTTTTGAAGTCGCCCCATGAGACTTTTGATTGTTTTGTATCTGCTTACCATTGCTAATATTGTTGGCAAGCAGCCCCCCTTTACTGATTCAGAAAGGAGTCGGGGAAGTGATATTGGGCATTGGGAAAGATCTGGAATCCTCTGAGCTGATTAATGGACTTTGTAAGGTATGATGTTCTTTGCTAACATGCACTCATCCATAGAAGGTCAGTTTGTCTTGGTGAAGTTCCATGATTTCCATTGGTGATGAAAATGAATGGCTGTATGGTTGGATTTGCTTTGAACATCTGGACATGGTGTGTTGTTGCTTGACACGAGCTGAAGATGTCACTTTATTTTCAGGTGATGCAAATAAAATGAAAATATCCTAAAGATCTGAATGCTAAAAAATGTGCAGTCTTATCACATGTTGTCTAATTTTCTTCTTGCATGCACCTTCCAAACAACTTTCTGCCCAAAGAATCATCAAATTGTGCCAGGTTAATGGATTAACTTCAAAGATCCTTTTGAAGTGTGGTTTCTCCTGGAGCTGTGTGCTTTGATGTGGCCTTTGCACTGACACTTTCAGAACTTTCTTGCAAGAGAAATTAGAAATAAATTCCTGTTATAAGATGTTGATGTTTTCTTTTTATGCTGTGGTCGAGCTCTTTATTTTAAAAGAGCAGATTGTCAGTTACTCATGGCGCCAAATTTGCAAAGCTGCTGGTTCTTTGAACTGTCCAACATAGGATATTTATACCATTATTCTGAACTGGAATCACAATCTCCAAGATGAAAAGCTAGTGCGGTAAATGTATTACTGATCTCTCTTCCTCACTAATAACCAAAAATGAATATCTAATTGAATGTATTAAATGAGTGGTACAAACCGTGGAATCCAAATTAGACTGTCTGCACTGTTTGACTTTAGCGTTTTGCCGGATTTTTTTCTCATGATCAGCATGCATAGTCATTCCTAGTCCCATAAACCAACTTGTGAGACTTCGTATGCATAATAGGTACTGACATAATGTTACTCAGGAGTGGAACAGACAAACTTCATACTGTAATGCGCATGCACTCTCTACTGTCAGGATAAAATAAACGTAGGTCACATCAGCAATTTATGCAATAAAAGACAAATCAGCTGAAGGGAGAGCATCTCCTATCAGGGTAACCATGTAGCACAGATGCAAGAGAGGTGGATGTTGATGTTATCACACCTGTTGATATACCTATGGAAGCTTCATGTCACAAGGTAAAGCATGGATCTTTGGAGAAGGAACAGCTATTGCTTGAAATGCTCGATATTTATTAGTGATACCAAGCAAGGCCATCATGTGGAGCTGAACAAAAGGGAAGGGATAGCAGAGAAGTATTGTGTGGACAGCCATATCAAAGGTTGTGTAGATGACACAGGAGGATCATGCATCATGGTGGTGGTGAATGTTGTGCATGACTTTTTGGAGCTCTTAGTGTGTGGATTAGTGAGATTTGAGCAGGGAGTTGAGGGGAGAGAGCAAGCAGTGATCAAAAATGTGAAGAATGTAAGACTGAGGATGAATTAGTAGTAAACAAGGGCCTAATGTGACCTGTTTTTTTGAAGGAGAGGATTATGACACTGAAGTGTTTGCAAAGGAGCATATTGTTGTGATGGGAAGGCATGTCATGTGCATGTCATAAGGTCATAATCTCAAAATAAGCAATTAAGGACAGGCGAAAGTTGGGAGAAAGTTATTCACACAAAGAACTACTGGAATGTGCAGTGGCCACAAGTTGAGTTCAATACTAAATTAACAATACCATTTAATGACGTTTGATAACCATTTAATTAGGGAGAAGATAAAATAATATGTGAAATGTAAGATTATATATTATGCTCATTGTTAGCAGTAAGGGCTATGTGCAAAATTTTCTATTGTCTGAAACAATTGGGAGAGCCATTCAACCACATCTCGAGTGATATAGTGAGGTCAAAAGTTGGCAGTGTTGAGAATTGTGTATGAACACCACTTCTAAAAGTGCTCTGATTGAGGTCCTACTTATTAATTATGCAGTGAATAATGTCTATCCAGTTTTTTTTGTTCTGTTAACTTTTGGCCAAAAGGTTACATTTTCTTATTTTTCTAGGATTCTTGAGGAGGCTTCAGCCAGCCAAGCTTCTAACAAGAAGGAAAGCCGTTTGGAAGCATCAGGAAAGAATAAGTCATATGATATCAAGATTGAGAATTTTGATGTCTCCTATGGAGACAGGTGAGTATTGCCACTGCTGCTGCGCACTGAACATATTCAGGTCCAATTGATAGTTATTGCCATGTTTTTCAACCATTATGGTGTTGTGTGACTTTGAGCATGGTGAAAAGTGAGCTCACTGGATCTTGATTTTTTTTTTTTGTCAAGCAATTCTTCCATGTTGTGGCTAACAATCCTTGTTTGAGGAATGCTGTGGCATCTTCCCCTGTGCAATAGTTTATGGAAGAGTGATTTTCTTTTCCTTTGCTTCTAGACTTCCATGCTTAAACAACAACAATTAATAACTTGTGTTTATTTTGGCGCATTCAACATTATAAGGCATTTTGCAGATATGGACCAGCCCAAATCCCTCAAAATATATTAAGAAGATAGCCTAGATCCTAACTTTTTTTCTTATTTTAAGGATAAGTGCAAGGGTGTTGTGCTCCAGATGCAATTTCATTGATCAAGCTACTTGACATAAAGCAAGACAAACTTTATTCATATAGTATAATCAAAGTACAACAAAATAAGAAAAGAAAAGACTTGGCTTACCTACAACCCTATGGGGAAATTTAACAGAATAATAGTTCTACTACTAACAGTAACTGTTCTAATTTAGTAACTTGAAGAGAACCAACAATTTTTACCCGTAATCAAGAGAGGAGAGTGTAGCTGGGAGATACTGCAGTTTCTAGACCCTGCTGTGATCCAAGCAACAACGGCTCCTGAAATGAAAAGTCCCAGTCGAGAGTTTCACCTCACCCGTTCAGACTGCTTCTATTGTTCCAACTTAAAAAAAAGTTCAAGTTTACAGCAGCAGATGGACTGGGAAAGGTATTGGGTTGGACAACGTCATGGAAGAAGCTATGGCACAGACAAATATTCGTCCACTCAGCTTGGGGTTCACTGTGAGATCAGGTTTGCAAATTGTTTGGTTCAGCCTTGAGCACTTGCTACAGAGAAGGATGGAATTGGCAGGTGTGACATCAGGTTTGTCTGGGAACCAAAGGCAATGACTATGATATTCCCAGTTATTAATTGTCAAAGTGTATACCTGTAAAATACTAGATGCCAGATGAGCTGCCTGACAATGTGCTCACAACAGAACGGTCAATAGAGATGCTTCTACTTCTGCCATTCAAAGATCAGTAGTTCTTGAGCAATTTTATTGAAGGGCACCTCTTCAAATGGATTAGTAATCTCTCAGCCCACCCATCCAAATTACAGTTCATATCATGAATGTTAAATTCACAGTGCTGCATATAAGCAATATTTTAGTGCTTTCAAGAAAGCAAGTGGAAGTCAGTGAGATGTTATATTTGCTCCTCAGTGCAATCTGTTCTTGATCTTATGTTTTGATATTGTCTCTCAAAATCATTCCTGGCCCTCCTTTGCACCTTAGAGTGCAAGAACAGAAGTTAACTCTTCAGCCATTGAGACTATTCTACCATTCAATGAAATCATAGTTGATCTGGTAATGCTCAACTCACTTTTCTGCCTTTTCTCCAGAACCTTTGATTCACAAAATGATTAAAAATGTACCTGTCTCAGCCTTGAATATGTTTAATGGCCTATCCTTTACAAGCTTTGTAGGAGAATTACGTGTTCGTGGAACGTGTTGGTTGTTCAAAAACTAATTGATAGTGTATATGCTAAAATGCCCAGTGTACATAAAATGGAATAAACTAGAATGTGAATATTATCACTGTCAGCCAGTGTATTAGAGGCAAGGGGAGATATATAATTGTAATTGTGAGGTCCTGAACTGCAGCATATACTGTCTCCTGAGTACAGCAGGATTATCTTCCAGCTGTTTGCACTGACGGGAATATAGTTACTTAATCAGTTGTGCATGAGGATAATGGCAGTAACTTAGTGCAGCATGGTCTCCAGGCATGATTAATGAGGAATTGTCCAATCTGTGCAGCCTGAGATTAATCAAGGAATGCTCAACCTTTGTGACTTCATGGTGACTGAGGTGGGTAATATGGGGCTTTAAGAAGCCAGATGTAAGTTTGAGTCAAGATTAGAGTGGTGCTGGAAAAGCACAGCAGGTCGGGCAACATGCTGCCTGACCTGCTGTGCTTTTCCAGCACCACTTTAATCTCGATTCTAATATCTAGCATCTGCAGTATCCACTTCCGCCCAGATGTAAGTTTGAGGTTATTAATCTAGTGATTCCCTCCACAACTCAAGTTGGTGTATTAATAGATGAGTTGTACCAATAGTTGCAACTACACCAAGAATATCCTTTCCAACCTCCATGCTCAGAAAATTCAAACAAAGGTTTGGATGCCAGAATTGGCACAAATCCATAAGGTTTCAAAAAAAATGGCCAAGGTCCTCTTGTTACTAGTTTAACCTTGTATTTAGGAAGCCAAAAGGATTCTTGTTGTAGGTGGGCCATCTCTCAAACAATGCTGTTTCCCATGTTATTACCTGACAGACTTCCTGTCCTCACCAAACGTCCATGACCTCAACCTGTTTCTGGAAAATGATTGTGAATATCAGAATGATGCTTCAGTTATACACTATATGTTATCTTAGTGATGAGCAATAAGAGTGCTCTGTGAACAATTAACATGCATAGAAGAATGAAATGCAGGTTCGACTCAGAATCATAGAATTATCACAGCACAAATGGAAGGCATTTGGCCTCTTCCTCAGGTAGCTAAGGAAATTCTGCATGTCCATAAGGACTCCAATTTTTATAGATGCACCATAGAAAACGTTCTATCTGGGCGCATCATGGCTTGCAACTGCTCGGCCCAAGAGTGTATAAAACTACAGAAAGTTGTAAATACCACCGAGACCATCACACAAGCTAACCTTCCATCCATTACCTGCATCTACACTTCTCAGTGCCTCCGAAAGGCAGCCAAAGTCACAAAATACCTCTCCCAACCCAGTTATAATCTCTTACAACCTCTTCCGTCACGCAGAAGATACAAAAGCTTAAACATGTGTACCAACAAGTTCAAGAATGGCTTTCCTGCTGTCATTAGACTTCTGAATGGACCTCCGATTTCAAATCTAATGTTGATCCTGCTTTTTGTGAATCCTGCTTCTTTGCAACCATAACTTTGTATGCCTTGCACTGTTCAAGCACCCTATGATCTTTGAGTCATTTTATGTTATGATCTGCCTGTACTGCATGCAATACAAAACATTTCACTGTACTTAAGTACATGTGACAATAATAAATCAAATCAAAATCTGTTGTCTTTCTGTTGGCTGTGCAAGAACAATTCAGCTGGTACCACTTCCTATGGTGAAATTAATTCATTCCTACCATGGCAGTTTGAAAATTTGGATTCTGTTTAAATTGTAGGCTCATGTGGAGCAGCAACATCAAATTATATCACCTGGACTGAATTACCTCTTTCTCTGATATACATAGTATGCAAAGAAAGCCTCACCAGGAAGTCACTAGAACCCAACTCATAGACTAATGTTCCTTTAGACAAGAACAACATGTTCCCTTCCCTAATCTGAGTTTATATTCTCTGCATGTGCATACTAAGGTGTTTAACTTGTACCCACTCTCCTAAGTGCCAGTAGCATTTTCATTTTGAGCCATTACAGGGTAATGGGAGAAGAGCAATAAAAGCCCCTCCCACTTGTGAAGCTCAGTCCCTGAGAATGAATAATAAAACATGGGTGTTTTCTTTGTCAAGTGAGAGCTCTGAAATTGCGTATAGAATAATGACTAAAGTTTGAAAAGTCCCAGTTTCAATATTTGTTGCATTTTCTGATTGAGTCATAGAGTTATGCTTTTTATTTCAGTATCTCAAATTGTTTCAGATAAATGGTTCCCTTGGACAGTGTTGCTAATCAGGTGATATATTTGAGATCATCACCAAAAAAAAGGAAGAAGTTTGGTTTTTGGGCCATGGAATACCAAACTAGTAATTTTGAAGAAAACCAAAGGTCACTGGTGGGGTGGAACAAGTTATAAATGTGTGAAGATGATATTGGAAGCGTGTGCTGAATGGGCCCAAGTAGATACATGTTTTTGGAAATTGGTTTAGACTTAGTGAGCCAAATGGGGAAAAAGAAATAGATAGCTTGTTTAGGTAACAGTCTCATACTGTTATTTCTCATTCCTGATGAAGGGCTTTTGCCCAAAATGTTGATTTTCCTGCTCCTTAGATGCTGCCTGACCTGCTGTGCTTTTCCAGCACCACTCTAATCTTGACAACAGTCTTATACTGTTAATGGTTGGGCCCTAGGTGGTGTTTTCAAACACAGAATCCTAGGGATTCAAGTTCCTCTTCTTTGAAAGTTGCATCACAGGTAGACAGGGTGGTTAAGAAAACATTTAGCATTCTTGTCTTCATTGCTTAGACCATTGAGTATAGGAGTTGAGCTGTCATGTTGAGGTTGTACAGGATGTTAGTGAGCCCACTTTTGGAGTATTGTGTACAGGTTGCCCTGTCATAGGAAGGATATTGTTCAGTTGGTGAAGGTTCAGAAAAAGATTTAGTAGGATATTGCTGGGACTGGAGGGTTTGAGCTATCGGGATAGGCTTGGACTTCTTTCATTGGAGAATGGGAGGTTGTGGGTTAACCTCTTAGAGGTTTATAAAATCATTTGCGGCATAGATAAGGTAAATAGCAAAAATCTTTTCCCTGGGTGGGTGAGTTCAAAACTAGGGGACATATTTTTAAGGTGAAAGAAGAAAGATTTAAGGGGGACCGGAGGAGCACATATTTCAGAGTTTTTCGTATGTGGAATGAACTGCCCGAGGATGTGGTAGATGCGGATACAGACACAATTTTTAAAAGACATTTGGGTCGGCTCATTTACAGGAAAGGTTTAGAGAGATATGGGCTTAAATGCAAGAAAGTCTGACTAGTTTAGTTTTGGGAATCCTGGATGGCATGGATGAGTTGGACTGAAGGGTCTGTTTCTGTGCAGTGAGCTGCAAGGCCTCATGCTGAGAGAGTTTCTGCTGGAGCTGCATTTGGCTGATTTATGTACCTTGATATCTCCACTGCACATTTCAGTTTTTCCTAGATGTATTGCTTTTAGATGGAACCTTTTGGATTTTAACCATCATAAAATTACATCATTTCTATGATCTTTCAGAATTGAGCAACTTTAGAAAGTACAGTTGAAAACTTAAGATGCTGTGTAATGTTGGAAGTTAGAATGTTAATCTCTTTGGTAGGAGGAAGATAACATCAGTAAATGAGAAGAAACTTAAAAATTTCATGTTTGGAGGCATTAAAGTGTTCTTGTACAAGAAACAAAGTTAACATGCAGGTTTTGCAACCAATTGGGAAAGCATGCTGTCTGTTGATCTTTTTTGCAAGGGAGCTAGAATATAAGATTAAGGAAGAATTCCAGCAAGAACTTTAAGACCATATTTGGCAGAGTGGGTTTGGTTAATTGTTCATTATGTTCAATATAGTTTTTAAACAGTGTTCAAAATGAAGGAACTTTGACAGAACAAATGGCTTGCATTGACAACAAGGTTAGCAACCAAAATGACTTAAAGCTTATTGGCAAAAGAGCTAAATGAAAGAAGAATACTTTCACACAGCATGTTATTGCAATCTGCAGTGTATTGCCTAAAGGATAAGTGAACGCTGACTCCTTGGTGGTTTTTAAGACATTATTGGAGAAATCTTCGTGGACCACAGGCCACCTAAAGCATATCTGTAGCCAGCAATCCCATTTGTACTGCACTGCTCTCTTTTGCAGTTTTGCAAATACTTCCCCTTCAATTTTTTTTTTCCAGTTCCCATTTGAAAGATGTTAGAAGTTGTTTGAATCTATTTAAAATACTGAATTTTAAAATCTTGTCAAACAATCTACATTTCAGGAGTTTGCTTACTGGCGCCGATTTGCACCTCGCTTATGGCAGACGTTATGGCTTGGTTGGTCGGAATGGCTTAGGGAAAACAACGCTACTGAAGATGATGTCAGCACGGAGTCTACGCATCCCATCACACATCAGCATCTTGCATGTCGAGCAGGAGGTGGTGGGTGATGACACACAGGCGCTCAAGAGTGTGCTGGAGTGTGACACAGTCCGTGAAAGCCTGCTACAGAAAGAGAAAGAATTGACCACAAAGCTGAATAGTGGCGTGTAAGTAAAGGCCGTAGCACAAAATGCCAGGGTTCTGCAAACACTCAGCATTCTGACAAGGATTAAGTTAATTTTCTCTCTCTATTCTGCCCAACTAACATCGGTCAATGCCCTCTAGTTCAGTCTGGTAGTCTTTTTGTGACTCTTTGAATTTTTTATTTGGGTTCTTTTTCTTGTGTTCAAAGTCTCCAAGCATATCTGTAAGTCAGCTGTTGATCCAATGGGCCAACAAATGTTTTTAACATGTTTACTGGCCATATAATTTAAAACAACCTAATATTTATGAAAAGAAAACTGCATTCAATGGTGCCTTTCAATGGGCTCAACATGCTTTAGTTGAAACACTTTAGAATTATGATCTCTGTCCTGTTCTGAGAAACACCCGTCGGTTTACAAGCAACTGTTAGCTGTTGGTTTATTCTCTTATCCAGAAGATAACAGCTCTGATGTTGAAGTCCTCTCTTGTTATAATGCTAACAATGTCTCTGTAACTTGTATCTTCAGGTCATGTACAGGTACTTGGGCATAAGTTATAGGCTGACACTTCACTTTTTAGAGTAATATGTTGCACAGTTGTCGATGCTGTCTTTGGGTGAAATATTAAACCAAGGCCCCATTTGCCATCTTTGGGTAGATGTAAAAGATCTGATAGTATTCAAAGAAAAGTTGGGAAGTTCTTGTCTATTAGTATGTAGAGTACAATATAAAACATTGTGACAAACTTGTGTAAAAGACATTTTTATCCTCAACTAAAGTATTGTGTCTGGTTCTGTGCAACCATTCTTGTAAAAAGGTTGTGAAGATGTTAGACAGGATGCAGAAAGGATTTTTAAAAATTGTTCCAGGAATAAGGGACTTATGTTACTTTAATAGATTGGAGAAGATAGATTCTCTCCTGAGAGAGGAAAATACTGAGGAGTTTAGATTGACATTAAATAATCATGAGAGTCCTAAACAGTGTAGATGGAGAGAAACTGTTTACATTTGCAGAAGCTTTAAAAAATAGATGTTACCAATTTACAGTATTTGGCAAGAGAACTAATGGTAACATAAAGGGCATCTTTTTTTAACATAACAAATCGTTATACTTGGGCGGTACATTCTAGAGTCTGTTTGAGGGTAATTCAGTCATGACTTGCAAAAGAGATTTGGATAAATATAGTTCATAGGTCCATGGGGACTGGGCTGATCAGAGTTCAGTTTAGATTCCTATGCTCCAACTTGTTTTATAATTGTATGATTCGGTATCTCCTATTCATCATTTATTAGGAGGGTATTATGTTGGGGTTAGACTTTATTTGGGAAGTGGAGCATATCTATTTGCATAGATTAGTTCAACCTGTTTCTGTCTTATAGAATGTGTAGACTGCATGACAAGGAGTCTATATTTAAGTTTGAGGCCACTATATCTTTGTGATCTTGGATAGTGTTACTGCCAAGCCAAGCTTGTTTAAAACAGGAAAAGGAATTGTCATTATAACTTGGCTTACTGGTTATATCACTATTTCTTGACTTGGAGGCAATAGAATAAATACCACTCAAGGTTCTGACTTGGTTTGAGGCAACCAAACAGATTAATTAAGCATGTTGACCAATGGTCACACCAGTACACTAGATTTATGTTAGTTACTGTTGTATCCTTGAAATGTGGTAAACTGTATCTCTGCAGTGGGCTGCACTTCAGTCAGCAATAAAATTTCATCCAATCATTCCTGTTGTCTTGCATCAGTGAGAAAGTAATCATTGCTTTTACAAGCATTTTACTTTCATAGGAAGTATTTTACATTTGCAATGTGACCAATACTCTTCAGTTCCTCTGCATTAATAACTGCGTGAGGAGTACTCCAAACTTTAAGGGACTTATTTTGTTTTGTTTTTTGGTCTGTTACAACAATGGTTAAACCCTTCTGCTAATTCAAACCAGACACACAGAAAAGCTCGCCTCACGCCATAATCTGTTAAATTTCGAGTGGCACAGCAATATCCCAAATATCACTATTTAAAGAAAAAATTAACAATTTTATTCTTTAAGTCCAAAAGACAACATTAGACAACAACTATTTACAACTCCTTTCTCTTAAACCTATCTTTTACCTCCCATTCTACAATACTGGTCCAATAAAAACCCTGAGTAAGATTTAGAAAAAAAATCATATTTCAAGACGAGCCAGCTGTATTGATTCTCCTTTGTAGATTTTCCTGGGTCATCTTTTCTTTGGTCTTCTGTTGCACAAATTTCTTATGGACAGTATCTTTAAGAGAGCTAAACTGCGAGCAGTCTGTTGGCGCTTGGCTGCTCTTTGCCATTCTGTCCAACTGTTCAAAATACCCGATTTTATATACTCCAAAACATCAGACTGTCTCATTGTTTTGATGTCATCAAAACATTAAAATTCAGATTCGGTTGGATTTTTGTATTTTGGGGCATAATTTAAACTGGCTGAATTTGAATTTGTTATGTACCATGGCAACGCAGCTCCAGCTATTTGTTTCACAACCAAATGTTACGTTCTTAAATTGTCCAGCACACTGCTTTCAGTCAGTCACACTCTCTTAAAGGTATAGTACACATCTACACCTTCACAACAGGTCTATTGAGTAATGTGGCCCCTTTTGAAGCTGTGGTGAGCTTCACAGAACTTGATACTTTGCCCGGTTTTACAAACTTCAGAAAAACACAAGCTGAAGAAAGTTATTGCAAATAGATGAATCCCACTTTCTCTCATTACTCTGCACATTAAACACGCAGTGCTGAAAATCCAAAATTTGTTCTCCATTCAGATTGCTGCTGAGTGCTAGTATTAATCTAAATGTCAATAAGTGAGGAAAGAGCATAATAATTATGGGGTTTTGTTTCAATGATCCTTTTGCTAATGCAATGTGGGCATTGCTGTCGAAGCAAGCAGTTATTGTCCACCCCCCCCCCCCCCCCCCCCTCCCCTGCCCATTGATGTTAAGAAGGTAGTGGTGATCCACCTTCTTGAGCTGCTGCATTTCATCAGTTGTAGATACACCCACAGCACAGTTGAGAAGACGAACAGCAATATTGTTCCAAGTCAGGATGATGTGTGGCTTTAAGGAGAACTTTGAGGTGGTGGTGTTCCCATGAGTCCCCTTTGTCCAATGTGGTAGAGGGGACAGTTTTGGAGGATACTTGGTGGGAAAGTGTGGATGTGGTGGTCAGATGCGATTGGGGGAGGGTTGCTTTGTTTTGAATTACCTGTCAATGCTATTGGATATGAAACACAGTCACTGAATTTGAAGTATTTGTGTTACCCAGCCCATAATGAATTCCATTGGAGGTAAAGAAAAATGCACATTACTTTTTATAATTTTGCAGTTCAATCTCTAAGCTGCAGCTTAATCTGTTCTCATTACTTTCTCTTTCAGGGGCGATGGTACAGAGAGCAGCAAGCTAACTGAAATTTATGCAAAATTGGAGGAGATTGAGGCAGACAAGGCTCCAGCCAGGTGAGTTTAGAATGAATCCTTTGAAAATGATTTTTTGTTTAAAGTGTTGAGCCGTCAGAGTAATGATCAAGAGATTCTGAAAGTGAAGAAATATTTCTGCAAAGGATGGTGTGAAAAAACATCAGTGACTGATTACCTTGAGAGATTTGAATATCCACCATGGCTCTTATGACTCAGATGGTTAAGAATTAAGTGTTTTTGGATCTCAAATGAGAATGGGATTGGAATTGACTATTCCATCCAGTCCTGCTTTATTACCACCCTCCCCCTGCAGTCAGATAACTTCTGACATTGAACAAGTATACTGTTTGAACTGGAGCGCTGCTTTGTTGCATTAGGATGTAACTACAGTTTGATGGAAGAGGGAGTTGGGTGAAAGAGGGAGGACAGGTGGTGGGACATTTGTTGAATGCTGATGGACCATTTTGGTCTTAATGTTGTGCATGTCTCATCTTTTGATATGCCCCAGTGAATATATAATTCTCTGGACTTAAGTGTATTACTTGAGCCTTGACATTAAATAGTTTTCTATCTATTTGATGAATAAGCTGCATTCCAGCAGGGAGCTTGTCTCTAGTCAAAGCATGAAGCAGCAAAATTAAGAGGCAATGACACAATCTTATTAGACATGATCAATTCCTCCTTTTCTCTCACTGGTGAGTACTTCTCTTTAATACAAAAGTAACATCTTAGAGAATTTGGGGCATAAGAGGCAAAAAGAGCAAGCGGAGGAGAAGACGTACACTGATGTTGAGCAGGAAATAAAAATCAAAACCTAAACTCTAAGCCTATGCACTTACCTCGGAATACTGAGAAAGAGGAGCTGTTGGGGAAGGAGACCCGAGGCTCAGAAGCAGTTTTTAAAAAGTGACGTTTCGGAAAAGCTGTAAGCTAATTAGCTGGTAAGTAATGGCAAATTTGAATACCTATTCTAAGCTGCCTTCAGATTCAAGATGATTCAATAATTTTACAGATTCTAAACTAAAGACAAGTAGGAAATTTAAAAATATCAATTAAAAACTAATTGAATAATTTCAAGATACAGGGCCAAGTGATGTGTTGTACCTGCATGATGTGGGACCCGGTAGACCATATTACGGTTCATAATAACCTTATCCGCAGCGTACACTGGTTATTCAAGGAACTTGGCTTGGAGTTGATAAGCTGGAGCCTGAGCCTCAAGGACTATAGGAGGTAGAGAATTAACTGGCTGCTATGTTTCAGGAGGCAGTGACACCATGTATGTTTGACTACAAGTGAGAAAGGTATCCTGAATTTAGCATTGGAGGAGCCTCAGCTCTTGATCTTGTTCAGGTAGATGTAAATTTTCCTCTGTCCCATGGTAGTACAATCTTCAGCTGCTTCATCAATAAACTTTCCTCCATGATAAGGTCAGAAGTAGGGATGTCCGCTGATGATGACACAATGTTCAGCAGCATTCGTGACTCCTCAGATACCGAAGCAGTCCATGTTTAAATGCAACAAGATCTGGATAATATCCAGTCTTGGACTGATAAGTGGCAAGTAAGAGTCACACCATTTCCAATAAGAGTTGACATCACCACCACCATTGACACTCAGTGTTGTTACCACTACTGATTCTCCCATCTTTCGTTTATAGTTGACCAGTAACTCAACTGGACTCGCCATATAAGCACTGGTTACAAGAGCAGGTCAGAGGAATACTGCAATGCGTAACTCACCACTTGACTCCCCAAAGCCTGTACAAGTCAGTATTTTTTTGGAATACTCCCCACTTGCCCGAATGGTTGCAGCTCCAACAATACTGAAGAAGCTTGGCACCATCCTAGATAAAGCAGCCTGTTTGGTTGGTACCACACCCAGAAGCATCCAATTCCTCTGTCTTGATGTTCAGTAGCAACAATGTATGCTGTCTACAAGATACACTGCAGAAATTTACCAAAGATCCTTAGACAACATCTTCCAAACCCACAACCACTTCCATCTAAGGACAAGGGCAGCATGCGTGGGAACACCACCATCTGCAGGTACCCCTCCAAACCACTCACCATCCTGACTTGGAAAGATCACCATTTCTTCACTGTCACTGGGTAAAAGTCCTGGCATTCCCTCCTGAAGGTCATTGTTGACCAACCTACAATATGTGGGATACAGTGTTTCAAGAAGGCAGCTCACCATCACTTTCTCATAGGCAACAGTGACCTGGAATTAATGCTGGCCAGCCAGAGATGCTGATGTCCCACAAGTAAATAAAAAAAAAAGCTGTGAAAGATTGTACATTTATTTTCTGTTGTATTTTAAAGATGATGAAGTAATCCAATAACGTCATTCAGACGTTAACAGGGAAAAAACCGATGGGGTAGATAAAGAAATTATTACCATGTCAAGATTCTAGAACTAGAGGACTTAGTCTGAGAATTGTGGTCAGACCATTCAGGAGATGTTAGGAAACCAGTTCTACATGCAAATAGTGAATGTTTGGAACTCTCTCCCACAAATGGCAGTGGATGTTAGATTAGTTAATTTTCTATTTGAGATCAATTTTTTTTTTAAGCAAAGTTACTAAGGGATATGGGTCAAAGGCAGATATATGGAGTTGGGCCACAGATCAATCATGATCTCTTTGAAACAGGCTCAAGGAGTTGAATGGCCTACTCAGAATCATAGAAACCCTACGGTGTGGAAAAGAGGCAATTTGGCTATTGAGTCTGCACCGACTCTTTGAAGTGCATCTGACCCAGATCCAGGTCCTCACCCTATCCTGGGAACCCTGCATTTACCATGGCTAATCCACCTAGCCCGCACATCCCTGGACAAAACAGGGTAATTTCCCACACCAATTCACCTAACCTACACATCTTTGAACTATGGGAAATCAGATCACCTGGCAGAAACCCATGCAGACATGGGGAGAATGTCCACTCAGAAGTCACAGAATGCTGAAAAGTTTGAGAGAGCCATCAGATCATTTTTCTGTTTTGATTGGACTATGTGGAGGATTGGCCTTACAAAATTATATTAGTCCAAACCATGTACAAGGTATTTTATTCTCCTTTCTTTCCCTGTGAAATTCACTGGGCATATTCATCTCCCGTGCACTCCTCTATATCTCACTCCCAAACATTCCAATCCAAACACCTTTATTTACATCCATATTGATAGTCTTTTTCTTTATTTTTTAGGGCGTCTGTTATTCTGGCTGGTTTGGGGTTCAGTTCCAAGATGCAGCAACAGATGACCAGGTAAGGTAATGTGTACGAAAAAAAACTCTTTAATTAATTTAATACTTGTAGAATATCAACAAACAGTATATTATCAGTGAAAACAAGCACGACATATCCATACTGGTCTATGTCAAAACTATTTATTATTTATTGTAATCTACGATGCAGGTAGTTACCTCTTCTATTTTACTTAAAGTGCAGCAATTCTGTCGAAGTAAAAAGAACTGCTTGTACTTCTGTACCATCTTTCATTGCCTTAAGATTTCAGAAAGTGCTTTGCAACCAATGAAATACTTGATCATTGTAATCATGAGTGATGCAGTGTCAGAATAGCAAGATTGAAATTGATCACAGCAAGCCTTTTGTTGGCACACAGCAGCAGCCAGGCAGTGCTTTACAATTCAAAAATGCTCATATTGCCTGTCGGGTCACTGGACAAAGTAACACTTGTTGTTTGCACCTTGTTAAACTTTTTTTTAACTTAGCTAGGTAAGTGCTGCATCCATGCCAGAGTTGCATCCATCCTCACAATCCTGGTGCTGCCAACTAGTTTTCTAACTCTTAACTTCCTTAAAATACTTTCCTAGTTTAAGGGCAATTTCCGTGACCTAATTAATCTAGCCTCTCTTCTCCATAAACTCCTTTGATCTGCTCAGCCTTCTGTATGTCTGTCTTCTGCAACCTTTTGTTCCACTCAAGATTTTGCTGAAGTGTTCCGTTTTCCTGCTGTCCCTCCATCGAGTGGCTCTGTCCAATTCAGTGGTTACCAAATCGCCCATCTCAATGCCAAATTTTCCCAAATTAGCAAATTGTATTTCACATTGACAGTTGCAATTTCAAACATCATAAGCAATTTTCTAATTTTATCCCAACCCCTTGAGACACAATTCACCCAACTTTGTGTAATATTGATTTTGCATCAATTCCTTCATGCCAAGATACATTTGTCCTCAGCTTTGCATTTTGCTGGCATTTACAGGTTAGTTTACATCTCCGCATGCAACTTAATCATCAGTATTGGAAATAATATAGAGAGCGCTTATTCTATCCCCTTTCAGTCACTCACTCATTGCTCCATTTGTTAACTACAAGCGGTCCCCAATGTACAAGGCATTCCTGTGCAGGGTTTTGTTGATATTAATTTTAAATATCCAACATGTGAACATTTCTTTGCACTTGCAGATAGCAGTTTTATATTGGCCAGTATTGTGTTCCAACTTGCAGACAAAACAACTCAAGAATGGAACTCATTCACAACCTGGGGACTGCTTGTACTACTTTGACATGGCTATTGTCTGTAAAAGGTTAATGTAGCTCTCAAATTGCAATTACTTATTAATTTCAAATATTTGTAAGACTGCTATCCTATTTGGAACATGGTCTGTTCAAAGGTGTGATTTATATTTTAAATTTCACAAACTTTACATTTCTAAAATTGCTTGTATTATTAATCTTTGAAATTTAATCATTGTCAAAGGCAGTGTATATCCTTGCAAACAATAACATTGAAATTTAGGCTGTTATGTGGCAACTAATATTCATCTCACATAAGTGTTAAGTCATGATCATTTCCAACATGAGAGAACCTAACCACATCCTTGTGATGTTCAACGTCATGACATTTGTTGAATCCCTGCTATCAGAAATCCTGAGGATTACAGTTGACCAGGCATTGAACTGGACCAGCCATGGAAACACTGACTCTAAGGTGGGGTCAGACCCTAGAAATTATGTGGTGAGCAAATCCCCTCCTGACTGTCTAAAGCCTAATTACCATCTACAAGGCATCATAAGAGAGTAGTCATAGAGTCCTATAGTAGAAGACAGGCCCTTTTGGCCCTAGCTGGTCCATGCTGAACAAAAATGTCATCCATGCTAACCCCATTTCCCTATTGGCTCATATCCTTATAATCCTTTCCATGTATTTGTCCAAATGCCTTTAAATTATTGTTAATGTACCCACCTCAACCACTTCTGCTGGCAGCTGATTCAATATATGCACCACCCTCTCTGTGAAAAGAATAGTTGTCCCTCCAGTTCCCTTTTATTCTTTCCCCTTTAACTTTAACTTTAAACTGATGCCCTGCAGTCCTCAATTGCCCAACCCTTGGAAAAAGTGAGTGCATTCACCCTATCCATGTCTTTAATAATCTTGTACACCTCCACTCTGCAGGCACCCTGCCTCTATTCCTGATGAAGGGCTTTTGCCCAAAATGTCGATTTTCCTGCTCCTCGGATGCTGCCTGACCTGCTGTGCTTTTCCAGCACCACTCTAATCTAGACAATACTCCCAAGTGCAGCCTCATTAATGTCCTGTACAACCGCAACATAACGTCCCAATTTCTATACTCAGTGCCTTGATGGATGAAGGCCAGTGTGCCAAAAGTCTCTTTCAATGGATGTAGGTTTGCTCACTGAGCTGGAATTCTGTTTTCAGAAGTTTCGTCACCATACTAGGTAACCTCATCAGTGAGTCACCAGGTGGCATGGCCAGCTTTCTATTTGTGTTTAGGTTTCTTTGGGGTGGTGATGACATTTCATGTTCTGTTTCTCAGGGGGGGTGGTACATTACAACTCAGTGAGCAAATCTACATCCAGAACCTGAAACTGAGCTACAAGTCTTCTCAAAACGCTCCTCCTTCATTGCCCTGTCTACCTGTGACTGCACTTTCAGAGCACTCTGCACCTGAACTCCAATGTCCCCACTGTTCCACTGCACTCCTTCAGGCCCTACCATTTACCATTAAACTGCTACCTTGATTTGACTTTCCAAAATGCAAGACCTCACTGTTTTCTATATTAACCTCCATTTGCCATTTCTCGGCCCACTTCCCTAGCTGATCAAGGTTTTGTTGCAATTTCTGATAACCTTCCTCACTGTGTAACAGAATGCAGTCCAGTTGTCTGGATTGGTGCAGCTCCAGCAGCACTCAAGAACCTCAATCACCCAGATCAAATTAATTTGCATGATTTGTAACTCGTCCACTGCCTTTAACATTCGCACACTGCCAACAAAGCACAGTCTCAACAGTATGTGCCATCTACAAGATGCACTGCAGCAACTCTCCAAAGGTCCATCAACATTACCATCCAAGTCTGTGATCTCTTCCCACCTGTATTCTGTATGTTTCACTTAACTTGTATCGCTCTCCTTCTTAATTATCCTAAAGTTAGCATGAAGTTTGATTTTAAATCTGTGTTGTTTTTGTGTTTGTTTCAGGGAGTTCTCTGGAGGCTGGAGGATGAGGTTGGCTTTGGCCAGGGCACTGTTTGCCAAGTAAGTTGCTGATTCAGTATGGTTCCCAGTTTGTGTTTGCTTTAAAGCTAGGAAGCTAGCTAGTTGATCTGCATCAAGCTTAAATAGGGCTATCAAAGGAAAACAAATAAACAGAGTTCAGGTAAAGGTAAGCCATGACCTGAATTGAGTGATGGAACAGGCTCCAGGTGGAGGGGCAGAGGAATCTGTCCAAATAGTTTCATTAGATAATCACGGATTTGTCCAGAAAAAAACTTATTAACCTATCCTGAAACACCGAGAAGTAATTTGAGGGTATGGGGAGAAAACACAAATATGACGTTGAAATTGAGAATCGGCTATGATCAGATTTACTGGCAGACCAGGCATAAAGGACCTCCTCCTGCACCTAGATTTTGCTTTATGAAATGCTAAGGGCCTCCTCCTGCACATAGCATTTCATTAAATACAGAAACTATAAAACAACCTACTTTTGTGTTCCAATCTCCTTGCAATAAACTCCAAATATTCAATTTGCCTTTTTAATCATTTGCTGAGCCTGCACACTAACTTTGTAATTCACATGCGAGGGCACTCAGACCTCTATGTATCTGAGTTCTGCAGTTTCTCAGCTTTACAAACTCTAGCCATTTAAATAGTGGTACTTTTTTTTATTCTTCCTGCTAAGTGGCTAAGTTCACATTTTCCCAAATTGTACTGCACCTGCTAACTTTTCCCCTACTCAATAACCTGTCTGTATGTCATTACAAGTCACTATTGCAGATTATAAATAATTGAAACTCCTGCATTGATCCTGGTCGTATTCCACTAACTGCAGTTTGCAAACCCAAGAAAGACCTATTTGTTCTTAACTGTCTTCTTCCTATTAGTTAACTAACTTTTTTATCCATCTTGATCTGTTATTTCTTATGCCACATGCTCATGTATTGTGTAAGTACAAAGAACAATACAGCACAGAGTCAGGCTTTTTGCCTTTCCATACTAAAACTCTTCACTTAGAGGCTCCGTATACCTCTATTCCCTTCCTGTTCAAGTATTCATCCAGGTGATTCTTGAATGTTGCTACTGTCTGCTTCCACCACGACCTCTGGCAACGTGTTCCAGGCACTCACCGCCCTGTGTGTGAAAATCTTGCCTCACACATCGCTTCTCAACTTACCCACTTGCACGTTGAACTGTGTCCCCTTCACCTGAGATTAAAGCTTCATACTTAACACTCTATCCATGCCATTCACAATCTTATAAACTTCTATTAGGTTACCCCTCAACTTTCTGCGTTACAGTGAAAACAAACCGAGTCTATCCAACCTTTCTTTATAACTGAAATCCTCCATACCAGGCAACATCTTGGTAAACCTTTGCTGTACCCTCTCCAAAGTATCCTTCTGGGAGCGTGGTGACCCGAACTGTGTGCAATATTCTAAGTCTGACCTAACTAGAGTTCTGTAAAGCTGCAGCAAAACTTGTATTTCCTTATACTCAGTGCCCCTTCCAATGAAGGCATTGATATGGCTTCTTAAAAAATGCTTTTCGAAATCCAAGTCCACCTTGCAAAATTTCAAAATTAGTTAAATATAATTTCCTTTTCACAAAGTCATGTCAATTCTGCCTGATCACATTGTGATGTTCGGTATATCCTGCTATAATTTCCTTAACAGTGGATTCTTACAACTCCCCTGTGACACATATTGGATGTACTAGTTTTCTGTGGCCCTCATTCTTGAATAAAGGTGAAAGACCAGCTATTTTTCAATCCACTTCAACCCTTTAAGAAGCTAAGTAATTTTGGAATTCTTTTGTGCCTCAAAAAATGTCTGCAACCACTTTTAAGACTTCAGGGTGCAGACCATCTTGTCCTGAGGACTTATTAGATTTTAGATCTAATGATTTCCTCAGCATCTTTTTCTTGGTGATGATTCTTTTATGTATCCGCTTATTTTTCACTACTTGATTTCCAAGTGTCTTTGAAAAGATTTTGCAAGGCTTGAAGGCAGACAGAAAATATCTGTTCAATTCCTCAACTACTTCCTTATTTTTCATTATCCTGTTTCCTTATTTCCCAGACTTACCCTCTCTCAAGAGAACCAACACTAGTTTTAGTTAGTCTTCTATTTAAATAATAATATAGATGGGTACATGAATAGGAAGGGTTTGGAGGGATATGGGCTGGGTGCTGGCAGTTGGGCCTAGATTGGCTTGGGATATCCAGTTGGCACAGACGGGTTGGACCGAAGGGTCTGTTTCCATGCTGTACATCTCTATGACTCTATGTTGATGTTGCCAGTTGGCTTTCTCTCATACTCTTTTCCCCTCTTCCCCCCCCCCCCCCCCCCCTTATTTCTAGTAATTCATTGGTATTTCTCAAAACAAATCCAATCTTCTAAACTACCACTAACCTTCACAAAATTGTGCAGTGTTCCTTTCAGTGTGATGCTATCCTTAACTTTTTTGTTCAACTGTAAATGATATGTGTTTCTCATAATTTTTATTTTTCACCAGAATGAATCTTTACTGAGTTCGGAAAATGTGTTTTGAAAATTTTCCACTGCAACTCCTGTCTTTTAATCTGGTTTTCCTTTTACTTTAGGCAGCTTGACCTTCCCATTTTGTTGTTACCTTTGTTTAGGTTAAACATTAGTCTTCGGCCCACATTTCTCTCCTCCATACTAAATGTGAAATTCTGTCATGTTATAATCATTGAAAAGCTCCTGTACTACCGGTCTGTTAGTTAATCATATCTCATTGCATATTACCAGGTTTTAGAATTCTTACTAATTGGTTTAATGTACTGCCTGAAGAAATTGTCCCAGAAACCATCTACAAACTTATTTTTTCAGGCTATACATGCCAAGTATCCAATCTACATGTAAATTAAAGTCACCTGTAATTATTGCAGTGCCTTTCTGACATATTCCATTTATTTATTTCTATATACTTTGTTCTGCGTAACTACTGTTAGTGGGCCTATAAACAACCGCCTCCTGCCTCCAAGGTGTTAGGTTCCCTGCCCCACACAGCTCACTTCCACCTCCTCCCAAAAATCAACTAACATGACGATCCAGGCAGACGCATTGTTTCAGCCTGCTCTTGCCCCACGGAACTCAGCTCTTTCGACCTTGACTCTCTTCTCCTCTGGTCCAGTCCCTGCCCACATGCATCTGTAATTTCTCTCTCACTTTATGCCAATTTTGGAATTTCCAGTTTGCAGGTTCCAGCCACTGCCTCTTTATCATGGACATACAATTCCAGGATGGTCTCAGGGCTCGCCGCTGCTTCCTGGAGCAGGCCTGAACCATACCCACCCACCTGCACCCTCCTTCACTTGGCTGAGCTTGTCTTTGCCCTCAACAACTTCTCTTTTAACTCTTCACTTGGCCATCCCTCTGATCTGGAGGCAATGGGTACTCGCATGGGCCGCAGTTATGCCTGTCTTTTCGTTGGGTATGTGGAACATTTTGTTCCAGTCCTATTCTGGCTGCTTCCCTCTCTTGTCCAGAATTGGAATAGTTCATCAATTTTCAGTTTCCAACTCGCCCTCACTGTCAACTGGTCTATCTCTGGCTCCTCCCTTCCCTTCCTTGACATTTGTGTTTCAATTTTTGTGGCTAGACTGGACCCCCATTATAAATCCACTGACACTCACAGTTACCTGGACTATACATCCTCACACCTTGCTTCATGTAAAGACTCCATTCCTTTCTGTCAGTTCCACTGTCTCCATCACATTTGTTCTGATTAGGCCAACTTTGACAAGAGAGCTCTTACAAAATGTCCACCACCTTCCTCATTTGTGGATTTCCCAGTACCGTTATCAACAGGGCCCTCAACTGGGTCCAACCCATCTCCAACACTTCCTCCCCCAACTCTCTCTTCCCTCCCTCAACAAGATTCACTTTGTCCTTACCTACCATCCCACCAGCATCCACATGCAAAGGATCATGAGCTGCCATTTCCGTCGCCTCCAGCGAGATACCTACCAGACACACATTCTCCTCCCCTCACTTGTCCGCCTTCTGCAGCACCCATTCCCTCCGGAACACCCTTGCCAACTCCTTCCTTCGCTCCCAACACCTCCCATGGCACCTTCCCTTGCAACCACCCAAGGTGTAACACCTGTCCATTTACCTCTCCCCTCTCCAAGGGCCCAAACATACCTCCCAGCTGAAACAGCACTTTACCTGCACTTCACACAATCTAGTCTACTGCATTCGTTGCTCCCAATGTGGCCTCCTCTACATTGGGGAAATGAAGCATAGACTGGGTGAGCACTTGGCAGAATGTCTACGTTCTGCCTGCAAAAAAGGCTCTCAGCTTCCAGATGCCTTCCAATTTAACACACCACCCTGTTCCCTGGTCACCATCTCTGTCTCGGGTATACTGCAGTGTTCCAGCAAAGCTCAGCGCAAGCTGGAAGAACAATACCTCATTTTCCACTTGGGGGCCCTGCAGCTCTCCGGACCCAATATCAAGTTCAATAATTGTATGGCCTGAACTCTTCCCATGTCCGAGCCCACTACCCAACACTCTGGGCCTTGTTATAGCCTGCCATTGCACATCACCTATTAGCTATTCACCTTTCTAGCTAGGTCATTATCAACATCTTTGTCTCTCGAACTGTCCTTCTTTCTCTCTTTGGGCTGAATCTCCACCTGTCGTTTACTCCTTACCCCCCTATCTCCTGCATATAATCCAACACTTGCTTAATTACCATCGCTTCTGCGTAAAGGTCACCAGACATGAAACATTAACTCTGATTTCTCTTTACAGATGCTGCCAACCACCTGAGCTTTTCCAGTAACAATTGATTAGGGATAGTCAGTATGATATTGTGCATGAGAAATTGTGTCTTAAAAATTTGAGTTTTTTGTTGGAGAGGTGACCAAGAATATAGATGAAGGCAGAGTGGTAGACATTGTCTGTACTGACTTTAGCAATTTCTTCGACAAGACTCTGCATGGTAGACTCGTTAGTAAGATCAAATCACTTGGTATCCGCGGAGAGCTATTCAGCTGGATAGAAAATTGGGAGACAGAGGGTTGTAATTCATCTGGGAGGGCCTGTGACCACCAGGATCAGTGCTGGGTCCACTATTCATTTATATCAATGATTTGGATGAGAATATAGGAAGCATGGTTGGTAAGTTTTCAGATGGCACGAAAATTGGTGGTTATAGGGGACAGCAAAGAACGTTTTGTTAGAATATAACAGGATCTTGATCAGTTGGGCCACTGGGCTGAGGAATGGCAGATGGAATTTAATTCTGATAAATGCAAGATGTTGTATGTTACTAGCAGAAAAGCCAGGGTGGGACTTGCACAGTTAATGTTAGGATCTTGGGGAGTGTTGTTGAACAGAGAAACATAGGGGTGCAAGTACGCAGTTCTTTGAAAGTAGCATCTTTCTAACAGATAAGACAGGGTGGTGAGGAAGCATTTGGCACACGTGCCTTCATCAGTGAGAGCATTGAGTGCAGGATTTGGGACATCATATTACAGCTGTGCAAGACATTGGTAAGGCCACATTTGGAGTATGGCATACAATTCTGGTTGCCCTACAATATAAAGGATGTTATTAAACTGGAAAGGATGCAAAGAAGATTTACAAGGGTTTTAACAAGGTTTGAGTTATAAGAAAAGGCTGGATAGGCTGGAGGTTTCTCCCCCTTGGAGCACAGGAAGGTGAGAGGTTGACCTTTAGACATTTATAAAATCATGAGGGGCATAGATAAAGTGAATAGGCAAGGTCTTTTCTCCAGGATACAAACTAGAGGTCCTGGTTGAAGGCAAGAGGGGAAAGATTTAAAAGGGACCTTTTTCACACAGGGTGGTGCATATATGACACGAGCTGCCAGAGGAAGTGGTGGAGACTGGTACAATTATAACACTTAAAAGGCATTTGAACAAGTACATGAATAGGAGCAGTTTAGAAGGATATGGGCCAAATGCAAGCAAATGGAGCTAGTTCAGTTTAGGAAACCTGATCGATGTGGATGAGGTGTGCCAAGGAGCATGGAAACTGGCCCTATGACTGTATGACTCTACATACTGAGGACCTAGATTAATAGAGCTTCCCTACAATGCTTTTAACTTGGTTCCCTGTATCTATGAAATGTTATAGTGTGGAGGTGCTGGTGTTGGACTGGGTTGGACAAGGTCAAAAATCTCATGACACCAGGTTATAGCCCAACAGGTTTATTTGAAAATGTGAGCATTTGGAACACTGCTCCTTTCTCAGGCGTAGTAGGAGGACTACACCTGAGGAAGGAGCAGAGCTCCGAAAGCTTGTATTTAGAAATAAATTTATTGGACCAAAACCTTGTGTTGTGATTTTTGACCTTTTTAAGATGTTGGATAACCTCAATGTTCAGGTCAACATACCTCTTCAGTCATGTCACTGTGAATTTATGTCCACCTGTGCTAACAATTCATATATTTTGTTAAAAATGTTGAGCATGCTCACATGCAGAGCCTTTAAGTTTGCCTGTTTGTCATTTTTGCAACTTTTGCCCTTATCTATTGGTACACTCTCTTTTCTTTAAATTCACTCATGGGATGTATGTGACATTTATTGCCCATCCCGAGTTGCCCTTCAGAGTCTAATCATGAGCTGCTGCCTTCAACCTCTATACTCAGATTATCGTTTTCAGTATCTCTACTATTCTCTATTCCTTCAATGTTTTCCTTTTAGTTTTTGTGTACTTTCTTCACCTGATGTCTCCTCCCCACTCCCCAACCCTGCTTTATTTAGTTTAAAGCCTGTTCTAGCACCTGAGCAATATGATCTGCAAGAAGTGTTTTCCCAGTGCAATTCTGATAAAGACCACCCAGTGATACAGATCCCACTTTTCCCAATATTGGTGTCAGTGTCACATGAATCAAACCCCATTTCTTCCATAATCAATCTTCAAGCCATGCACTCATCTCCTCAGTCTTATTTACCCTAAACCAAATGTATCATTTGTAGGTAGACGGCCTGTCACTCCTACCCTGCATCATTGCTGCAATTTTTTTGCTTGCCTAAACATTCCAATCCTCCACATACTCCGGCAAAATGTGATCAGTAGGTAAAGCTGGGAAATCCATTTGTTGTCTTAATGACTTAATGTGCAAGCATCAGGCATCTATATGAACCAGTTTTGCTCTCCCTGTAATGGGTGGGATAAATTTACTGAAGGAGAAAATATGAAAGGGTCAAACATCCCTGAAAGTGGATAAATTCAAGACCTATATGATGAGTCCCAAGATGCTACAACAGATAAAGAGATAGTGGAGGCTCTAATCATCATTTTCTAATTCTCCCTGTATTTTTTTTGTGGTGTTGGTAGACAGCTAATGAATGTACTCTTGTTTAAACAAGCAGAAACAGTAATTGTAGCTAGTCAGCATCACCTAGTGGCCTAATCAGTATTAATCGCCATTTATATGGCTCTGATTAAGTTTCTGTTTCACAATGGAGTTTGTTCAAAATAGCAACAAGGAGGATGAATGTGCTTTTGATGTAATCTACAAAGATTTTATCAACGCTTTTGATAAGGTCTCATATTCCAGACTGGTCTGAAAAGTTACCATTGATAGGATCCAAGAGAAAGTAGCAAGCTGGGTCTAAAATTTGTTAAGTGGCAGGAAGTGAACAATAAAGGTCAAGATCATGCTATGTAACCTTGGAATTAGGAGCAAGCACTTGGATTGAGTTCCTTATCGCTTGAGTAGTGATATAGTTCTACTCATCCTATTCCATCAAATAGGCAATTCCAGCAGAGACAAGACTTTGTTACTTTGAGGAAAGATTGGGGCGGCTGGATCTTTTAAAAATTTGGAACAGAGAAGACTGAGGGGATTCAATTGAAATGTATAAAATTGATGTTAGGGACATATTTACGTTTGCATAGATAACAAAGAATATAAATTTAAAGGAATTGGGAATTCTTTTATGCAGAGTGTAATCGGGGGCCTGGAACTCACTACCTGAAAATGTTGTAAAATATACCAGAAACCCTTAGTACATTTCAAAGCTAATAGGATTGCTGCCAAACCTCCATACAGGTCAGTTAAAGGAAGATGAAATTTAAACTTGGCTGAATAGCTTCTTTTCCTCTTGCAAATTTTCTAGGTTTTGAGTTGTACAAAATACAAATTAAACTCTGCTAAGATTCCTCATGTACAAGGGTCCAGTAGTGTAGCGGTTTGTGACTGACCGCAAACTAGAGAAGTACAGCATGGTGGACTGTGAATTTGAATTGTTTATAGAAATAAAAATCTACATGAAACTAAAAGGCTGGTATCAGTAAAGTTAACTCTGGTCGTTGGAATGGTCTGATAACCGAGCTGGTTCGATAGTGTCCCCCTAGGAATGGAATCCTGCCATCCTTCTGATTTGGCTTCCATGTGACTCCACTTCCCTTAGAGCTGCACCCTTTGGACCCATGCTGTTGGTCCCACATTATCAAATTCCCTGATGACATGCATTTTTGTTTTTGCATAATTGTAATAGCAAAGAAATTGTGCTGAATTAATTATTATGCAGAGGACCAGCTACTTAACAGCCTGTTGTTGTCGAAAGTTGTTTCTACTTGGTGCTACCATATAGCATCAAGGAATGAGCTCTATCCTATAATTTAATAGTTCACTTGATACCTCAACTTGCCATGCCTTCTTGTTGTTTTATGGTTTTGCTGAAAACATTTCTTCAAAGGTGCTGAATCTTGGAGCTTGGACAGCCCAGGCAAGCCATAGCTACTCTGCTTGCTATCAGGTTGAAATCAGGCTTCAAGTTCAGGTCTGTTTAGAACTGGTTAAAAGCAATTTGATCTCAATTTAGATAATTGACTAATGATCGTGTGTTTTTACATTTTTTGTTTCTCAGGCCGGATCTTTTGTTACTAGATGGTAAGTTAATTGCACTGATGTTCATGTCGCATCTTATTGCACCATTTAGTGTTGCAGAACTCTTGATATTTAATGAATTGGGTTGAAGGGCGATTGCTCTTAGGTAATTAGTGTATATGTACTATCTGGCCAGTACCTGGAGTAGACTTGCCTTAAAATCTCAGTAGTTTTTCTCAAAGTACTGTTATACGTTTGATGGCACATTGACTTTTGTAACCATAATGGTAAAACCACTTGCATCTGTAGTCCTCATGCATAGCCAGTTATTCATTCTGTACCGTTTATTAAGGGAACAGTTCTTCCACACTTTACCCCAAATCCAAGAGGACGGTGCAGCAAATGATCTCTCTGGAAAAGGCCAGTGAAGATAGCCTTTTCTGTAGGGAATATTCTTGAAAAACTTGTGTTATGATCATGTACAATCCCCTCTTGAGATACTTGAGGATGAAGAATGAATAAGTGGGTTCTGTAAATGGTAGCGAGAGCTATTGTTTGACTGCAACATGCAAGCTTGTCAAATCCTGTTAAATTTGTTTTGTTTGTGAAATATTTCACTGAAACCAATAAACTTAATCTAAGTGACTTCTTGTTGTTAGAACCTACAAACATGTTGGATGTGCGAGCCATCCTCTGGTTGGAAAACTATTTACAGGTGAGTCATTGATTTTTTCCAAGATAAAAAGCAATGCCATTTTACATTACATTCCCTCCAGTACATTGAGAATTGGTTCACTTGTAATGTGCTGTTGAATTTCTTTGCAGTTTCTAAAATGTATTGTAGCCATCTCAGTTCACTTTTTCCCCACCCCCATGTTAAATTTGCAGAGGGTCGTCATACTGCAGAATCACTGACTTCTCTCAGGTGGGATGAATCATCAGATGATTGAGGGACACCATTTTGTATTTGCAAGTTTTACTGCATTTATTGTATGGCGAAATGGAATTCGCAGTCCTAAGTTGGCTTCTTTGTCTTTCCTCTGCCGCAGTTCAACCTCACGGTCAAGCTGCTGTGCCTAGCACCTTGACGGTTTGTGTTGTGCTATGTTGGGCATTCAGCGGGTTTTTCCTTCTGGCCAGTGGCTTCCATGCTTTCGGGCTATCTTGAACATATAAGTATACCTTTTTTGTTTGGCTGCTCTTTTGAGTGTGATCAGCAGAAGCCAAAAGATACATCCAAACACAATGGTCTATTCATTTGAAATTGTTCTTCAGGTGCAGGGCTTTGATGCCATGAGACACAGCTTCATGGAGAATGCCACATGTGTCAAATGGTCCTCCCGTTGATCTTCAGGAGGTGTTATGAGCACTACTGCTTTAACAGATGATCAAGGTTCTACTGCAAGAGAGGAGGGTGGCCAACACAATAGTCTGCATACACTCCAGGTAGAACATGTAAGGCTAGCCAGGGATGTTTTAGGAGAGTGATGTGCAAGGGTAACAAAAGTGGAGTTGGAGATTTCAGCAGCAAATGAGCTGAATGGAGGCAAAGTTGAGTGAAGTTACAGTGATGCAAGTCGGCAAACCCGGTAACAATGTGAATTTGGTGGTTGAAACTGTTGACACCAAAGTAACGAATGAGTTTGTTCAGCCTGAGATTGAAGACAGCATGTGTGACATGTGCCAAGGATAGTATCTTTTGCATTCTCAAAACATTGCTGGAAGAAAGATCTCATTTTGTACTGGGTATTGGCTATATTTTGGCAAGTGATGGTGAGGGGTGATAATAAAGTAGAACCAGGTGTCATCAGTATCCCAGTTGAAAAGTCACTATATTTTAAATGATTTTGATAAAGGACAACGTGTGATTTTGAAAAACATGGGATCCAGGGATTAATACTTGTTGAAAACACCAATGGTAATGGCAGAAGAGTAAAAAGAGAAGCTGTTGGAGATGTTTCTTTGGTTCGGAGTCAGCACAAGGGTGGAATCAGATGAGAGCAATTTTGATCTACTGGATGTTGATAGAAGGCATTGGAAAACAATGCTGTTGTCATCCTGTGTCAAAACTGCTGACGAGAAGGGTGATGAGGTACATCATTTTTGACTTTGATAAGAGCTGGTCTAAAACTGTTGCTGGAGTGTAATCCTACACATGTAGGAATTCAACCCTGGAATCCAAGAGGTGTGCAGCATGGAAACAGACCCTTTGGTCCAACTCCTCCCATGCCAGCCAAATATCCTAACCTGATCTAGTCCCATTTGACAGCACTTGGCCCATATCCCTCTAAACCCTTCCTATTCATATACCCATCTAGATGCCTTTTAAATACTGTAATTGTACCAGCCTCAAACACTTTGGCAGTTCATTCCATACACGCACCACCCTCTACATGGAAAAGGTTGCCCTAACCAATGACCTCCCAACTCCTATACTCAATGATCTAACCAATAAAGGAAAGCATACCAAACGCTGCCTCACTATCCTATCTATCTGCAATTCTATTTTGAAGGAACGATGAACCTGCACTCCAAGGTCTCTTTGTTCAGCAACACTTAGCAGGACCTTACCATTAAGTGTATAAGTCATGCTCTGATTTGCTTTCCAAAATGCAGCACCTCACATTTATCTGAATTAAACTCCATCTGCCCCTCCTCAGCCAATTGGCCCATCTGATCAAGGTCCCATTGTACTCTGAGGTAACCTTCTTCGCTGTCCACTACACCTCCAATTTTGGTGTCATTTGCAAACTTACTAACTATACCTCCTATGTTCACATCAAATCATTTATATAAATGACATAACTTAGTGGACCCAGCGCTGATCCTTGTGGCACACCACTGGTCACAGGCCTCCAATCTGAAAAGCAACCTTCCACTACCCTCTGTGTTCTACCTTTGAGCCAGTTCTGTATCCAAATGGCTAGTTCTTCTTGTATTCCATGAGATCTAACCTTGCTAACCAGTTTCCCATGGAGAACCTTGTCGAACACCTTACTGAAGTATATTGCTGTGCCTTCATCAATCCTCTTTATTACTTTTCAAAAAATTCAATCAAGTTTGTGAGACATGATTTCCCACGCACAAAGCCATGCTAACCGTCACTAATCAGTCCTTGTCTTTCCAAATACATATAAATTCTGTCCCTCAGGATTCCCTCCAGCAACTTGCCCACCACCAATGTCAGGCTCAACAGTCTATAGTTCCCTGGCTTCTCCTTACCACCTTTCTTAAACAGTGGTACCATGTTAGCATTCGTCGAGTCTTCCAGCACCTCATCTGTGACTATTGATACAAATACCTCTGCAAGGGGCCCAGCAATCACTTCCCTCGCTTCCCACAGAGTTCTAGGGTACACCTGATCAGCTCCTGGGTATTAAAAATATGTTGCTGGAAAAGCGCAGCAGGTCAGGCAGCATCCAAGGAGAAGGAGAATCGACATTTCGGGCATAAGCTCTCCTGGGTATATCTACTTTTATGCATTTCAAGACATCCAGCACCACCACCTCTGCAATTTGGACATTTTTCAAGATGTCACCATCTTTTTCCCCACATTCTATATCTCCTCTATCCTTTTCCACAGTAAACACTGGTGCAAAACACTCGTTTAGTATCTTTTCCCCCATCTGTGGCTCCACACATAGGCTGCCATGGTGAGCTTTGAGGGGTCCTATTCTCTCCAGAATTATCTTTTTGTCCTTAATATATTTATAAAAACCTTTGGATTCTCCTTAACCCTATTTGCCAAAGCTATCTCCTGTCCCCTTTTTGCCCTCCTGATTTCTCTCTTAAGTATGCTCCTACTGCCTTTATACTCTTATGAGGATTCCCTCAATCTGTCCTGTCTATACCTGACATATGTTTTCTTCTTTTTAATCAACCCCTCAGTTTCTCTAGTCATCCAGCTTTCCCTACACCAACCAGCCTTTATTTTCCTCCCTTAGTACAGTAATGCTATCCCTAATCAAAAACGCCACTCTCCCTCCTCCCTTGCTCCTCCTTTCTATCCTTCCTATAGCATTTGTATCCTGCCAGTCCTGTCAATCCTTGAGCCATGTTTCTGTAATTGCTATGATAACCCAGTCACATGTTCCTTGCCATGCCCTGAGTTCATCTGCCTTCCCTGTTAGGCCTCTCATTTTGAAGTAAATGCAGTTTAATTTATCAGGCCTACCTTGTTTTCTGCTTTGGTGCATATATGGAATGAGCTGCCAGAGGAGGTAGTGGAGGCTGGTACAATTACAGCATTTGAAGGTCATCTGGATGGGTATTTGAATAGGAAAGGTTTAGAGGGATATGAGCCAAGTGCTGGAAAATGGGACTAGATTAGGTTAGGATATCTGGTCAGCATGGGTGAGTTGGACCGAAGGGTCTGTTTCTGTGTTGTACGTCTCTGTCTCCATGGTTGAATTCCTACATCAATAGGATTACACTCCAGCAACAGTTTGAGACCAGCTCTTATCAAAGGCAAAATGATGTACCTCCTCACCCTTCTCGTCTTCGGTTTTGACATTGGATGACCACACCATTGTTTTCCAATGCAATCTATCAACATCCAGTAGACTAAAATTGCTCTTATCTGATTCCACTCTTGTGTACTGATTCCAAGTCAAAGAATCATCTCCAATAGCTTCTCTTTTCACTCGTCTGCCATTACCATTGGTGTTCAATGAGTAGTAATCCTTGGCTCCCTTGTTTTTCTAATTCACAAGTTGCTCACCAGAGTTACTGGAAACAAGAAATGTGGAGTTGGAACATCGTGAAGAATTTTGGAGAGCAAAGTAAGGGTGGAAATGATGCTCTGGCTCTCTAAGGTAGAGATGGCTAAGGAAAAGCAAATTTGAATGATGGATAGGCAGTATTTGAGGAAGGGCATCTGTTAACAGGATCAGCTATGGGAGCAGGGAGGTCTCTTGCCTGCATGAATGTTTTCTTATCTTAAAAGCACTATAAATAAAAGATTGTTTTGGGGCAAATGTTCAAAAGTAAAACTCACATTTATGTTGCACCTGAGTATTGCTGAAGCATTTGAACAGCTTTATGTGCACAATCAATTACTTTGAAGTATATTTGTAGTAAACAAATGAAGCAGACATTTTGAATTCAATGAGCTGTGAGAAGAATGGCAATTAATTATTTTTTGTTGAATGAAGATAACTTGTTAATAATTTGGAGTATGTTTGACCTTAAATCTGTGCTTGAGCAGGCAGTGGAGCCTTGGTTTCTTGTCTCATCCAAAGGCTGACATTCCTAAAGAACTGCAGTGTTGTCTCTCAGAATGGGTTTTAAACAGTCAGCAAGTGATACAGTGGGTTATGACAGGAAGAAGAATACAATATTCTAATTGCAAAGTGCAAGAGCTTTGCACTGGTCTCTTATTCTGTTCAGGTCATTTAGATAGAAAACTCATTTTATTATCTGTCAAGCAGAATCTCTTGAAAACAAGTATGCCTGTTGCTGAAAAATAATATATTAGGCAATTTCACTTTGGCAGAAGTGAGAGATTTTGAACCTGGTCTACACGATTATGTGCTGAATATGCAAAGCTGACATTATTCGGAACAGTGAGCTTAAATGAAATAGGTTAGGATGTAAGGTTAAACATTTGCAGCTCATTCCTGATATGCTGCTCGTAGTTGTTTGTATACATATCCAAACAATAGCATGACCTGTGTCTAAGTAAAATAACTTGCTGTGTTGAGTTGTTTGGTACTGATACACTAATGGGTTTGCAGGATGCTTAAAGGCCTCAATAAAGGCTAAATAAATTTGACCACCACATCATGAAAATTACACTGTTCAATAATAAAACACGGCAAGTATATAAGTGTCTGTCTGAGGAATGACCAACAATGATGAGGGAATTGAAAAATATAAGGCTTGCATTTATGCATGATCTTGGTATGTTTCCATGTTTTCTTGCCAGTTACATACAATAATAACAACTTCAAAAGTAATATAGGGAAATGTCAGTTTTGATTGAGTTAATCAGCCTTGCTCAACTTCTTTCTTTGCACAGAGAAACAGGTTCATGTATTGTTTCCCTAAGATGACATGAAAAAATCTTGTGTAATGAAAATGGACTTGCTAGGCTATTTTAGAATGCAGTTGTGGATAGTGACGAAGAATGTTGTAGGTTACAGAGAGACATGGATAAGCTGTAGAGCTGGGCTGAGAGGTGGTAAATGGAGTTTAATGCAGACAAGTGTGAGGTGATTCACTTTGGAAGGAGTAACAGGAATGCAGAATACTGGGCTAATGGTAAGATTCTTGGTAGTGTAGATGAGCAGAAAGATCTCACTGTCCAGGTAGATAGATTTTTTGAAAGTTGCCACCCGAGTTGATAGGATTGTTAAGAAGGCGTACAGTGTGTTAGCTTTTATTGGTAGAGGGATTGAGTTTTGGAACCATAAGATCATGCTGCAGCTGTATGAATGTTTGGTGTGGCCACACTTGGAGAATTACGTACAGTTCTAGTCACCGCATTGTAGGAAGGATGTGGAAGCCTTGGAAAGGGTTCAGAGGAGATTTATTCGGACGTTGCCTGGTATGGAGGGAAGGTCTTACAAGGAAAGGCTGAGGGACTTGAGGCTGTTTTCGTTAGAGGGTAAAGGTTGAGAGGTGACTTATTTGAGACATATAGTTAGAGGGTTAGATAGGTTGGACAGTAAGACCCTTTTTCCTTGGATGGTGATGGCTAGCACAAGGGGACATAACCTTAAATTGAGGGGGGATAGATATAGGTCAGCTGTCAGACGTAGTTTCTTTACTCAGTGTAGTAGGGGCATAGAATGCACTGCCTACAACAGTAGTAGACTTGCCAACTGTAAAGGCGTTTAAATGGTCATTGGATAGGCATATGGATGAAAATGGAATAGTGTAGGCTAGATGGGCTTCAGATTGGTTCCACAGATTAGCGCAACATTGAGGGCCGAAGGGCCTGTACTCTGCTGTATTGTTCTATGTTCTAATTGATAACCATGCACGCTGCTGTGGGTCCAAAGTCATATGTAAGTTAGACCAGATGAGGAGAGTAAATTTCCTTCCTTAAAGGGCATTTGTGAACCAGATGGGCTTTTACAACGGTTGTTGATCATTTCGTGGTCACTGTTCTGAGACTGTTTCAATTCCAGATTTTTAAAAATTTTTCTATTTCCAATTTGTGTTCTTTTAAGGACAGTATTGGGCTTTGCTTTGATACACCTGATAGAGTATACTAATGTTGTTCCCTTTTTTAAGAAGGGGAGTCGGGACAACCCCGGTAACTATAGGCCAGTGAGCCTTCCTTCAGTTGTGGGTAAGGCGTTGGAAAATGTTATGAGAGAGGATTTACAATCATCTGAAAAGGCATAATTTGATTAGGGATGGTCAACACAGTTTTGTGAAGCATAGGTCATGCCTAATTAACCTTATTGAATTCTTCGAAAAGGTCATGAAACAAGTGGATGAAGGTAAAGCGGTTGATGCGGTGTATAGTAAGGTGTTTGATAAGGTTCCACATCATAGGCCATTACACAAAATATAGAATTTCAGGATTGAAGGTGATATAGCGGTTAGGATCAGAAATTGGCTAGCTGAAAGAAGGTGGTGGTTGGTGGGAAATGTTCATCCTGGAACTCAGTTACCAGTGATTTGCCGCAAGGATCTGTTTTGGGGCCACTGCTGTTTGTCATTTTTAGAAATGATCTGGAGGTGGATGAACAGAGAGATCTGTGTCCAGGTGCATAAATCCCTGAAAGTTGCCAACCAGATTGATAGGGTTGTTAAGAAGGCATGTGGTGTGTTACTGTTTTTTGGTCGGGGAATTGAGTTTCGGAACCATGAGGTCATGCTTCAGCTATACAAGACACTGGTGAGGCTGCACCTCGAGTATTGTGTACAGTTCTGATCACCACATTATAGGAAGGATGTGGAAGCTTTGGAAAGGGTTCAGAGGAGATTGAGTAGGATGCTGCCTGGTATGGAACGAATGTCTTATGAGGAAAGGCTGAGGGAACTGAGACTATTTTCATTGGAGAGAAGAAGGTTAAGAGATGACTTAATTGAGGCAAAAAATAATCAGCGTGTTAGATAGTGAGAGCCTCAGTCTTTAGCCCCATTTGTTTCCCTAGCACTTTTTCTCTAGTGATAGGTATTCTATTTATTTCCTTGCCTATTTTTGTTCCTTAATTGTTTAGTAACTTTAGAATGTTATTAATGTCATCTTCTGTGAAGATTGTTGCAAAGAATTTACTCCACTCTTCTGCCATTTCTTGGCTCCACATTATTACTTCTCCAGACTCCTCCACTGAGGAGATTTTGTTTTATTTTGGGTTCTCTCTTTTTTTATATACAATTAAAGAACTTTTGCTGTCAATCTTAATATCACTTGCTAGTTTACCTTCAAAGTTTATTTTCGTTTTTTTGGGTCACCCTTTATAACTTACCCAATCCTCTGACTTACCACTAATTTTTGCCACGTTGTATGTTTTTCTTCTTTCAATTTGATGCTATCCTTAACTTTTTCTTATTTAACAACGGTTGACCTATCTCATTCCTAGAATCCTCCTTCCTCCCTGGGACATACTGTTAGTGTGAGAATGAACCAAGCTAATTTAATCTTTTAGGTAAAAACAATGACTGCAGATGCTGAAAATCAAATACTGGATTAGTGGTGCTGGAAGAGCACAGCAGTTCAGGCAGCATCCAACGAGCAGCGAAATCAACGTTTCGGGCAAAAGCAATTTAATCTTTTGATGAGTGTATATGAATCAGGAGCAGAAGTAGACCATTTGTGTTTTGAACCAGTTGTTTTGATTTCCACATCCTCTGAATCTTTTAGATTCTTGTTAGACAGGGGAATCAGCTACCTGTACTTCATACACACTGCTGCAACTGTGCACAGGTTGTGGAGGTAGTAATTGTTTATGATGTTGGATGAGGTGTCACATGTACAAGGACTTTCAAAAACTGATGAAGTGCCACATAATCAGCTTACCACAATTTCGATCCCCATCAAATAGAAGAAGCAAGGGTGCCAGGTTGGTTGAGTGACAGGAAGCAGTAATGATGATGGGTTCTTTTCAGACTGAAGGAAAATGCATAGTGGGGTTGCCCACGGGCCAATAATGAGACCGGTGCTTTCCTTTGTCTTGCTTAATAACCTAGACTTAATGTTAAACTTTCAAAATGATGGAAAACTTAGATTATCGCAAACTGAGGAGGAAAGTGATGATAAGCTTCAAGGGTATATCAATTGGATTGACCCTTGATGGAGGGGATGTAATGCAGAAAAGGATGAAGTGAATCATTTGGTAGATAATATTTGGGAAGGCAATAAAAATTAAAGGCTGCAGTTCTAAGCTATGCAGCAATAGACCTGGGAAATATGTTAGCACAAATTCTTAGGGTGGACTGAGAAATTTGTTAAAAGAGCTTTAGGGATACTGTGTTTTATCAGCAGAGGCATTTTTTAAAAAAAAGACTTGATCATCCTCAGCTGATGGTGTCCAATTCTAGGTGTCCACATGTTAATAAAGATATGAAAACTTCAGGTAGTGCATAAAAGATTTGTGAGAATAGTTCCAGCAATGAAGGAATTCTATTAAATGTATAGATTCGAAAAGTAGGGTTACTTTGCTTTTATTTTGCAGTAGAGAAGGTATAGAGGAGTTTTCAAGAAGATTTTAAAATAGGAGTGAGTCCAGGTGGAGCAAATAGGGAGGAAACCTTCCACTGATGAGCAGAGTCAAAAACCAGAAGACATTGCCACAAGCGAATGCACAAGAATGAAGGGTGATAACTAACAGTGACTGGAGGGAAAACATAAGTGGTTGGGATTTGGAATGCATTCCCTGAGAATATGGTGGAGGCAGATTCCAGAGGAAGGGATGGCATAATGCTATTGCCATTGGGTCAGTGATCTAGGTAGCGTTGTGGTGACCTGAGTTTGAATCTTATCATGGCAAGTGACAGAACTTAACCTCCAGTTCTTTTTAAAAAGAATTAAAAGCCTAATCATGGCTGTGAAACTATGGTCAATTGTTGTAAAAACCCATCCTTTAGGGAGGGTAATCTCTCATCTATATCTAGCCATGTGACTCCAGATCCAAAACTATGTTGGCTCTTAACTGTCCCCTGGATGAAAAGGGTTTGGCAACAAATTTTGACCCAGCCAGTGGTGTCCATATCTCATGAAAATTTGTTAAGCACCTACAGGACAAAATTTGCAGTTGACGAATGGGACTAAATGATTTGCTCTTGCACAGACCCTGCATGGATACAATTGGCGACTAGACTCCTTCCATGATGTAACTGCTTTGAGAATGTCAAAGCACTTAATTCTAAGAGACTTTATTTATTGGAATAACCTATTAGCTGAATCGGCTGTTGCCTTGTAAGCGAACGTCTGCTCAAGTCAGGTGTGACTGGTGTATTGTGCACAAAAGAATCTATCTGCTGAAACTTGTGTTCTTCTTTTAGACCTGGCAGTCCACTATCTTGGTGGTGTCGCACGATCGCAACTTCCTAAATGCTGTGGCGACCGACATTGTTCACTTGCACTCTCAGCGCCTGGAAACCTATCGGGGTGACTATGAGAACTTTGTAAAGACCAAAGAGGAAAGATTGAAAAACCAGCAGCGCGAGTATGAAGCTCAGCAGCAGTACAGAGAGCACATACAGGTATGTATTTACCCTAGCTGGCAAGGAATCAGAGGGCAACTGGCTTTGAGTTTCCTTCAGATTTATGCCCAGAGACCCACCTAAGCAATGCACGAACTTGTTAAGACCATGAAACATAGAAGCAGAAGTAGGTCATTCTGCCCATCAAGTCTACTTTGCTATCAAATAAGACCATGAGTGATCTGATAATCCTCAACTTTCCTTTCCTTCCCTTTCCCCACAACCCTTGATTCCTTTAGTAATTAAAAATCTATCCATCTCAGTCTATCCTTCTTAATGACCCAGCCTCAGCAGTTCTCTGTGGTAAAGAATTCCATAAATCCACTACCCTTTGAGAGAAGTTCCTCCTGAGTCGTGTAGATCCACACTACAGAAAAGGCTGTTCATTCCATCAAGTCTGTGCCAGTCAAACCAACCACCAAACTGTCCTAATCCCATTTTCCAACACTTGTATTCCTTGTCATTGTAAGTGTGCATCTATTGAGGGTTCCTGCCTCCAACCTTACAGACAGTGAATTCCAAATTCCTACCACCCTCTAAATGAAAGGTTTTTTCCTCAGACCTTTCTAAACTTCCTGTCCCTCACCTTAAATTATTGCCTCTTGGTCATATCATAGAATCCCTACAGGTCCTTCAGCCCAACAAGTCCACGCTCGCTCTCTGAAGAGTAACCCATCCAGACCCATTTCCCTACGTTTAGCCCTGACTAATGCACCCATCCTACACATCCCTGAACACTATGGACAATTTAGCACGGCTAATTCACTTAACCTACACATCTTTGTATTTTGGGAGCAAAACGGAGCACCAGGAGGAAACCTACGCAGATACAGGGAGAATGTGCAAACTCCACAAAGACAGTTGCACAAGACTGGCATCGAACCCGGTTGCTGGCACTGTGAGGCAGCAGTGCTAACCACTGAGCCACTGTGCTGCCCGTTGATTAGGGAAGGGGCAGAGAATACAAAGTTATGGACCGAATGGTTGAAAAAGAGATTAGGACAGTTTGGTGGTTGGTTTTGACCAGCACAGACTTGATGGGTTTGAACACCTTTTCTGTGGTATGGATCTATATGATTCAGGAGGAATTTCTCCTCTCAAAGGGTAGTGAATTGGTGGAGTTCTTTACCACACAGAACTGCTGAGCCTGGGTGATTGGTCATTGATCCTTCCTCAAAGGCAAAAGTTTCTTCATTTGTACCCTGTCTATGCCACTCATAATTTTTTACATCTCAATCATGTCCTGTCCCAATTTCCTCTATTCTAAGGGGAAGAAAACCCCAGTCTATCCAATCTCTCTTCATAATTGAAACTCTCCCACCCAGACAACATCCTGGTAAGTCTCCTCTGCACACTCTGCAGTACTATCACATAATCTATGTCTTAAATGAGTGTGCTCTTAGAGATTATGGCCTCTGGTCTGAGGTACTCACAGAAGGAGAAACACCTCTGTGTCCACTCTGTCAAGTCTCCTAAAAATCTTTTCCTGTTTCTGAAAATCACGTTTTTAAGATTGTATCTTTTTGAGCTGACTAATTTTTCAACATTCTTTACTTATCCTCTTTTGAGGTGGTTCTGTTTTCGATCTTGAAAATATCTTTATTGCTTCATTGTTTCCTCAGTTGCAGTTTCTTAAAGCGTGGTGTAGCTGAGGTATATGACTGGGTGGGTTGTGATTGAAAGTTCTTATTAAGATTGGAGCATGGATGTAATCTTAACTTGCAGAAATTCAAGTCTATTGTATGGAGCAATGTCATTTTGTAATTTTTTTCTTACAAAATATCTCCGTTATTATTTGAGTATCCCAATGTAATACTGGCTTGTGCATACTGCATAAGCCCAGGTACACCCCTCAGTTCTATTGTATTGGCCAATTTTACTTTGCAAAAAACAACTCGCATGATAAATTGCCTACAGTGACTTTTGCCCTGTGCAAGGGGAATAGAATGGTCAGCTCCTGATCACTACCAAGGAGATGCAGCTAAAAGGTTTGGATGACAGGATCAAACCTCCCACCTGTAACACCAGTCACCTTTCAACTTGTTTTTTCTCTCGCACCTCCCACTTCCACTTCATTCTTGAATAGCTTGGTGACGGTTGATGGTGAGTTCAATATATCAAAAAGCACCTGTTGGATTGTAATCCAGGCAAAACTTTTGAAAGGGAAAAAAAATAGTTAACAGGTGGTTTGCTGAACATTTCTTTCACATTTTGATTTATTTCCTTTTCATCTTCATCCCTGTGTGATTCTAATATGTGTGAAACTCTGCCTCAGCAATCTTACAGATAATTTAATTGCAGCACTGAATTGTGGGATTTCTGGGAACAGTACAGTCAATTGTGTCAAGTTGATGTAGAACCTTCATTAATTTTTCTATGCCATAATGATCTAATATTTACTCTTGGGGCCAATGCAAAAAGAAATACTGATCTTCATAATTTGAAATCTAACTGATCTGTAAAACTTAAGCAATGCAGGGATGCAGTACTGGTGAGTACAGGTCTGTCACTATAAAATCAAGGTGCAATACTCCTGTGGACAGACTATTATTGTATAACAATGGGGTACGGTACTGTTGGGAATGGGTCTGTTGCTGTATAACACTGGATTGCAGTACTACTGAGATCAAGTCTGTCACTGTATAACACTGAGTTGCAGTATTTGAGGACAAATCTGTCACTATATCACTGGGGATACAATATTGTTGGGTTCTGGTCTGTCGTGGCACTTTTCAGAATAAAATGATTCAGTGCTTCGATACGGAGAAATTATTCCCTCTGGTGGTGAATCCATTGTTAAAAAGAAAACACAATTCTAGAGTTAGTCATTCATGAAGTACCTTTCCGACAAGTGATGTTGGGAATCTGGAGTGCTCCCCTTGACACTTGCTGGGTGTGTGGGCGGTGCCTTGATTGAAATTTTCATAAGTATCAATGGGTATAGAGAGAAAGTTGGATTTGTGGACTGAGGTACAGATCAGCAAAGAATAGAATCCCTACAGTGTATGGAAATAGGCCATTTGGCCAAATGAGACCATACCAACTCTCTGAACAACATCCCGTCCAGACCCATTACTCTATCCTGTCCCTGTAACCCTGCATTTCCCATTGCATATGCCTGAACACACTGGATTATTTAGCATGGACAATCCACCTAACTTGCATATCCATGGACTGTGGGAGGAAACTGGAGCACCCGGCAGAAACCCACACAGACATTGAGAACGTGCAAACTCCACACAGTTGCCTGAGGGTGGAATCGAACCAAGGTTCCTCACATTGAGGCAGCAATGCTAACCACTGAGCCACCATGCCGCCCTATTTGAATGGTGGAATAAACTCTCTGAGCTCCAGAGTGTTCCTGTTCCTGTCCTGAGAGCCTGAGAATATTTGTGAGCTCAAGGAATTTAAGTTTGGTTTTAATTGTCTCATCTTTTTGAACCTGTTAGGTGTTCATAGACCGATTCCGATACAATGCCAACAGAGCTTCTCAAGTACAGAGCAAGTTGAAACTGCTGGAGAAACTGTAAGTATTGGCTGCTCTGGTAATGAATGTCAGAAAGACTGTTTAAGAAGATGGCACTGTGGGTGAATATTCATGCTTATAGTTCTTTGCACCTGAAGCAGTTGAAATGAAAAGTTAGTTGTTTGCAACTTGAGATTAGTAAGATTCACATGTATTTTGAAGGACTAATTTATGAAGCACACTAGGTGCTATAATAAAAACAAAGTACGAGAGATTTGAAATAAAAACAAAGTGCTGTCAGGCTTGACAGATGTGGCAGCATCTGTAGTCAGAAAAACAATTAATATTTTATCCAGTATAACCCCACATAATAGATATTGCTGCACTGGTCTGTCGCTTCAATAGAATGATCATAGTTCTGTGGTTGAGGCAAAGTTTATGTAATATGTTATCCTTATTTAATTAACCATATTGAAGGGCAATTAGTTCATATACTGACATTGAAATAGCTTTTTGTCCAATTTATAAATAAAATCCTGTGAATTGTTAATCTTGATTCTATTGTGCAGGGAATAATCTTTATTTTGTGCTACTGGGGGAGGATATGCTGCAGAGCCATTGTAAAGCAGCCTACGTTTCTTATAACTTCTGATACCCACTCTAAACTCAGGTCAGCTGTGTACCAGATCACAGTAGAGCCAGACTGTATTCTATCAGCAAAAGATTTCCAGAGGTATCTTCTGAGGATATACAATTCAATTCAATGACAACAGGTGGAATTAAATGTCTGTGCTCTTTTACTGAAATGAGTCCTTAATCTAATGGTAGTTATCCTACAGTCAGATGCTACAAGGTACAAGCCCTACTTCAGTGGTGAAGGGGAATGTTGCCTGAAATGCTAAATACTTTGTCCAAGACTGTGTGCTATGTCATGGTATTCTGTGCTCACAGCATAATAGTGCTGGGATATATTTCCCTCCTGTACAACTTTACAGGTTCTGATTGATCATCAGTATAAATGTAGTAATGTAAGCAGTGTTGGGAAATTGCAAGTGAGTTTTTTTTTACTGGATTCTATCCATCTCAGCTGGTGGACCAACTTGTTTGTAATCTCTATAGATGCTGGAATTCACTCTTAAAGAGCACAAATAAGAATACTTGCAACAACAGCAGCTCAGAAGCAACTCATTAACACCGTCTCAATGTCAGTTAGACTTTTTTTAGATTAGATTCCTTATAGTGTGGAAATAGGACCTTCGGCCCAACCAGTCCACACCGACCCTCCGAGGAGTAACCCACCCAGATCCATTTCCCTCTGACTACTGCACCTAACACTATATGGGCAATTTAGCATGGCCAATCCACCTGACCTGCACATCTTTGGACTGTGGGAGGAAACCGGAGCACCCGGAGGAAACCCGCGCAGTCACGGGGAGAATGTGCAAACTCCACTTGAATAATAAATGCTGACTTTGCCCCTGGCACCCACATCCTAAAAGTGAATGCAAATGGATTTAACCTCGTATTCTGTTTGAATATTTTGGCAGTATAAATTGCTGATTTATGGCAAGGTTTGCTTCAACTGTTATGACACAACAATTGAAGCAAGCATCTTAAACAAGGATATTTTGTAGACTTCCTTTTTTCTCATTTTGTTTCCCTATAATAATCCATCTCAAACCAAACGAAAGAAATTTTAAACCTTGAAATTATTTTCATAAGTTGCAGTGTTTAAAATTTGATAGTTAAAACTCGAAGTTTTGCAATTTATTAAGAATGTATGTGATATAATTTGTACGTTCAGATTGAAGTTCCAAACTACAAAATGCTGGAGGTGATCAGAGAATATAAGGAGGGCAGATTTTTGCTTGAGATGGAATCTCTGATTATCTTAAAGGATCCACCTTCACTTCTAATCTGGCTTTTCTTTTGAGACTTTGTCCTATCGTGAATGTCTAGATTTAATTTTGCAATTTGTATTTGAGTTATTTAATTGTTCTTCATGCATCCTAAATTTCTCTCCATTGTTTCATTCCTTCAGGCCAGAGCTGAAACCTCTTGAAAAGGAGCTAGAGGTGACTCTAAGGTTAGTTTGGCACAATGAACTCATGGAATGATGCAGCATAGGAGGTCATTGCACTTACAGTGGGGCTTTTCAAAATTCACTCCTAATACTTGTTAATTTTCACCCAATGTATCAGCTTTAAGACCCAGCTTCCTGTATGGCAGGCAAGAATTGAACCACTAATGTCTGCAAGTTGGCTTCACCCATGAATCATAGATGGCATAGGTTATTTTTATACTTAATTTGCATAGAGCAAAATTAAATGCTTGCATAGAGCATATTGCAGCAACTGAGTCAGGCTTTTTACAGCACTGAAAGGGGTCTTTCAGTATATTGTGTCTGCACTCGTTCATCTATTCAGATCCTATTTTCCAGTACTTGGCCTGCAACCTTGCATGCTATAGCATTTCAAGTGTTGTTCTCCATAGCTCTTTAATGTCTTGAGGCTACATCTTGGAACATCTCTTCTACGCCCTCTCTAGTGCAATCATGCCCTTCCAATAGTATGGTTACTAGAACTGCATACAGTACTTGGAGAACTTGGGTTTCCAGCACCAAGTACAAACTAACCAGGCACTAATATTGTGAGAAACAGCTAAGATTAGTCAGTTAGTCATGGGAAGGAAAGTCAGGGTTGGCGGAGGGGGTTTGTTGAGGAGAATTACTTTTCAAAATAAATGATCAAGGAAGGGCATGTTGTATAGAAAGGGCTGTGATGACTGGGTTCGGTTCTGGTGAATGCAGTAATTAAGAGATATAGTAGGTAGTTGGGAATTAAGAATATAATGAGCAGGTGTGTTGGTGGGGTTGAAATCTGTTTTGAAAGGTGCAGTTGGTAGAACTGAACAGCTTTTCTTGTTACCAAAAAGTCTTATGTTCATAATGTCATAGTACAGTAAAGCACTGGGTTGTACTCTGTTCAATCACCGTGTGGGACATGGTATGTTTTTCCTAAAGCTTTGAAAAGTGAAGGAAGACAGAATAGGACATGTTACTTTAATTTACTTTTTTTTTTCTCTCCCACAATGTGAAATATTGCACTTAAACTATGTTAGTGATTTGACATTCTGTGTTCTCTATGTGCACTGAGATTCTGCAATTGTGTTCCTTCACAGGTTTCCAGACAACTTCGAGAAGTTGTCCCCTCCAATATTGCAGCTAACTGAAGTGGACTTCAGCTACACCCCTGAGCGTCGCATTTTCATAAATCTTTCCGTGTCAGCTGACCAGGACTCCCGGATTTGCATTGTATGTATGGTTTTTGTCTTATTTTATGTTCGTCTTAAAATTTGTATTTTTTACTTGACGAAGGATAGCATTTGCCTTTTGGTTTGAAAGTCCATTCTTCTCCTGGAGCCAAATGTCTGTAAACTGTTCACTGCATAAAGACAGAGCAGCTAATATATATACATCTACAAACATGCATTCTGCCCTGGGTTCCGTTTTTTTCTTTAAGCCAGGCTAATGTTGCAGCTGCAATGATTGGCATCAGTTCCTCTGCGCATACTCCAAGTACCTGTTTCTGGCTGTTGTCCTGATTGAAGAATCAGTGCAGGAAAAGGCAAATGGTGGATGCAGTGATAATGACTAAGAATGTGATTCTTCCCAGTGTCAATAAGTATCTCGTAATGGCTATTTAGGCAGTGTACCAGAGAATGACTAATATTTATAGAGAGGGTTGATTCTTTCAACATGAGGAAGAGAAGACAAAGATGTAAGTAAAGTATTGATGGGATTGCAACCATCAGTGAAGCAGGGAATGCTAATTTGGGTATTTATTTTCTCAAAGCACTGTGGTCACAAAGGCAGGAGCTGCTTCAGTGGGCTTTGGACAGTACATATATCACGTGCAGTTATGCAACAAATGGTCCACAGAAGTTGCATGTTCAATACCTACTTCAGCAAACTTGCATTTAGTGCACTTTGCCCTCCTTCCTTCCAGACTGTTAAGTTTATTACTGTAAAGTCTTTATATGCTGTTGGCAACCTCTAATCACAGCCTTCTGTCAACAGGTTGGAGAGAATGGTGCTGGTAAAACAACGCTGTTAAAGATACTGCTTGGGGACCTGACGCCGAATCAGGGTATCAGACACGCTCATAGGTACAGTCTGTGGTAACATGGCAAACAAGAGAATCTAACCTTTGCTTTTTGACATGCAATAGCATTACCATTGCTGAATCACCCCCACCATCAACATCATGAGGGTTACCATTGATCAGAAACTGAACTAGACTAGCTGTGCAAATATTTGGCTATAAGAACAGGTCAGAGGCTTGAAATTCTGCAGAAAGTAACTCATCATTCAATTGTCCAAAGCCTGTCCACCATCTACAGCGTTCAACTTGGGAGTGTGATGAAATACTCCCCACTTGCTTGGACAAGTTCAACTCCAACAACAATTGAAGCTTGATACCATCCAGAACAAAGCAGTAGTCTTGATGGGCACATCTGCAAACATTCAACTCTCTTCCCCCTCCAACACAGCAGTAGTGCTGTATACCTTCTGGAAGATGCACTGCAGACCTTCACCAAGGTTCCTCAGACAGCAGTTTCCAAAACCATGACCACTTCTGTCATGAAGGACAAGGACAGCAGATACATGTGAAAACCTCCACCTATAACTTCCTTGCAAAGTCACTACCATCCTGATTTGGACATAAATTGCTGTTCCTTCAGCTGGAACTGCCCTTCCTAATGGCATTGTGGGTCTACCTGCACCAAATGGAATGCAGCTCACCTCCACCCTTTTGAGCAACTAAGATGGACAATAAATGCTGACCCTATTTAGTGACACTCGCGTCCCATGAATATATAAAAATAAAACCTCTTCAGCTGGTAGTAAAGGAGTTTAAAGGAGAAATATGAGAAGTGCAGTGCTCAATCCATATCAATTAAGTCCACCTTGACACCACTTGCATTGGTAGAATTATGCAGCAGAGGAGACTTTGCTCTTCTACAATTTGCATTGTCTGTGTAAGTTCTTTAAAAAAGTTTTCAAATTAATTCCTCACTTTTCCCACACTCCTGTTGTTCTACCTTTTTCAAATATTTATATAATTGAAAGTTATAGTTGAATGTACTTGGCGCTTTTCATAGCGTGCATTCCTGATGCTAACAATTCACTGCAAAAAAAAAAACACCCCTGCCCATTCTCTCTTACCCCTTTGCCATTGCTTTGCTTGGAAAGCCACCTCAATATCTTTTATTCTACAAAGTCCTTCATAATTGTATACCTCTTCGGTCTTTATAATTCAAAATCATTCACCTTACAATGCTTTATCACATTTTTGAAATATCTCAATTGCTTGACGTGAAAAATTACCTTATTCAATGTGCTCAATTGTGAAAGGTAAGTGTGTGGTGGACCACAAAAAGACACCAATCTCTGCTGTCTAAAATTAAAAATGAGCCTCAAAGCTACAGTTCCTTGATTCAATCGTGAGACTGAGCTGCATAAACCTGGAGGGTCCTTGACCTGTGCTGATTGCTGCAGCAACTTGAGTGGTTACTCAGTTGGGTTGTGTGGTGTTCCCCCCAAGCTCACTAAAATAACTGGAGTGTGCAAGTCTGTTGAAATTGTTTGAAAGCAGGACAGAACTCAACAGATGTCTTGATTTCATCCCAAACTCTGCTTCCTGTAACAAAGGGGAGATTTTGGCATAATGCTAATGTCATTTGCTTAATATCATTGGACTAATAACCCAGAGCCCCCACTATTGATTTAAAATCAATTAATTTTTTAAACTCTGGAGTAGAAGGCAAGACCAAGCAGTAAACAAACCATTCTTTGTTGTTGTGCTTAAGAAAAAACTTACTCTTCCTCCTTTAGAAGTCCCTCAGGTTCAAGGATAACTTGCTTCTACTGCGGAGGGAGGTTTCTGCAGTGGCTGAATAATCCAATCCTGAAACCACAGACTGTGTGCCACGAGTGGGGCAGGTGGATAGGGTGCTCTGGAGACTGTGCACTCATCCTGCTTGCACTTTATTCAGTGACACTCAATGGTCAGCACTCTCAGAGCTGCTTCTCTAGTTTGTGTTCTAGAACAAGTGGTTGTCATATTGGTGGGAATTATGTATTTGTTTGGGGACGCTGTCAAGGTGTCTGTATGGTGTTTCATACACCCTCCTAATGATTGCTAGCCATTACTGAGCTCGGAGTAGAGTATTCATTTAGGTATTCTTGTGTCAGGTATACAGATTGTGTAATATGCCTACTGCAGCTGGTCAATTCCTCGATACTAAGGATATTAGCCACTCACGTTGGTGTGCCTATCCTACCAATGGGTTTTCAGGATTCATATAGATCCATGTAGAAGAAGAAAAAGATTTGTAGGAAAGCTGTTTATGGGAATAAGGCAGGAAAGTAAAGTTGAGATTACCTGATCTCCTTGAATAACACAGTGGACTCAATGGGCTGAAAGGCCTACTTCTACGTCTTATGGTTTTGATCAGAGTTTGGAAGAAAAAGAATGAGGAAGGATTTCACTGAAACATATAAATTTCTGTTGGGGCTAGACACTCAACGCATGGAAAATGTTTCCCCTCGCCTAGAACAAGGAGTCAGTCTCTGGATACAGTTTAGGACTGAGATAAGGAGAGATTTTTTTTTTTACTCGGTGCTAAAGCTGTGAAATTCTGAACCACACAAGGTAGTAGAGGATAAATCACTGAATATATTTAAGAAAGGAATAGATTTTGAGACCTAAAAGTATCAAAAGGAATGGGGAGAGTGGAAGTATAGCATTGAGATAGAGGATCATCCAAGATCATTCTGAAAGGCCGATTTCTCCTATTTTATATGTTTGTATGAAACGATCTTTAATTATTGTAGAAACATATCTAGTTCACTAATGCCCTTAAAGATGGCAGATTTTCTTCCCTAATCTGGTCTGGCCAAACTGATAGCAATGCAGTTGACTCTTAATTGCCCTCTGAAATGGCTTTGCAAGTTCCTCAGTTCAATAGAAATGAGTGTTGGACAAAAATGCTGGTCTTGCCAGCAATATCCACATCCTATAAGCAAAACCCTCACTCCTTGCTTACCAATCTGCTTCAACTTCCAGTTCAGCAATGCATCAGTTGTAGGATTCTTATGCATTTTCTCCTGTTCCTTCATGGTAATGTTCTCTCTAACTCTTGGAACCTCGATATTCATAAACACCACTCCCCAAAATCTCAAACCCTTCCTTCGGTAAGCCACTCCTTCACACCTGCCTCGTTGGTCAAGGTTCTGGTCACCTGCTTAATGTATCCTTGTGTCAAATTTTCTTTGGTAATTTTTTTCTATGATGTGCCTTTAACATTTTTCTATATTAAAGGCACTGTGTAAAAGGATGGGCTTTGCTTGCAACATCCACTACTTGTGCTTCCACATACATTCAAACATCACACTGGGAGATATTGGTAAAGTAGATGAGCTTCCGTGGGCTCAATTGCACCTCATGTCTTTGAGTTTACACAAGTCTCTGAATTTCATTGTGACAATATCAGAGCCTCTGCAAATGAGTGATTGCACTGACAGGATTGTAATGTGATTCCACCCCTGAGTCTCTGGCATATTACAGTGGGAAACAACTTGGGTCGTATAGCATATCCAGTCACATGGTGTGAAGAATGTTTTGATAATATTGATGCTTAATGGAGATCTTAATCAGCCATGGCCGCAAAGGTGGAAAGTGAGAAAGGAACATAAGGGAGTTAGCATAATATAAAAAAGAAAGGTATGTGTAAATGCAGTAAACTGGATCATTAAGGAAGATTCTTGGCCCTACTGTAGAGTAATTTTCGAATGTTGGCTATCCTCCATGTACTATAAAGTAGCAGCTCTGTGACTGGAATGTTACAGATGCCTGCCCCAAACATGTCCCACAAACTATGATAATATATTTGATAATTTGTCTCAGGACCTGTTTCTAAACCATTCTCCCCTTACCCTTTTTGTTCTGTCTGTCAGCCAATGCTCTATTTTCTGATTTGTTTCCTCTGTGTCTTTCCTTTGTCGCAGGCCGATTTCTATCAGTAGTTGTACCAATGTTTAAAACACTTGTTTCAATTCACGTTCACTTCTTGATTTTTTGACAGATTAGTCTGTAGGAGATTGGAACCTGCCCACACTCTTAAAGTGCGACCTTATATTATATTTCAAATGAGCACACAGCAATGTTATCAGAAAAATGTTAGAAATCACACAGCACTAGGTTATAGTTCAACAAATTTATTTGGGAACGCTGCTCTTTCATCAGACAGTCATCAGAAGGAGCAGCTCTCCGAAAGCTAGTGCTTCCAAATAAACCTGTTAGACTATAATCTGATGTTGTGATTTTTAACTTTGTCCACCCCAGTCTAACATCTGCTCCTCCACATCAGAAAAATGAATACAATTCAAGTTGGCTCCACTGCTATACTATACTGTTTGGTTTAGCAGCATTATAATTCATTGTCTCTTCTGGAAACCTCTATTTAAAAAAAAGATTTTATTTCCTGTGTTACGGAAGAAGCTGTGTCTAAATCAAGGTACAGAATGTGAGTATATTGCTCTTTCCTGCAGTGCCACACTGGGGATGAATAAGGCAATGCATTTGCATCCCAGTTAGTGTCACTATTTCAGGACAAGAGGAAGAGAAATTACCATTCTGTCTGTTGCTACAATCTCACTTTTTTAAAAATTTCTCTGGACAGAAATTTAAAAATTGGCTATTTCAGTCAGCACCATGTGGACCAGTTGGAAATGAATGTCAGCTCAGTCGAACTCTTGGCGTCAAAGTTTCCAGGTAAGGAGGACTGAGCATCTATGGTAAAAGTAGTGCTCATAGAAAGGAAATATTCATTGTTGCAAAGCTTTAAGTTTAACTTTAAAATCTCTAAGGACTCTTGCACAAAGCCAGAACTCCCTCATGGGCAACTCTGCCGATAGTTTGCTCTTCATTCCATTTTGGCTTCCAGAAATCCCAAGATACCTGAAGTAACAGGGGGAAAAAAGGCACAGAAATAAACCACTCATCACAACAAGTTCGTACAAGCATTTAAGCTCCACTGACCCATCTTCATTTTACCTTATCATCATAGCCTTTTATTCCTTTTTCTCACTTCATCTTATATGAATCAGTGCTGTTCACTTCCACTACCTGTGGTACCAAATTCCAAACACACATCCCTCCCTGAATAACAGTGGTTTTTTTACATTTCCTTGTGGAATCCTTAGGACACTTTGTTTTTGGTCCTTAGATTTTCTCTTTTCCACAAACACAGTAGGGTTTACCTAACAATCGAAACCTTGTGTAATTTTAAAGACTGCTTTACATCCTCTACATTCTGTTCTCAAGAATAAAGAGACTGCAATTCAACTTTTGACAGTTAGTAACCTTGTATTTCTGCTACCGTCCTTACAAATCTGCTTTTCACTGTGCTATATATCTGGATCGTAGTTACGTACAAAAGGTATTTGGGAAATTTGCATGAAAGGATCTTAGTGCTGATAAGTAGAACTTCTTCCAGTTGAGTTTAGTACATAGCTTTGGGAATATTGTCATCACCAACTGCTTCCCCTCTCTGGTCCTGCCATTCCGATAGTTTGTGAACAACCCCAGCTCCACTCCAACCCACACCCTGCCATTCATTTAATCTAGAAGCCAAGGTGTAATGCTACACAGTGAAGAGAGTGCATGCAGTGACAGTTTGATGCTGCTTTCGCTCTGTGACGTCACCATATCATGGACACCAGACTGACCTTGAGTCATTTGCTACTTCTGACAGGTTTTTGTTGTTTCTGTGATTGCAGGGAGGCCAGAGGAGGAATACCGGCATCAGCTTGGTGGGTATGGGATATCAGGGGACCTGGCAGTCCGGCCAGTTGCCAGTTTGTCTGGAGGACAGAAGAGTAGAGTGGCGTTTGCACAGATGACAATGGCCCAGTGAGCAACATGTCTTTCCTGGTCAATGTTTTTTTTGTTCCGGTATTTCACTTGGTTTCTTGCTGCAGAGTAAAAACCAAATCCCTTGTTTTCTGTCTGGAAAGTCAGCCATTCCCCCCTCATTCTCCCTCTTTGAGGTACTAAATTTCTACCAGCTGCTTTCTGTTGCAGAACTGATATTTACATAAATTCACAAGAGCATGGACAGTGTAACCATCATCTCTCCCATTTCTCCCACAATTGCTTGCATTGTCATATCTCCTTCCCCACTTTGTTCTTGCTGCTACAATTTTCTTCTCCCTCCTCCACCCACATCCTGATCTCACCTGCCCCACTCCCGCTTGTGGGGAATTGCTTTTCTCCAGTCTATATCCAAGGAATTCATGCAATTTTTATAATCTTTTGTTTTTATTCCCCCCCCCCCCCCCCCCCCCCCCCACTCCCCAGTAATCTCTCTGGGGGGATAAAAATATTTTTAACTGGGGTTAGCTCATTCTCTGGTATTGTTTCCCCTTGAATATTATTCACTCTGAGCATCAGTGAGTTATTTCTTAGCCAAGTTGGTTGTCCTCCATGCTGGTGCCACTTGCAAATGCTTACTAGATAATATGGTTGAACATGCTTGCCCTCACGCTCGCTGTTGCTCACACTGTTTATCTCTCTTGCTCGAACACATTGTCTGTTGTAATTTCTATCTTGCAGTCTGCTAAAATCAGCTTTTGAACCTACACTGCAGTCTTGCTAATCAGAATGGTATTGTGGAGGAAATGGCAGCATGGCCCATCACAGCTACACTGGCTCTTGTGGATTTCTTCACTTTGCACCAAGTCCCTGCTTTTTTCCTACATCTTTATGTCCTTGTGTTTTTCAGCTGCATTGATATGAGCTAGATCTAAACTTTTTATGGTATCCATCTGCAGGGTTTACGCGAAGTATGTTGTCGAGCTCGTTATTTCATTCACTTACTGTGAATAATGTAACATTTGTTTTTTTTAATTCCAGACCCAACTTTTATATCCTGGATGAACCTACAAACCATCTAGACATGGAGACCATTGAGGCATTGGGAAACGCACTACAGAAATTTAAGGTAAAAATATTTGCAAGGCTACTTCCAAAAGCAAAATCAGGATTTCAGCTAAATAACACATTAAGTAAGTGCTAGCACTCAAACTTAAACAATTTAAAATAAGAAAGACTTGAATTTCTTTAGAGCCTTTCACAACTGCCAGACATCCCAAACCCATTTTTCTCAATGTAAGTTTGCTCACTGAGTGGAAGGTTTGTTTTCAGATGTTTCGTTATCATACTAGGTAACATCAGTGAGCCTCAGAAGCACTTTCTATTTATGTGTTTAAGTGTCCTTGAATTGGTGATGTCATTTCCTGTGGTGATGTAATTTCCTGTTCTTTTTCTCATAGTGTGTTAAATGGGGTCTAAGCTGATGTGTTTAAGTGTTCCGGTTGGAACGCCATGCTTCTAGGAAATCAAAAATCCAGTGAATCCAGAAAAGATGTGACCCACTATCACCAGTATCCTTACATATAGATGAGCTCTTCGACTGGGACAAGCCAAACACAGACATGCACGAGGATTCCTAGAAGCATGGCATTCCAACTGGAACTCCAACAAACTATTGACTTGGACCCATTTACCACCCTCTGAGAAAAAGAACAGGAAATAACATCCCCACAGCAAATGACATCACCAACCCAAAGAAACCTAAATACATAAATAAAAAGTGGGTCATAACACCAGTGCATCACTGGAGGCTCACAGAGATACCTAGTACGGTGACAAAATGTTTAAAAACGAAGCTCAGCAAGCAAACTTACATCCAGAACCTCAACCTGAGCTACAAATCTTCTCAAAACTCACCTCATTTTTCTCTTTAATTCTTACTCTTCTTTATAAATGTGGATGTCACTTCAGGGTCAGCGTTTGTTGTTCATTCCTAAATACCCTTGAATGGTTTACTAAGCTTTTTCAGCAGACAGTGAAGAGTAAGCCATGTTGGTGTGTGTTTGGAGTTGCACATAGAGCAGATAAGACAGAAAAGGAAAATTGTTTCTTCTAAGGGTCCTGAGGTTTTGGAACTCTCTTCATTAAAAGGCAGTGGAAACAGAGTCCGCAAATACTTTCAAGGCAGAGATCTTTGATCGGTAAAGGTGTGAAAGGTTATCAGCAGAAATATGGAGTAATCAAATCAGCTATGTTCTTATTGAATGGAACAGGCTCAAGGGACTGAATGCCTTGCTCATCCTAGTTCATGTATTTGTAAGTTAGGTGGCACATTTCCTCAAGGACATGCAACCCAAATGGTTTTTAGAACAATCACTGATGGTTATCATAGTCACCAATATTCTTTTTATTTATTCAACTAGATCATCCTTCTCTCACTAAAAGTCCTGTCGGTCAACCTATTTCCAATATCTGGAAATTAGGTTTGGGCTAAGTGACATGATTTGTGCCATACCAGTGCCAAGCAAAGACCATCTACAACAAGAAAGAAAATCTAACCATCTTCTCTTGATATTCAATAGCCTTGCCATTGCTGAAACCTCATTATCAACATCCTGGGAGTAACCATTATCCAGAAACTGAACTGGACCAGCCATGTAAATACTGTGGCTACAAGAGCAAGTCAGAGACTAGGAATTCTGCAGCAAATAAACTTATCTCTTGAATTCCCTAAACCTGTCGACCATCTCCAAGACCACTGCAAGTCAGGAGAGTGGTGGAATCCTTTCAACTTGTCTGGATGGGGACAGCTTTTAACAACACTCAAGATGCACTATGTCAGTCTGCCAAGGCTCCTTTGATGTCACCTTCCAAACTTAGAACCTTTTCAGAAGGACAAGAGCAGTAAATGCAAAAGAATACCACTCCCTACGAGTTCCCCTCCAAGCCACACTCAGCCCTGACTTGGAAATATTTCACCATTCCTTCCGTGTCACAGGGCCACACTTCTTAACAACACTAGGTATACTTACACCTTCAGGACTGCAGCAGTTCAAGATGGTGACTTCCCACAAATTTCTCCAGGGTGTTTAGAGATGGCTATTAATTGCCAGCAACACGAACATCCTATGCACAGCTAATATTAAAAAAACTCTGGAGCGGATTTTCTGAAACCTGGCACTAGCAGATAACACAGCCAACTGGACCCTTGCAGTCAGCTGATGATGGTGACTACTACTGTCACTACACTTCTCTTACCTGCCTTTTTTTTAAATCAAATTTTCTATTACTACTTGAATGGCTTCATGCATCACAGTGAACAAATAGATCATGGCATCCACCCTTCAATGTCTGCTTTCGTCCTTTTGAGGCTACATAACACTGTTACCAACTGGTATTTTAGATATTGCCCTTCTACCTTGGGGTCTGATTTCACATGTAGCTGAAACCTGGACATGTTGCTTGTTCACCTGTTAAACAATTGCTTATCATTTAGAGTCACTGGCAAGGCATGTATTTTTGCAAGTAACATCTTTCACACAATCCAAGTCCAGTACTTCAGACATTCAACACCAATGTTATCCACCTTTCAGTCAACTAAGGAAGTAAGATACAAAAATCTCTGCTCTTCCTCTTTGCATTTTGTTAGCGTACACAGCAAGGTTAAAGTTCCCCTGATTGCATTATATGAATAAGCTGAGACCACCAACCAATGCCAGTTATATATTTTAGTAACTCATCAGCGAACAAGGCAGGTGGGATTAAGTTAGTTTGGGATTGTGTTCAGCATGAACTGGTTCAACGAAGGGTCTATTTCTGTGCTCTACAACTCTATGTAGCTAACAATGTAAATAATAATAATGGGCCAGATGGAGAAAGGAATTTGGCAGATTTTGATGTTTTGTTTTATTGTTTCTTTTTATCCAAAAAAATTAAAATAAAATATCGGTAGCAGTACAGTTGGTATAATTGCTCAGAGGTTGGAGTGAAGTTACGGGGTGGAACACCTGCAGTTTCCATTCTTGATTGCTATGCGACTCCCACCTCCTGGAGATTTTGCAGCTAGATATTGATCAATACTTGATTTGCAAGAACCATCAGAATTTCATAGGCACGCTAGAAAAGCTTTTCAGTTACTCTGTCAAACCAGATTAAGACACCAGTACCTGAAACGAGATGACTGCCCTGGTTGGTTAATACTGACCTTTGAGACGAAAGGTCGTGCCATCTCCTCCTGTCAGTTCTATAGTGCTTTTCACCATGGTTATCCCAAAGTCTTTTCCAGTCAATTAATTACTTTTAAATTGTAATTTTTGTTCAAATATAGGAAACAAGGAAGCAAATCTAACCACAGTAAGATCTGTTAACAGAAATAATATCAAGATAATCTGTTTTAATTATCTTCATCACCTGTGATCATTTGATGATTCAATCATAACCATAGAAGTGAGAAGGAAATTTGCCCCATTCAGCCTGGGCTGCCATTTTGTAAGATGATGCCTGGCCTATTTGTGGCCAATACTATGCTTTCCTGTCTGTTCCAGAACCCTGAATCCCATGTCAGTATATGATCTGCCTAATCCGGCCTTGGATATACTCAATGAACCAGTACTCACTGTTCTCTGCAAAATAGAATTCCAAAGACTAGCAACTATGAGAAAAGACATTTCTCTTCAATTGCATCTTAAGTAGAAGAATGAAACTGTGTCCCTTAGTTCTACTAGAAGGGATAGCATCCTCTCAAAATCCACTCTGTTAAACCCTCTCAAAGCATTACATGTGTCATTAAGATCATCACTCGTTTTTCTGAACTCCAGTGGACATAAGTCTGACCTGCACCATCTTTCGTCATAAATCAGCCATTTCATTCCAGGAATCATTCCAGCGGACTTTATTTGATTGCTTCAATTCTTTGAGGACATAAAGACGCGCGATACACTAAGGAGAGCCTGTTGATGTGACAGGGTAGGAGGCTCATGAATAATATAAGAGCCCGTGGTGTTAGGGGCACAGTACTGGCATGGATAGAGGATTGTCTGACTGGCTGAAGGCAGAGCATGGGGATAAAGGAATCTTTATCAGGATGGCAGCTGGTGACTAGTGGAATTATGCAGGGGTCTGTGTTGGGATCAAAGCTATTCGCATTATAAATCAGTGATCTAGATGAAGGAACTGAGGGGATTTTTGCTATGCTTTCAGGTGACACAAAGATAGGTCGAGGGACAGATAGTGTTGAGAAACAGGGAGACTGCAGAGGGACTTGGGCATCCTTGGAGAGTGGGAAAAGATGTGGCAGAAGGAATACAATGTACGAAAGTGAGAAGTTATGGACTTTGTTGGGAAGAAAAGAGGCATAGGCTATTTTCTAAACTGGGAAAGGCTTTGGAAATCTAAAACACAAAGGGAGTTCTAGGTCAGGATCTTTTTAAGATTAACATGCAGGCTCATTTGGCAGTTAGGTTGACAAATGCAGTGTTAACATTAATTTCAAGAAAGGTAGAACATAAGAGGAGAAATATACTACTGAGGCTGTATAAGGCTCTGGTCAGACTGCATTTGGAATATTGTGAGCAGTTTTGGTCACAATAGGAAAGAAACACTGGCATTGGAGGGGGCACAGAGGAGTTTACAAAAACAATTCCAAGAATTAAGGACTTGTATGTGGAGCAGCTGAGGGCTCCAGGTCTGTACTTTGTGGAGTTTGGAAGGATGAAGGGGAGTCAAATTGAAACTTTGAGAATACAGTGAGGCCTGGATAGAGTGGATGTGGAAAAGATGTATTGATTAGAAGGAGAGACTCAAACACCAAAGCACAGCCTCTGAGTGAAGGGCCAACCCTCTAGAACTGAGATGAGGAATTTCTTCAGCCAGAGAGTGGTGACTCTGTAAAACTCATTGCTGCTTAAGGCTGAGGAGGCTATGACATTGAGTCCATTTAAAACCAAGACAGGCTCTTTATTGATAAAGTGATCAAGGATGTGCCAGGAGAATGGAGTTGAAAAACATATCAACCATGATTGTGTGGCGGAGCAGACTCAGTTGGTCAAATGGCTTAATTCTGCTCCTATATTTTATGGTCTTAAGGCTCCCAGTGCAAGAATGTACCTCCTTATTGAGATGGCTTATGTTTTTAAGTTTAATCAAGAGACATATAAGCATTAAGTTAGCCTGGAGCAGTGTTTTGTAGAGGAATAAGACAGTGCTATTTCTTGGGTCTGTTGATTGAAAGAAGCAAAAATAGCCTTTAGTAGAGTGATATGTTGTACTTGTCGGGTGTGGGAGTTTAGGGACAGTGTATGTGTTGCTGAGGATTATATCTGCAAGAAATGCCATTGATTGCAAATCCGATCAGATTGAATGGATCAAGTGGAGACACAGTGGCAATGAGGAATTTACAAGAGCAAGGAGATGTAATGGATGGCAGTTATAGGATAGGAGAAATGTTGCAGATACAGTCACATAGGTGGGTTAACTCCAGGAAAGGTAAGAGAGATAGGCAGGTAGTGCAGGAATACTACTGCCCCCGTTTCAAACAGGTATGCTGTTTTGGAAAGTATAGGGTGATGGATTCTCAGGGCAATGTAGCACGAACAGCCAAGATTCTGGTATTAATACTGACTCTAGTGCAATGAGGGTTACGTTGGGCTCCAAGAGATCAATTGTGTTCAGGAACTCTCCAGTCCAAAGCACAGACAGACATTTCTGTGGCCAGCAGCGAAAAATCAGCGAATGGTGTGTTGCTCCCTGGTGCCAGGATCAAGGATGTCTCAGAGGGTGCAGGATGTTTTCAAGGGGAAGAAGGACCAGCAGGAGATCATTGTACACATTGGAACCAATGACATAGGAAAAGAAAAGGATGAGATTCTGAAGGGAGAATATAGAGAGTTAGGCAGGAATTTATAAAGGAGATCCTTGAGAATAGTAATATCTGGATTACGCCCGGTGCTCCGAGCTAGTGAGTGTAGGAATAGGAGAATAGGGCAGATGCATGCATGGCTGAGAAGCTGGTGTATGGGAGAAGGATTCACATTTTTGGATCATTGGAATGTCTTCTGGGGTAGAAGTGACCTGTACAAGAAGGATGGATTGCATCTGAATTGGAAGGGGACTAATATACTGGCAGGGAGATTTGCTGGAGCTGCTGAGGTTTTAAACTATTAAGGGGAGATAGTGAGGAAAGAGATCAATCTGAGACTGGTACAATTGATAAAAGAAGCGAGTCAACCAGTCAAGGCAGGCAGGGACAAAGCATTTATTTCAATGTAACAGGCCTAACAGGGAAGGCAGATGAACTGCAGGCATGGTTTGGAACATGGGACTGGGATATAAAGCAGTTACAGAAACATGACTCATGGATGCACATGACTGTCAGCTTCATGTACCAGCATACAAATGCTCAAAACGAAGGGAGGCAAGAGAGGGGAGCAGTGTTTTTAAGGGATAGCATTACAGCTGCACTGAGGGAGGATATTCCTGGAAAAACATTACAGCAAAGTTATTTGGGTTGAACTGAAAAATAAGAAAGGGATGATCATATTGGAATTGTATTATAGACCCCAAATTGTCAGAGGGAAATTGAGAATCAAATTTGTCAGGAGATCTCCGTTATCTGTAAGAATAATAGGGTGATTATGGTAGTGGATTTTAACTTTCCAAACATGGACTGGGACTGCCATTGTGTTCAGGGTTTAGATGGAGAGGAATTTAAGTGTGTACAGGAAAATTTTCTGATTCAATATGTGGATGTACCTACTAGAGAAGGTGCAAAACTTGACCTACTCATAGAGTTATAGAAATGTACAGCATGGAAACAGACCCTTCGGTCCAACTTGTCCATGCCGACCAGATATCCCAATCCAATCTAGTCTCACCTGCCAGCACTCGGCCCATATCCCTCCAAACCCTTCCTATTCATATACCCATCCAAATACCTTTTAAATGTTGCAATTGTACCAGCCTCCACCACTTCTTCTGGTTGCTCATTCCATACCCGTACCACCATCTGTGTGAAAAGGTTGTCCCATAAGTCTCTTTTATATCCTCCACCCCCACCCTAAACCTATGCCCTCTGGATTCCCCAACCCTAGGGAAAAGACTTTGCCTATTTACCCAATCCACGCCCTTCATAATTTTGTAAATCTCTACAAGGTCACCTCTCAGCCTCCGACACTCCAGGGAAAACAGCCACAGCCTGTTTGACCCCTCCCTATAGCTCAAATTCTCCAACCCTGGCAACATCCTTGTAAATCTTTTCTGAACCCTTTCAAGTTTCACAACATCTTTCCGATAGGAAGGAGACCAGAATTGCACGCAATATTCCAACAGTGGCCTAACCAATATCCTGTACAGCTGCAACATGACCTCCCAACACCTGTACTCAATATTCTGACCAATAAAGGAAAGCATACTAAATGCCGCCTTCACTATCCTATCTACCTGCGACTCCACTTTCAAGGAGCTATGAAGCTGCACTCCAAGGTCTCTTTGTTCAGCAACACTCCTTCGGACCTTACCATTAAGTGTATAAGTCCTGCGAAGATTCGCTTTCCCAAAATGCAGCACCTCCAATTTATCTGAATTAAACTCCATCTGCCACTTCTCAGCCCATTGGCCCATCTGGTCAAGGTTCTATTGTAATCTGAGATAACCCTCTTCGCTATCCACTATAACTCCAATTTTGGTGTCATCTGCAAACTTACGAACTGTACCTCCTTATGGTCGTATCCAAGTCATTTATGTAAATGACAAAAAGTAGAGGACCCAGCACCGATCCTTGTGGCACTCCACTGGTCACGGGCCTCCAGTCGGAAAAACAACCCTCCACCACCACCCTCTGTCTTCTACCTTTGAGCCAGTCCTGTATCCAAGTAACTAGTTCTCCCTGTATTCCATGAGGTCTAACCTAGCTAATTGGTCTCCCATGGGGAACCTTGTCGAACGCCTTACTGATATCCATGTAGATAACATCTACCACTCTGCCCTCATCGATCCTCTTTGTTACTTCTTCAAAAAACTCAATCAAATTTGTGAGACATGATTTCCCACACACAAAGCCATGTTGACTATCCGTAATCTTCTTGAGAAATGAGGCAGGTCAGGTGACTTGAGGTGTCAGTGGGGGAGCACTTTGGGACCAGCATCCATAATTCTATTAGTTTTAAAGTAGTGATAGAAAAGGATAGACCAGATCTAAAAGTTGAAGTTCTAAATTGGAGGAAGACTAATTTTGACTGTATTAGGCAAGAACTTTCAAAAGCTGATTGGGGGAAGATATTCACGGGTAAAGGGGACACCTGGAAAATGGGAAGCTTTCAGAAAGAGATAATGAGAGTCCAGAGGCAGAATGTTCCTGTTAGAATGAAAAGAAAGAGTGGTAGGAATAGAAAATGCTGGATGACTAAAGAAATTGAGGTTTGGTTAAGAAAAAGAAGGAAGCATATGTCAGGTGCAGACAGGATAGATAGAGTGAATCCTTAGAGTATAAAGGCTGTAGGAGTATACTTAAGAGGGAAATCAGAAGGGCAAAAAGGGGACAATGACATAGCTTTGACAAATAGAGTTAAGGAGAATCCAAAGGGTTTTTACAAATACATTAAGGACAAAAGGGTAACTAGGGAGAGAATAGGGCCCCTCAAACATCAGCAAAGCGGCCTTTGTGTGGAGCTGTAGGAGATGGGGGAGATATTAAACAAGTATTTTGCATCAGTGTTTACTGTGGAAAAGGACATGGAAGATATTGAATGTGGGGAAAATAGATGGTAACATCTTGAAAATCTCCACATTATAGAGGAGGAAATGCTAGATGTCTTCAAATACAAAAAAGTGAATAAATCTCCAGGTCCTGATCAGGTGTACCCTCTAACTCTGGGAAGCTAGGGAAATGATTGCAGTGCCCCTTGCTGACATATTTGTATCATCGATAGTCACAGATGAGGTACCGAAAGACTGGAGGTTGGCTAACGTGGTGCCACTGTTTAAAAAGGGTGGTAAGTACAAGCCAGGGAATTATAGACCAGTGAGCTTGATGTCACTCATGGGCAAGTTGTTAGAGGGAATCCTGAGGGACAGGATGTACATGTATTTGGAGAGGCAAGGACTGATTAGGGATAGTCAACATGGCTTTGTGCATGGGAAATCATTTCTCACAAACTTGGTTGAGTTTTTTGATGAAGTATCAAAGAGGATTGATGAGGGCAGAGTGGTGGATGAGATCTATATGGACTTCAGTAAGGCGTTTGACAAGGTTCCCCGTGGCAGATTGGTTAACATGGAATGGAATACAGGGAGAGCTAGTCATTTGGATACAGAACTGGCTCAAAGGTAGAAGACAGAGGGTGGTGGTGGAGGATTGTTTTTCAGACTGGAAGCCTGTGACCAATGGAGTACCACTAGCATCGATGCTGGGCCCTCTACTTTTTGTCATTTACATAAATGATTTGGATGTGAGCATAACTGGTATAGTTAGTAAGTTTGCAGATGACACCAAAGTTGGAGGTGTAGTGGACAGTGAAGAAGGTTATCTCTGATTACAACAAAATCTTGATAAAATGGGCTGAGAAGTGGCAGATGGAGTTTAATTTAGATAAATGCGAGGGGCTGTTTTTTGGGAAAGCAAATCTTAGCAGGACTTACACACTTAATGGTAAGGTCCTAGGGAGTGTTGCTGAACAAAGAGACCTTGGAGTGCAGGTTCAGAGCTCCTTGAAAGTGGAGTCGCAGGTAGATGGGATAGTTAAGAAGGCATTTTGGTCAGAGCATTGAGTATAGGAGTTGGGAGGTCATGTTGCAGTTGGTTCGGCCACTGTTGGAATATTACATGCAGTTCTAGTCTCCTTCCTATCGGAAGGACGTTATGAAATTTAAAAAGGTTCAGAAAAGATTTACAAGGATGTTGCCAGGGTTCCAGGATTTGAACTATCGGGAGAGGTTGAATAGGCTGGTGCTGTTTTCCCTGGAGCGTCGGAGACTGAGGGGCGACCTTGTAAAGATCTATAAAATCATGAGAGGCATGGATAGGTTAAGTAGACAAAATTTCATTCCTGAGGTGGGGGAGTCCAGAACTAGAGAGCCTAGGTTTAGGATGAGAGGGGAAAGATATAAAAGAGACCTAAGGGGTAACTTTTTCACGCAGAGGGTGGTAAGTGTATGAAATGAGCTGCCAGAGGAAGTGGTGGAGGCTGGTACAATTGCATCATTTGAAAAGGCATTTGGATGGGTATATGATTAGGAAGGGTTTGAAGGGATATGGGCCAGGTGCTGGCAGGTGCGACTAGATTGGGTTGGGATATCTGGTCGGCATGGACGAGTTGGACTAAAGGATCTGTTTTTGTGCTGTGCATCTCTATGATTCTGAGACCAAAACTGTAACAAATCTCTAGGTTCAGTTTCGCCAATTCCCTGTACTTTGTAGCAAGTTATCCATACTCTTACACACCAGTCCCCCTGCATTCAAGCACAGTTTGAGCACATTCTTAACTTACAGATAAACATACGCCATCATGCTAACAGAAACCACCCTGCTACTCATTAAGCATTACCTGTGGGATCTTTTACATCAACCCGAGGCAGCATTTTCATGTCCTCTCAAAGAGGGAAAAGCCTCAGTAATGGTACTGGTCATGTCAGTCTGGTTTACGGGCTCAACTCTATGGACTGAAGCTTGAACTACAGATGTCTAGCTCAGAGATGAGGGAGCTACGGTTTGAGCAAGAACCTCTTTAAATTGTTCTTGAAAAGCTGATATTGAATTTGCTGTTGCTGCATTAATGCTGTCTGCTCTGATGACAGGGTGGCGTGATCCTGGTATCTCATGATGAACGGCTGATTCGTATGGTATGCAAGGAGCTGTGGGTGTGCGGCTGTGGTACTGTGAAGCGAGTGGATGGTGGCTTTGACGAGTATAAAGACATTCTCCAGGAACAATTTCGCAAAGAAGGATTTCTATGAGATCGCAATATTCAGCCCAACTATTTTCTAAACTGGGCTGTGGGGACAGATTGTCAGTGACTTGCTGCATTCATCAAGCGAGGCTGTGAATATGGCCACTTTTGGCATCTCCCTCCCATTTCCTCATTTTAAGGAATTGATCGCTCTTGGTTCCCCAAATTAGCAACCAGAGATTTGTTTACACTATTCCAGCCTTGGAACTTTTATTACTATTTGTTTATCTATAAATTAGTACATTGATTAATTAAACAAACCCCTCAATCCCTTCTATACCCTTCCCTGTTCAATACGTGTAGCCCATGCTGTCAGTTGGAAACCTGCAATGATGGCAGTTCAATGCAATAACCTATTGCTAATGTAACAATTAATAAATATTTTTCCCTCCTCTCACTTTCAAAAGTTCAGTCCCTATAAGTAAGGTTTTGTGGGCACAAATAAATTTGAAATTGTTTGGTTTGGGGAAACGTTTCTGCATGCAGATGGCTTGAATATCACATTCAGTGATGGCCTAGCCAATATCTGGGGTTTGAGGAAGCCCTGTAAAACCTCTGTACAACTCTCATTTGCTGCTGCTTTCCCATTGTTTGATGCAGACTGGATCAGTTCTGGTAATATCCCCAGAACCTGAAGTCAAGACAACACCAAGCTGGATTCTAGCCAATGGGTGAAGTCATTTTGAGTGCTTAAGGATGTTCCTTACTGTGCTGTAACAGTGTCTTTATGTTCTGCTGTGGGATGTAGCGAGAATGCTTTGTCATCGGGCTACATTTGAGTGGCTTTTGTCTCAAACTTGAATAATACCAGCATATCATTTAACTACCATAAACATTTTCAAACATTGAATTTAGTTGACGTATTTTGTTAACAATGTCGTAGATTTACCATGCACCCACCTGCAAATACGCCCTTCATCTGTTTTGGGAGTGCTAACTTCCTTTTGGATTATCAGTGTCCATTCGTGGGATGAGCTATGCTGCCAAGTCTATATCGTATCAATTCAGATCATACCTTAAATGCTGTGTCCAGTTTGGGTCATGATGATTCTTGCAACAATTATAGCTAAGAATTCTGAGGAATTCTCAACATCACAGGACTGACCCAGATGCAAATAATGGATATCCAAAATAAAAACAAAATGCTGGAGAAACTGTGAGCCAGCATCTGTGAATTGTGTAGGTGTTATAGTTTCAGGTCAATGACTTTGTTTTTTCACAGGGAATGAGGTAGGAGAAAGATGTGTTGAAGCTGACCTGACGGAGGTCTACATCAAAGCATCTTTTCCCTATCTGTCCAGATCTCTGGAGTGAGAAACAATAACTCGACAGATCAATGACATTTTATACTGAGAAAAATTAGAATTTTAATAGGTTTTAAGCAGGTAAAATTGATTTATAAAGAATCAAGAAAGACCTGTGAAACAGTAGAATATATGCTCAGACATTGATTTAATTTAGTTCTTCAATCTGTTTTCTCCTCGTGAAACTCATGAGGGAACCCATATGGGTGTTTGTTCTGTTCTTTTGTTCTTGGCTCCTTCATCCTAAGAGTTAGCTTCTCAATGGCTTTGCCTATTGCATAGACTTTGAGAGTCATAGAGATGTACAGCATGGAAACAGATCCTTTAGTCCAACTCGTCCACGCCGACCAGATATCCCAACCCAATCTAGTCCCACCTGCCAGAACCTGGCCCATATCCCTCCAAACCCTTCCTATTCATATACCCATCCAAATGCCTCTTAAATGTTGCAATTGTACCAGCCTCCACCACTTCCTCTGGTAGCTCATTCCACACACTTACCACCCCCTGTGTGAAAACGTAGCCCCTTAGGTCTCTTTTATACCTTTCCCCTCTCACCCCAAACCTATGCCCTCTAGTTCTGGACTCCCTGACCCCAGGGAAAAGACCTTGTCTATCCTGTTCATGCCCCTCATAATCTTGTAAACCTCGATAAGGTCACCACTCAGCTTCCGATGCTCCATGGAAAACAGCCACAGCCTGTTCAGCCTCTCCCTGTGGCTCATATCCTCCAACCCTGGCAACATCCTTGTAAGTCTTTTCTGAACCCTTTCAAGTTTCACAACATCTTTCCGATGGGAAGGAGACCAGAATTGCACGCAATATTCCAACAGTGGCCTAAGTCCTGTACAGCCACAACATGACCTCCCAACTCCTGTACTCAATACTCTGACCAATAAAGGAAAGCATACCAAACGCCGCCTTCACTATCCTATCTACCTGCGACTCCACTTTCAAGGAGCTAGGAAGCGGAACTCCCAAGGTCTCATTGTTCAGCAACACTCCCTCGGACCTTACCATTAAGTGTATAAGTCCTGCTCAGATTTGCTTTCCCAAAATGCAACACCTCGCATTTATCTAAATTAAACTCCATCTGCCACTTGTCAGTCCATTGGCCCATCTGGTCCAGATCCTGTTGTAATCTGAGGTAACCCTCTTCGTTGTCCACTATAACTCCAATTTTGGTGTCATCTGCAGACTTACTAACTATACCAATTATGCTCACATCCAAATCATTTATGTAAATGACAAAAAGTAGAGGGCCCAGCACCGATCCTTGTGGCACTCCACTGGTGACAGGCCTCCAGTCTGAAAAATAACCCTCCACCACCACCACCCTCTATCTTCTACCTTAGAACCCGTTCTGTATCCCAATGGCTAGTTCTCCCTGTATTGCATGAGATCTAACCTAGCTAATTGGTCTCCCATGGGGAACCTTGTCGAACGCATTACTGAAGTCCATATAGATCACATCTACTGCTCTGCCCTCATCAATCTTCTTCGTTATTTCTTCAAAAAACTTGACCAAGGTTGTGAGACATGATTTCCCACACACAAAGCCACGTTGACTATCCCGAATCAGTCCTTGCTGTTCCAAATACATGTACATCCTGTCCCTCAGGATTTCCTCCAACAACTTGCCCACCACCGAGGTCAGGGTCACCGGTGTATAGTTCCCTGGCTTGTCTTTACTGCCCTTCTTAAACAGTGGCACCATGTTTGCCAACGTCCAGTCTTCCAGCACCTCACCTGTGACTATCTATGATACAAATATCTCAGCAATCACTTCTCTAGCTTCCCACAGAGTTCTCGGGTACACCTGATCAGGTCCTGGGGATGTATCCACTTTTTACCGTTTCAAGACATCCAGCATTTCCTCCTCTGTAATCTGGACATTTTGCAAGTTGTCACCATCTATTTCCCTACAGTCTATATCTTCCATATCCTTTACCACAGTAAATACTGATGCAAAATATTCATTTAGTATCTTCCCCCATTTTCTGTGGCTCCACTCAAAGGCCACCTTGCTGATCTTTGAGGGGCCCTATTCTCTCCCTAATTATCCTTTTGTCCTTAATATATTTGTAAAACCCTTTGGCCAATAGCTTTGGATTCTCCTTAATTCTATCTCACGTCCTTGTTTTTCCCTCCTGACTTCCCTCTTAAGTATACTCCTACTTTCTTTATACTTTTCTAAGGATTCACTCTATACCTCACATATGCTTCCTTCTTTTTCTTAACCAAACCCTCAATTTCTTTATTCATCCAGCATTCCCTATACCTACCAGCCTTCCCTTTCACCCTAACAGGAATATACTTTGGATTCTTATCTCATTTCTGAAGGCTTCCCATTTTCTAGCCGTCCCTTTACATGCGAACATCTGCCTCCAATCAGCAATCGAAAGTTCTTGCCTAATACCGTCAAAATTGGCCTTCCTCCAATTTAGAACTTCAACTTTTAGATCTGGTTTATCCTTTTCCATCACTATTTTAAAATGAATAGAATTATGGTCGCTGGCCCCAAAGTGCTCCCCTCAGTCACCTGCCCTGCCTTATTTCCCAAGAGTAGGTCAAGTTTTGCACCTTCTCTAGTAGGTACATCCACATACTGAATCAGAACATTGTCTTGTGCGCACTTAAGAAATTCCTCTCCATCCAAACCTTTAACACTATGGCAATCCCAGTTACTGTTTGGAAAGTTAAAATCCCCTACCATAACTACCCTATTATTCTTACAGATAGCTGAAATCTCTTTACAAGTTTGTTTCTCAATTTCCCACTGACTATGGGGGGGTCAAAAATACAATCCCAGTAAGGTGATCATCCCTTTCTTATTTCTCATTTCCACCCAAATAACTTACCTGGATGTATTTCTGGGAATATCCTCCCTCAGCACAACTGTAATGCTATCCCTTATCAAAAATGCCACTCCCCCTCCTCTCTTGCCTCCCTTTCTACCTTTCCTATAGCATTTGTATCCTGGAACATTAAGCTGCCAGTCATGCCCATCCCTGAGCCATGTTCCTGTAATTGCTATGATATTCCAGTCCCATGTTCCTAACTATGCCCTGAGTTCATCTGCCTTCCCTGTTAGGCCCCTTGCATTGAAATAAATGCAGTTTAATTTATTAGTCCTATCTTGTCCCTGCCTGCCCTGACTGTTTGTTTGACTCATTTCTGTTCTCAGCTGTACCTGTCTCAGATCGAGCTCTTTCCTCACTATCACTGGGTTCCCCCCCACCCCACCTTACTAGTTTAAATCCTCCCAAGCAGTTCTATAAAATTTCCCTGCCAGTATATTAGTCTCCTTCCAATTTAGGTGCAATCAGTCCTTCTTGTACAGGTTCTCTAAGATTATAAAATTGAAGAATGTTATTTACATTTTTGAAGCTGTTCTTTCACCCTTATCTTCTGTCTGCTGAATGAGGTTAGAAGAGCTTATAACCAGGGTGGGTGGAGTCTTTGATGTTACATCCGAGGCATGGAGAAGTGTAGATGGAGTCAGTGGATGAAAAGTTGGTTTGCACAATGGCCTGGACTGCATTCATAATCTTTTGTAGTTTCTTACAGTCCTAGACCGATCGCTTACCATACCAGTCGTGATGCATCCAGATAGAATTCTTTCTATGGTGCATCCTTATGGATGTGGAATTTCCTTAGCCTCCTGAGGAAGAAGAAGAATTGTTCTCATATTTAGAATTAATGAGAGAAACTGGAAATTGATGTTTGCTAATAGAAGATTAAATTAGAAAATTTTTTAAAAATCAAACTGGAAGAAAGGTAACTGGAAATAAAGTTCAAAATGGGACAAGGATCTTAAAAAAGTAAGGAGAAATGAAGAGGAGAAATAAATTATTTTTAAAAACTTGGACTTCAAAGACACTGTGAAGTCATACTGCATGATTTAGCTAGGGGAAAGCTTAGAGAGTGGTTCAGAAGATGAATCTGATTTCTGTGAGGATTTGATGTAACTAGATATTTTAATTAAGAGCCTATATTTACAGAGTATGATGTTGAAAGATATTTCACATCACTTGATGTAGTCAAGAGATGCTTAAATCTTATTGTATCTGTTGGTACAGTTGTGAATACCAGTTTGGCACAGCAATTTACAGGTTATCAAAAAAAAACTTGATTCAAACAATGCACTTAATTTTATAACCCCAGAAACGTCTTAGCAACAGGTAAAGCCATTTTGACATTTCAGTCTATGTAATACCTTACAACAACTCATGTTTTTATGCTCTTTTAAATGGATGTACACTTACTCAGATTATGCCATCAGGTCCTGATCCTCCCACAAGGGGGAGCAACTTTGTCAAGCCCCATAAAAACCTTTTATGTTACAAAAAGATATTCTCTTCTAAACTCATTTGTAATGAATACTGGCCTGCCACACTCAAGCTGTCCTCATAAGAATGTACTATACATAAAGTCTGTTCTCTGTCTTTAATAGTTTTTAAGATGGAGGGGGACAATTCACAACTTTGTCACTGTTCGGAAATCTTTCTGGTCCAAGCCGAAGTATACGTCCGTTCCTCGCACTGCCAGAAACTTGGCTTACGGAGACTGATATCTGTCCCTCCATAAACCACTCATATTCACAGGGAGACAGATCAAAACCGTCCCTAAGTAAAACTCGGTTAACCTGGCCCAAGATAGGGAGGCCCTTGATATGGAATCAAAGGAGTAATCTAAGTAGTTGGACCAGTTGCATCCCTCCTGGAATATCTGTTATGCTTCCTTAATACAAATATCAAAGTTAGGGCCTGGGCCACTTTCTTGAAATGTTTTGAAGTGGTCTGACCTGGTACAAAACATTAAGGTCCATAATTTCCCCTCCCACGTGATTAACAATGCCTTCCAGCCCATCATCTCCACCTCCTGCACCTCCACCCTTGAACCCCATAATTCTCATCTTCTCCTCCCTAATCTCTGGCTACACTGCATTATCCTCCACCATCTACAATTCAGACCCCAGAGATATATTTCCCTTCCCACCCTTATCTGCGTCCACAGAGACCATTCCCTTGACTTCCTCATTAGGTCCATACCCACCAACCAACTCACCTTCCTTGCCATTGCAAGAGGTGTAAAACCTGTGCCCACAAACCCCCACACCCCTCCTCCAACCTCTATCCAAGGCCCCAAAGGATCTTTTCACATCCAGCAGAGATTTTCCTGAATATCCATACACCTCATCTACTGTGTATGTTGCTCTCTGTGTGGTCTCTATATCAGAGAGACAGGACGCCAACTCTTGGAATGTTTCAGGGAACATCTCTAGGACATACACCAAACAGCCCCACCGCCCTATGGCTGACCACTTCAACTCCAACTCCCCCAAGGACATGCAAGTCCTGGGCCGCCTCAGCCACCAAATCCAAGCAACCCCATGATGGGAGGAAGAATGCCTCATCTTCAACAACATGGCATCAACAGTGATTTCACTGGTTTCCAAATCCTCCCTCCCCCCAGCTCGTCCCAGATCCAACCCTTTAATTTGGCAACACCCTCTTCTTCCTTCCTACCGATCCACTCCACCCTCCCCACTTGCATCACCCTATTACCACCTTCTCCACCTCTACCCTATTTATCTCAGCATACCGCGCCCCCCCCCAAAAAAAAATCATTCTTGAAGGGCTTATGCCCAAACTGTTGACTCTCCTGCTCCTCAGATACTGCCTGACCTGCAGTGCTTTTCCAGTGCCATACTGACTATGGAAAGAGAGTAACTGGAGATGCAGGCAGGAAAGCAATACATCTTCTATGCATCTATTGCCATTGTTTTTCAAGATGGTAAACATCCTGGGTTTGGAGGCTGCTATTAAATAAGCCTTAGCAAGTTGCTGCAGAATATTCTTTGTAAATGGTACATGCTGAAGAGAGGGAATATTTATGGGCAGGATACTGATCAAATGGTTTGATGGTTATGCTGGATAACATTGAGTTTGAGTGTTGGAGCTGCATGTATCTTTGCAGGTAGGTGGAGAGTATTCCACCACACTATTGAATTGTGTCTAAGTGATTGACAGTCTTTGGGGGAAAGTCAGGTGTTTCACTTACCGAGAAATTACCCAGCCACAATATTTATATAGCTGAACTAGTTAAATGGCTTTCCATTGGAAATCCCCACCCTAGGTAGATATGATGGGAAATTCTATGATGACAGTATTATTGATCATTAAGAGGACATGGTTGGATTCTGTTGTTGGATGTGATAATTTTTTTGACAGGAATGTGACAAATGTTATTTGTCAGAGGCCTGATTATTGTCAAAATTCGTCTTTGTGCAACTATGGATGGCTTTAGTAACTGAAGATCGTGAACGAAACTGAACATAATTCATTGAATAGCAAGTGTCCCTACTTATGTTGGGGATGGGAGTCACTGCTGGAGAATCAGAAAATAGTTGACCTAGGCCACCATGCTGAGGAACCATAGATCAACATGGAGAAATCTTCCTTTGGCAGATATGATTCCAACCAGTGCAGATGTTTCCCTGTTTCCTATTCAGTTTTGCTAGGTTTCCTCGCTACTGTACTCAGTCCAGTAACACTTGATATGAAGGGCATTTGTTTTCTCCTAACTCTGTCCATGTTTAGATCAAATCTGTAATGAGGTTAAATGCCCAGTGACACTGAAAAAACAAACTGAATACGACAGCAGGTTGTTGCTGAATAAGTGCAGCTTGACACTACTTAGCTCATGCTCAGACAATCGGCCAGGTTGAATTTCTTCTGCTGTGTGAACAGGACATAAATGGGCAGTCTTCCACCTTACTGAGTTGATGCCAATATTGCAGCTATAATGAAAAAGCTTCAGTAGAGCACAGCTAGTTCTGGGATTTTCAGGACTGATAGACTTTGCACGATCTTCAGCCATTTCTTCTTATTAGCGTGAATAGAATTAGATAAAGATAAAGATAAACACTGGGGGAACATCAGGACCTCAGTTTATGATGGTCACCAACCTAGTACTTCTGGCTGAATATGATTACAATCACCTCAGTCTCTTTTGCCTTAACATACCAGGCTTTCCCACCGTTAAGTGGAAGGCTCCAAAAACATCCCTTAATTTTTTTTACTTTCCACATTACTAGGTGGGGTAGAATTGAGAGTTTGAAATGATCTGTTGCCTAGTCTGTCAACCCAGCAAAGGTTGACTTAGCATGTTGCTTCCACAGCTTGCTAGTCCTGGTGTTGTAGTCTTGTATAGTTGACATGTCAACTTGTTGCTTTCAGGATCTTCTTACATTAGTCATTGAACCAGAGTTGATCTCCTGACTGGAGGGTAACAGAAGAACAAGAGAAAAACAGGGTCAGTAGGTACTAAAGTTGAATGCCATTCTTCAGCTGTAAGTAGGCCACAGCCAAAATCCTGCTACATCTGATCTTAGTCAGTCCCAGTTAGCACATGGTGTCACAGGACATAAGATACAGTCTGCACAAGTAGAGGGCAGTGGAATTTGGACTCCAGATCATTGCAGTGACATAAGCAATCTAGTCAGCAGTTCAGAAATGGTATCTACCACCTTCTCAATGACACCTAGGTATGACCAGCAACTTCCAGATTTTAACATCTAAAATGGCAATAATCCAACAGAACTAAATCAGCATAGAAGCTCATTTGTGCCACTATGCCACCCACAGCATAACACTCCAATTTAGTGTGAAACATGTCATGAGTCACAGCATGAAAACAGACCCTTTGGTCTAGTCAATCCACAACAACTATGTTCCCAAACTAAACTAGTCCCACCTGCCTGAAGTTGTACATATTGCTCTAAACCTTATCCAAATGCTTTTTAAACATCGTAATTATATTTGCATCCATCACTTCCTCTGGTAGTTCATTCCACACCGACTGTACAAGGTTGCTCCCATTCCTTTGAAAATCTCACTTTAATCTGCTCCTTAGTTTTGAACCCCTCCCCCATCCTACAGGAAAACCCTGGTCATTCATCTTATCTATACCCCTCAAGAGGTAAAAACAATCACTGCAGATGCTGGAAACCAGACTCTGGATTAGTGATGCTGGAAGAGCACAGCAGTTCAGGCAGCATCCAAGAAGCTTTCGAAGCTCCTTGGATGCTGCCTGAACTGCTGTGCTCTTCCAGCACCACTAATCCAGAATATACCCCTCAAGAGGTCACCCTTCAACCTCCTATGTTCCACTGAAGATAACTATGACTTTCCAGTCTATGTTTAATCTCAAACCTTCCATTACCAGCAACATTCTGGTAAATCCTTTCTGAAAGCTCTCCAGTTTAATAATCCTTCCTATAAACAGGGCAAGCAGAACTGCTGCCACAGAGTGAGCCAACTTTACCAAATTGGTGAAAGTAAATTTGGCATTACTACAACTTGGTGAACCATTCCATAAATCTCCAGATGGAGATAAATCTACTGTTCTGTCAACATTGTTGAATCTTGATACTAATATCTAAAACAGGAAAAAGAAAATAATTTGTTATTTATGCAAACTATTTTGCATGTCCAAGTTTAAAATGTTGGTATTATCTGTCATAAGTTCTCCCATGTACCCAGCAAAGGTTTAAATGCACAGTACTGCATGACTAGCAGATCCAGATTACTATCTCTAAAAAGGATTCTGAATCACTGATTCAGACAATTTTTAAAATTGGCACGATCATTTCTATATATTGCTGCTGGAATAATGTTGTTAGTTGGATCTTAAATGGGGCTAATACAAGCTGGTGGATTCTAAGGGTGTAAGGAAAATGACTTTTGATTAAAAGGTTGACACTATCCAGACCAGGGGAAGCCAGCTTTTCATGGGTATGAGATCAGAATGCAGAAGTTCATACCAGCTGTCAGACACGGAGGAAAGTAATTCTGAAAAGAATCTGATTGAGACAATCTACTAACATTAAAGAAAATACTGGACTTGCTGCACTTTTTTATACCCTTAGGTGAAGTAGAATAAAAGTGATTGAGAACCCCTCTAGAGGTAAAGATACTGGCACAGATTCTGATCTGACCACCTTAGGGCATTTATTTCTGATGAGGAGGGGAAATCAGAAGTGGGCATGTTAGAGATCAAACAAATCAGTTCTGGTCATAAGTGTCAATTGATGGGTTATGCTAATACACAAATACTGCTCAGTGGTTAAATTCAATTATTGCTTTCACATTACAAGCAACTTAGTTCTCAAAGTCGAGTTGGTTAAGAGGATTTTCAACAAATGATAAATTTCAGTCTATGGCCTATTTGGGGCCAATGCAGAGAACTGCTTGCTGCCTGCAAAGAGAAAGCATTAAAATCTGTCTGTGTAGAGGGACCAGAAAATTTCCAGAAACAACTAACAGTCTTTCATTCACCTTTCTCTGTAAATCCCCAAATAAAGGAGGGATAGAATGTTTTCAAAGATAGTAAAAGGATAAATTCACAATTAGTGAAAGAAAGCATCTATGTACAAACAGCCTAGTCAACAAACAACTAAAAAGGAATCAGAAAAAAAATTGTGTAAACCAATTGTTTCTCCTTTCCCATCACTAATATCCTTTGTGTGCCTTTAATGTGACTGGGACCTTAGAAGGTGTAAAATTGAAAAGTGTAAGTTAGCAATGTACAATTCCTAATTTCAATTGGTTGAAGACAGTTTGTAATAAATTTATTTGCTTGTCAAGTACAGAAACCTGGAGTGTTTATTTTTAAATGAGTTCCCCTCAGGCAAAGTGGGTACTTGGGATCATTTATCTAAATTGTTAAACATTTAAGATTAATAATACAGGGACTTTATTTTCAGTAGGCTAAGCCCATCCCAATCAATTGGGGCAGATAGACTTTCCCTGACTCTACTGTAAATCAAAGATTGGTACCACCAGTAACACACCTTAATGTTATAATGTGACAGATCTGTTTCCACCAGTAATGTACTCATTGGAATGACAGACCTGTTCCCATCATAAATGTATTGTTAAAACCAGACCTGTAGTATTGGATGCTCATTTCTGAACTGTCACCTCTAAATTCAAAATTCTGATCAAGCTAGATGTTTCTCATCCAGCAATCTCAGCTGGGAACATAATTGCATCCTAGTGTTATGTAGCAACAGATTTGACACCAGTACTGTATCCCAGTATTATACAACAGACCTGTATGCACTGGTAACAGCTTAAATATTGGCCAACTCTAGTCAGCATTACTGTACCCATAGCCACCAGTACAGTACTCTAGTATTACCCAAGGACAAGCCTGTTAGTAGATCCCAGTTTTATACAGCAACAGGTCTTTCCCGCCGTGACACACACACACAAAATTATAGGAACAGATCTGTTACTGTTACCATAAGTCCAATACCCCAGTGTAATGACAGCCCTATCCCCACAGTATTACTTCCCAGTGGTGTATAGTGATAGACTGGTCTCCACTTATCCAGATCTGAATGCATCACTGCAGTATTATATCGTGACATGTGCCCACCAGGACTGTACCTTTTATATAGCAACAAAATAAATTTACCAGTGGTATGTGGTAGTGATAGGCAGTGACAGACTTGTATTTACAATATTCTAGTGTTGTGCTGCAACAGATCTGTCCCTACCAGTGCTACATCCAGGTCTATACTGTGATAGACCTGTCCCCACTAACACTATCTAGTATTAGAGTTCAAACTTGTCCCCCACCAGGACCATGCTGTTAAGCAGTCAAAAATCCTGTCTCCAATAATGGATCTATTATGAAGACAGACCTTCCTTTATCAGTACTATGCCAGACCTGTCCCACTAGTACAGTAGCCTTATCAGAAAGAGATTTATCTTCACTTGTACTTTCAGTGACAGACCTGCCTTCAGTACTGTTCTCCAGTGTTATAGTGACAGATGCCAAAAGGCAGTACCAGACCAAGTTAGAGACCCAAACCAACTAGATGGACACCTGCCTACATAACAGCCAACAAAATGAAGAAGTAAAATACTGGACCAAAAAGAAAAACAGCACATCCCTCCCTGATGAGCTCAATGTTTTGTGCTTAAGAGCTGAATGCTAGTGGCACTGTGCCACCTGTCCCCAGTCACCACTGTAGACATAGGATCAGTCTTTCTGAGTCTAAACCAGAGAGAAGTAACTGGGCCAGAAAGATTCCTGGCCATGCATTTGGATTGTGTGGACCAACTGGTGGACATTTGAGCTGATAGTCAACCTCTCCTTGCCACAATCTGAAGTACTCACCTGCTTCAGGAAGATCATTCTAGTACCAACAAAATACACATGCAACGTGCTTAAATGACTACTACCCAGTGCTTCTGACCTCAATCATGAAGTGCTTCAAAAGGCTGGTCGTGGTCCATATCTCCCAACCTGGCTCGATCCTTTGCATTTTGCCTACTGGCAACAGGTCCTTAGGAGATGCAATTTCCCAGCCCTGCACTCATTGCTGGAAGATCTGGATAACGAAAGGACACCTCTGTCAGGTTCCTACTCAACTAAAGCTCTGCTTTCATCGTAATCTCTACCAGACTAATCTCAAAACACCAAGACCAGGTCTCAGATCCACCCTCTGTAACTGGATCTTCAGCTTACTGACCCACAGACCACAATCAGTGCAGATAGACAATAATAACACCTCCATGATAATCCTCAACATTGCAGCCCAGCAGGGATGTGTTCTCAGCCTCCTACTCTATGCCCTGTGCGCCCATGACAATAGCCAAATTCTATACAAACAACAGCTACAGGTTTGCTGACAACACTGATAGGATGGCTATCAAACAATCAGAATATAGGAAGGGGTGCTTAAGTGTTGTGGTGCAATAATAACTTCCCTCAATGTCCGTAAAACAAAAGAATGATTATTGACTTCTGGAAGGAGGACATGTCCCTATCTACAATCAACAGAAAGGAGGTGGAGAGGGTCATCTGCTACATGGATAACACCTTTATCACTAAATGAAACAAGTTAGAGGAAGCCTTCAAGACCATCAAATAATACCCTTACTGGCATAAAATTCGCTAAAAGAGGAGGAAAGCAACAAACTGCTCTACTGTGCTATCTAGGAATGGCAAACAGCTAATGGGGAACTTCAAACCAGTATCTGCAGGAAAACACACAGACCAAATACTGAACTACAGAAGCAACCATCCCAACACCCACAAACTGAGCTGCATTAGAACATTTCAATGAGCCACCACACTGCAGCAGGAACTAAGCAGACAGAAAAAAAAACACCTATAATAAAGTGTATTCAAAAAGAACAGGGCCCCAAAGAGCACAGTCCACTGATATTCTCAGCAACACACAAGCAGATAAAGCAACCAGAAACCCTAGCCACTCCCCTACAAAGACATCTCGGAAATATTGCCAGCCCATTCAGACCCCTTGGCCTCAAGGCAGCCCACAAACCCACCAACACCAAAACAGCAGCTAATGAACTTGAAAGGCCCTGTACAGATAAGTCAGGAAATGTATTAAAGAAAAAGAGAGATCCTATAAAGTGGCTAAGAACAGTGGGAAATCAGAAGATTGGGAAGGATACAAAAGCAAACAGAGGATAACAAAGAGTGTAATAAGAAATGAGAGGATCAAATATGAAGGTAAGCTAGCCAGTAATATTAGAAATAATAGTAAAAGTTTCTTTCAGTACATAAGAAACAAACGACAGGCAAAAGTAGACATTGGGCCACTTCAAACTGATGCAGGGAGCCTAGTGATGGGAGATAAGGAAATAGCAGGAGAACTTAACAAGTACTTTGCGTCAGTTTTCACAGTGGAAGACATGAGTAATATCCCAAAAATTAAAGGGTGTCACGGGGCTGAGTTGAGTATGGTTGCCATTACGAAAGAGATAGTGCTAGAAAAGTTAAAAAGTCTTAAAATTGATAAATCTCCTGGCCCCGATGGGATACACCCTAGAGTTCTGAGAGAGATTGCTGAGGAAATAGCAGAGGCATTGGTTGAGATCTTTCAAGAGTCACTGGAGTCAGGAAAGGTCCCGGATGATTGGAAGATGGCTGTAGTAACCCCCTTGTTCAAGAAAGGATCAAGGCAAAAGATGGAAAATTATAGGCCGATTAGCTTAACCTCGGTTGTTGGTAAAATTCTAGAATCCATCATTAAGGATGAGGTTTCTAAATTCTTGGAAGAGCAGAGTCTGATTAGAACAAGTCAACATGGATTTAGTAAAGGGAGGTCTTGCCTGACAAACCTGTTGGAATTTTTTGAAGAGGTAACAAGTAGGTTAGACCAGGGAAACCCAGTGGATGTGGTCTATCTAGACTTTCAAAAGGCCTTTGATAAGGTGCCACACGGGAGGCTGCTGAGCAAGGTATGGGCCCATGGTGTTCGAGGTGAGCTGCTGGGATGGATTGAGGATTGGCTGTCTGACAGAAGGCAGAGAGTTGGGATAAAAGGTTCTTTTTCAGAATGGCAGCCAGTGACGAGCGGTGTCCCGCAGGGTTCGGTGCTGGGGCCACAGCTGTTCGCATTATATATTAATGATTTGGATGAGGGAACCGGGGGCATTCTAGCGAAGTTTGCCAATGATACGAAGTTAGGTGGACAGGCAGGTAGTACTGAGGAAGTGGGGAGGCTACAGAAGGATCTAGACAGGTTGGGAGAGTGGTCCAGGAAATGGCTGATGGAATTTAACGTGAGCAAGTGCGAGGTCTTGCACTTTGGCAAAAAGAATAAAAGCATGGACTACTTTCTAAATGGTGAGAAAATTAATAAAGCCAAAGCACAAAGGGATCTGGGAGTGCTAGTCGAGGATTCTCTAAAGGTTACCATGCAGGTTGAGTCTGTGATTAAGAAAGCTAATGCAATGTTGTCTCTTATCTCAAGAGGGTTGGAATATAAAAGCAGAGATGTACTACTAAGACTTTATAAAGCTCTGGTTAGGCCCCATTTGGAGTACTGTGTCCAGTTTTGGTCCCCACACCTCAGGAAGGACATACTGGCACTGGAACGTGTCCAGCGGAGATTCACACGGATGATCGCTGGAATGACAGGTCTAGCATATGAGGAACCGCTGAGGATACTGGGATTGTATTCGTTGGAGTTCAGAAGATTAAGGGGAGATCTAATAGAGACGTACAAAATAATACATGGCTTGGAAAAGGTGGATGCTAGGAAATTGTTTCTGTTAGGCGAGGAGACTAGGACCCGTGGACACAGCCTTAGAATTAGAGGGGGTCATTTCAGAACAGAAATGCGGAGACATTTCTTCAGCCAGAGAGTGGTGGGCCTGTGGAATTCATTGCCACGGAGTGCAGTGGAAGCCGGGACGCTAAATGTCTTCAAGGCCGAGATTGATAGGTTCTTGTTGTCTAGAGGAATTAAGGGCTACGGGGAGAATGCGGGCAAGTGGAGCTGAAATGCACATCAGCCATGATTGAATGGCGGAGTGGACTCGATGGGCCGAATGGCCTTACTTCCACTCCTATGTCTTATGGTCTTATGGTCTAAAACTAAATGTCATTTACAAAGTACCATGCAAGAACTGTAACACTACATTGAAGAAACAGGCAGAAAACTAGCCACCAGGCTACATGAACATCAACTAGCCATAAAAAGGACATGACCCACTCTCACTAGTATCTTTACATACAGTGAAGAACACCACTTCAACTGGGACAACACATACATCCTTGGACAAGTGAAACAGAGACATGCATGAGAATTCCTAGAGGCATGGCACTCCAAGAACTCCAACAGGTCGACTTGGATCCCATTTACCACAGAAAGAGAACAGGAAATGACATCACCAACCTAAGGAAACCTAAATACAAAAAGGCAACTAGACCACCAGTGCTTCAGAGGCTCACTGATGTTACCTAGTATGGTGATGCAACATCTGAAAGTGAACCAGCTTACATCTAGAATGTCAACCTGAGCTACAAATCTTCAAACTTGTAGACAGTGAAGATAGTTAGAAGCTTTAAGTCTTCTTAGTTAGGCCTGATAGCTAACTGCTATTGGGTGCTGTTGGAATTCCATACACTTTGCTATTAAGCTGGGGCCACTGCTCTTTTAATCTGATGGCTAAACTAATAGGGTAAGGGAGGATTGTACTGTATTGATTATATTACAAAGTAAATACTCAAGTTTGATGGTTCCTCTAATCCTTCAAATAAAGAATGATTAACTCTCTCCAGATTAAGATTTAGTGTTGACATGTTCTTGCAGGATCTCCAAAATTCATTTATTCAAAAAGAGCAAGAAAATGTCCAGGACAGTTGTAGAAAACAAAATTGACATTGGATTGGAATACATTACACCAAACTTCAGGCTCAGATTTATTATGGACACTGAGAAAATGGCAAGCTGTTGTGAAAGGGAATGCACTCCCTGAAGGCAATGAAAGAAAGTGTGCAGGGTTATGGGGAAAAGGTAAAAACAGATTCAGATTCATTGAAAAGTCTTCAAAGAGCCCACACAAGCATGATTGGCTGAATTCTCTGCTGTAGAGGAACATCCAGTGCCACATGAACACAAACACTCTATCTCTATCATGCACTATCCTGACCTGTTCACCATTTTTCTATTGTCACCAGATTAAAATCCTGGAACTTCCATCCTAAAACACTGCATAGGCTGCATTGGTTCAAAAAGCCAGTTCAGCAATACTTTCTTGAAGGAATAAAATGGACAGTGACACTCCCATTCAAATAAAATTCTTTAACAGCAGACTCCTTTCTCTGGAAAGTGAACCAGTTCAGCTTTGATCAAAGTTATAGGGTTGCTATTAGGTAGTTGATTTAATTCCATTTATGGAAATTTATCTCCCATTGTAAGCTTTAAAGCTCATTGCCAGAAACACTAGCCTGGGGCTCTGGCTTAATAGTTCAGAGAACTGAATGCTAGATGACCACCTGAGTTTAGGTTGATTCTGCTTAACCAAAAGATGGAGTGGGCTGGGCCAACACAATTCTGGCCAGACTATTGTGGTTATTTGCCTTGGCCTTATGTACCCCATAATTGTTATTCAGTTATGAGTGCTAACACTAATGCAGTGTGTGTTATGGAACAATGTCACATTGTTAAGCATTTCTGCTGCCAGTACAAAGTAGTTTATATTCCACTTCTATTGAGACTGGCTGCATTTATTATGCTCCTTAACAAAGGCTAATACACCAATTACACTAGGTTGCAATAATCCATACCAAATACCCTTTCCTTATGGGTTAGAGAAGTCCGCTTGAACTAATTGATTGCCAGGCAACTGTGCCTTGACCTGATCAAGTGTTAGATCATTAGATTTACTTAGCTTAAGTCAAGCTGCTCTCATTTACATTGCCAGGCCACTTTATAGTAAAATGCAGTGCCTTCCTAACTCAAATACATCATATCTGATTAAAACTTTAACAGCTTACATTTCCACCAGGTTTAATTCAAGGAAAGAGCAAGGAAACAGCAAGCCCAAGGCCACTCAGATTGATATCAGAAATCTGTGAAGTTGCAACAAGAAACAAGGAAAATTACTGCAATCAGGTAAAGTCATTGGTTAAGACATGAAAATGGAGTTTAAGAAACCTTTTACTATTGAGGATATAACTGTCGATACGAGGAAATGATAGATGCCACATTTGAATTTTCAAATGGCATTTGATAAGATGCCACACAACATTGCTGCAGGAAATAAAGATTTAGGGAAGATAATGGTGGAGTGTTTATGTCACTGGACTGATGTTGTCTTGGCTAAGAGTTTTAGGTACTGGTACGAGTGACACTATCAACTCACTGGGGAAAAGGTCTGGAGTCTTCACTTTGACCCTACCCTTCATTGTGTTGTGTTAATTAGGATTCACTTCAAATAGTTAGTAAAGTCAAAGTGGAAATCCATGAGGATCTGTGGGCCATCAGCCTGCATTCAACCATGATCTGAAAGCTCTACTCCACCATTACCATCAGGCTAGGGGATCAACCCTGACTCAGTGCAGGAAAACTTGCAAGAACAGCATCTGGCACACTTAAAGTGAGGAATCAACTTGACTACTAATGTGCCAAACAGAAACAGCATGAAAAAGCCAGGCTAAGTGACTCCAAAACTAACATAAGATCTAAACTGCTATTCCACCACATCTGGTGACAAATGCTGGTGGACAATTAAACAAGCAACAGGAGGAGGCAGCTAAGCAAATAACTCCACCCTTAATGATGGCAAAGTCCAGCATATCATTGCAAGTATTACATCCATCTCCAGCCAAATGGATGATTCACTGCAGCCTCCAATAACAAAAAACGGCTGAAGGCATTGCATTTCAAAAGCTACTGGCCCTGACACTATTCTAGAAATAGTATGAATTCTTGTGCTCCAAAACTAGACACACCTCTATCCAAGCTGTTTCAGTAGAGCTAGAATAGTCATCGACTCTACAAAATCAATAAAGTTAGCCAGTTATGTCTGACACATAAGAACAGCAAAGTGGAGGAAGGAATGGTCAATATAACAAAGGGGAAGCAATAACCTTTACACCAACATTCAGTTTGGGTTACGCGAGGGTAAGTCAACTTGAATGTTATAGCCTTGGTCCAAACATGGCTAGAAGCTGAACATCAGAAGCAAGGTGAAAGTAACAACCTGATATCAAGGCACCACTTGGCCAGGTATGGCATATAGAAGCCCCAGCAAAACTAGAGTCAGTGTGCATGGGGTGGGGGGGGTGGGGAGGTGAAACAAAGATTGTTGTTGCTTTTAGAAAAAAAAGGTCAGCTGCAGGATATTTGTGCCATGCAACCAACAGGCAATAACCATTTCAAAACAAGTGAGAATCCAACTATCTCCTCTTCACATTCAATGGCATCACCACTGACAAATCCCTCATTATTGACATCCTGGGGATTCCTTTTCAGCAGAAACCGAACTGGAAACTATTAGCTATATAGATATGGTGCTTAAAAGTACAGATCTAATGCTAGACTTCTGCAGCCATTACTTTGACTGACAACTTGTGCACGATCTACAATACAGGAGACATAATAATGTACCACTCTTCACATGCCTGAGGGATTCCAACTCCAACAAAAGCAGATCACCACACCCAGCAGCATCCACTTGCTGGACACCCTATTCACTACCTTCCACATTTATTCGAAGTACTAAATATTATCTAAAAACACAACAGTCACCCAAATATCCCCAAAAGTACTCCAAAACAGTCAACATTTACAATTAAAAAAAGATCAAGGGCAGCAAATATATAGGAAGACCACCAAGTCAATGCAGTTCTGGCTTGGAACCATATCACTGATCTTTCATGGTCATTAGGATAAAATCCAAGAACTCCCTCCCAATTAGCACTGAGTAAACCTGCATCCCAGGAATGCAGCATTGTAAGGTAGCTTTGCTTAGACAATTAGAGATGGAGAATAAAAGCTGGATTGGTTAGCTAACACTTATATTCCGTTAACAAATTTGTTAAGGATAGGAATACTACACTGTAGTTCAATAGCACAGGAGATGTGTTCTAGTACTGAATCAATCACTTGCTATATTTGCATGCAAACCTTTATGAATGCAATTGTGTTATCATTTATTGAAAACAGAATGATATAAACAAGGACATTTGTTTACATTTTAGAGTGCATTGCTGGGAGTACATGTTGCAGTACTGTACAGTTTTGGTCTGCTTAATTAAGAAATTACACGAGAAGCAAATAAAAAAGGTCAACATGACTGTTCTGAAATGAAAGGCTTATCTGGAGGAAAAATTTGGGCCTGTATCCTGGTGTTTAGAATGAAGTTATTGAAAGATCCAAGATTCTGAGGGGACTTGATTGGGTGACATAACAGAAGTAGGCCATTCAGCCTATCCAGCTTGTTCCAACATTTAAGAGAGTCATGGATGATCTGTAGCCTAACTCAATGTACCTGCCTTTGGTTCATATCCCATGACAATCTTTGTTAAAGAAAATTTCAGATTTAAAATGGTGAACTGACCTAGTATCAACAGCCATTTGTGGCTGGGAGTTCCAAGCATTTACATTTTGTAAAAGTATTCCTAAACAGTCCAGCCTAATTTTTAAGACTATGCCCCCATGTTCTAGAATCTCCAACCCATGGAAGTAGCCTTTTAAAAAAAAAAGTCTTTGCCTGTTAGTTAATATCTTGAAGGCTTCAATAGATCACCCCTTAGCCTTCTAAAATTTGAGAAAAACTGGCCAAATTTACATGATCTGTTACCTAATGGAAGTCCAGGTTTCATATCTTGTAAATCTACATTGTATTCCCTCCAAGGCCAATTCACCCTTCTTAAGCTGCAGTGCCTTGATCTGCTCACAGTTCCTGATGAAGGGTTTTTGCCCGAAACGTCGATTTTGCTGCTCCTTGGATGCTGCCTGAACTGCTGTGCTCTTCCAGCACCATTAATGCAGAATCTGGTTTTCAGCATCTGCAGTTTTTTTTTTAACCTCACAGTACTCAAGGCCTAATCAGGGTTTTGGAGAGCTGTTGTGTTCCTATATTCTGGTCATCTGGATATTCAGGAGAAAGAAGCTCCTGGTATTCATCTCCTGAACCAAAATCAACTAACTGTTGCACAAATACCATTTTTTGATAATTATTAGCCCTGCACTTTTCCTTAGCTTCTCAAAATCTTGGAGATCATTTTCCTTGAGTATTCAGAATCCAATCCTCTTCATCCAACTGTCATTTTTCTAAATATTATAGTCATTCACTCCACCTCTCCAGATGTGGAGATCACTAGCTGGCTAGCACTTATTGCCTGCCCCCAATTACCCTTCAGGTACTTACAAGCTGCCTTCTTGAATTGCTGCAGTCAGTCAATGTATGGCAGGTAGAACCACAATTCTCTTTAGAGAGAATTTTAGGATTTTAACCAAACACTGGGGAAAAAAGCAAAATATTTCCAAATTTGGAGGTTGAGTGGCTTGGAGGAGGACTTACCATGTCTTAGGCCTGTCCTTCTACTTAGAAGTGTTTGTGGATTTGGAAGGTACTAAGGATCTATGGGGAGTTGCTGCACTGCACTTGTAGATAATACAGATGGCTGTTGTGTCTCAGGCATAGATATACAGCATTAGTACAACTCATGCATGCTGACCAGATATTCCAACCCATTTTAGTCCCACCTACCAGCACCCAGCCCATATCCCTCCAAACCCTTCCTATTCATACCCATCCAGATGCCTTTTAAGTGTTCAATTGTATGAGCCACCACCACTTCCTCTGGCGGCCTATTCCACACACACACAAATTTTCCCATTAGGTCTCATATCTTTCCCCTATCACCCTAAACTTATGCTCTCGAGTTGTGGACTCCCACTCCAGTCTATTTATCCTATCCATGCCACTCTATTTTATAAACTGAGCCTCAGGTCCTCCCGGGAAAACAGCCCCAGCCTATTCAACCACTCCCTATAGCTGAAATCCTCCAAACCTGGCAACATCCTTGTAAATCCTTTTGAACCCTTTCAAGTTTCACAACATCCTTCTGATAGGAAGGAGACCAGAATTGTATGCAATATTCCAGAAGTGGCCTAACCAATGGCCTGTCCAGCCACAACATGACCTAACTCCTGTACTCAGTACTGACCAATAAAGGAAAGCATATCAAACACCTTCATTATCCTATCTACTTGTGATTCCACTTTCAAGGAAGTTTGAACCTGCATTCAAAAAAGGTCTTTGTTCAGCAGCAGTCCCTAGGATATTACCATTACGTTTTAAGAATCCTGCTAAGTTGGCTTTCCCAAATGCATCAACTCATTTATCTAAATGAAATTACATGCCACTCAGTCCATTGGCACATCTGATCAAGTTCCACTACCCCTCCAATTTTGGTGTCATCTGCAAACTTATAACGATACCTCATGCTCACATCCAAATCATTTATATAATTGACAAAGCAATGGACCCACCACAGATCCTTGTGGCACTCCACTGGTCACAGGCCTCCAGTTTGAAAAACAACCTTCCACTATCCTGTCTACCTTTGAGCCAATTCTGTATAAAATGGCTAGTTCTCCCTGTATTCCATGAGATCTCACTTTGCCAACCAACCAGTCTCACATGGGGAATCTTGTCAAAACACCTTAACAAAGTCCATACAGATCATGTCTACTGCTCTGCCATGAATTCTTTGTTAATTAAACAAAGTAGTTCGAGACAGGATTTTCCACACACAATGCTATGCTGACTATCCCTAATCTGTCCTTGCCTTTCCAAAGGCATGTATATCCTGAGCCTCCAAATTCCTTGTTGCATTTGAGCATGAACTGCTTCTGCATCTAAGGAGTCAAATGGTAACTATTGTTTACCCATGATTGCACATCTTCAGTTCTGACCTTATGATTAGGAGAGGCTGGAATCATTAAGCAGCTGAAGGCAGTTGGGTCTACTACACTACCCTGAAACTCCTGAGATGTTGGAGCTGGAATGACTGACCACTAACAACTACAATCAATCTTCCTATATACCAGATACATGCAAACAAGAAAGTTTGCCCCCAATCCCCATTTTGCTCAGGTTATTTGGTCAAAAAAAAACCAAGGTTTATAACAATGGCTGTCACTGTCGAGACTTCAGCTCTTTTCCCAATATTTGAACAAAGGTGTAATAACATCAAGAGCAGATTAGCCAAATTAGGCAATGCCAGAACCAATGAGCAGGACCACTGGAGGAGGCAGAGATGGATCATCTACTTGGCACTTCTAGTTGAAGATTGTTGCAGATGCTTGTCTTATCTTCTACATGGATGTGCTAGGCTCTTCCATGTGATGGAGACATTTGTGGAGCTTCCTTCTCCAGTGAGTGGTTTAATTGTTCCCCACCATTCACAAGTGTTGAGCTTAGATCAGATCCACTGGTCATGGGATCATTTCCATCTATTTACTGCTTATGCTATCTCACACACAAGTAGCCCTATTTGGTCACTACAGCAGGTTGTCACCTCATTTTAGGTATGCTTCAGACTGTTCCTGGTATGCCCTCCTATTCTGACCAACTTTCATTTTGTTTTGTCACATCTAGTTTTGAATGCTGGTATATTTAAACCTTTTTCCCCCCATCCCTTCATTTTCCACAGATTGTGCTTTTGCCTCAACCTCTGAGGTATTTACTCAAGCTAGATCTCCTTCCCTCCATCACCACGTATGACCTCTGTACTTCATTAGTTATACAGCTTGGGAGCTCAATCCAGGTTAAGAGTGTAGACAGTTTCAAGTTGTAGACCATTTTAGTGATATATACTCTCACCATTGACACCAGTACTACTACCCAAGTCCCACAAACCAGAACCCACTTAAATCAGTCTTTCAGCCAGACATTCACCCTCAACTAGGACCAGCTTGGTTTGCAAACATTGTTGGCATAGAGTGATTGGACCACAGGATCTATTTCCACGCTGTAGACTTTATGATATTGATATGAACTATAACAGCTGGATCCTCCTCTTCCCACTGTTCCAAGCGGGAGAAATCTCCCGAGGAAACCACATCATTTGAACACTTTCTCCAATGCTGAGAACAACATCAATCCTCTTCACTATACGACCATCACTACCGGCTTTCCAATTCTTCCCTGGTCCCCTTCACATCCACGCAAGTAGACAGATAGTATTTAATCTAGAAGACAGCCATTCCAGCAACATCCCTAGTAACAGCAATTTAAGGCAAATAAAAATAGGTGGTAAATACTAGCTTGGAGAAAAACTTCAAACAAGATCAATAACCTAGACACAAAACAATTGGTATAAGAACCAGAAGAGCGTTGAGAATTTGCGTAGAGTTGTGTCGTAAGCAGACTTATTAACAAGTTACAAAGCGGAATAGGTAAAGATTTAGTTGAAATCAGTGCTGAGGTGGGCTGCGTTTGACGTACAGCACGTAAAAAAAGTGATCAAGAATACACCATTCAATAAGACTTCGGCTGATCTACCCTAGAGAAGTGTTTAAGGAGATTCTCCAATACTCAATTCCATGGAAACCTCCAGGCACAGACCACTCAGCCCGAGGTGCATATCCAACCATACAGCTATACTTCCCGCTCTTCTCTAGCCCAAGGAGATAGGCAGGATCTACCTCATCTTTCCTCAACTTGGGTAGAGGGAAAATTTTGAACCTCATCATTTAAATAAAACGTACTGTGCATGAGACAGAAAAGCAAAAATGATTATTTATGTAAGTAAATTAATACAAATTCAATCCCAACACCCAACTCAAACTGAAACCATACACGGCCGCATCCTCTTTATAGAGTGGATCACGAACGAGGCTGGGAGGCGGGGACGGTCAATACCATCCACCATTCACCCCTACAGCCCCCGTCAATAGAGGGGGAGGAGGGAAAGTTGACAGGGATCAGTCTCAGTTTTACACAATTAGAAACCATCTCATATCATTTTTCGACTGAATTGAGAATAACTTTTCATTCAGTGGCGAATTATGCTATAAATGAGCTGATCCCTTGTCCTTTCTGAGCCTCCTAGTTTTTCTGACTCCCCTCATGGTCCCGGCGGGATGGTCGGGACCGGGCTGCGGGTGACGTCATTGACAGACAGGAGTTGGATGGGGTTGAGTTTGGGGGCTTCAGAGAGATTGCCCATTGCTCTAGAAGTGGTCCTACAGCTGGTGTGTATGTGTTTCACTTTTGTTATTTTAATGTTTTCATCGAAGAGGAATAAGGAAGCCGGAGGGATGACATCGCAGATAAATAATGCAGTTTGTGCAGGTAAAAAATAATCATGCGACAAGGGGAGAAAGAACTTTTAATATTTTAATGGGACTGGCCAGAGAGTCTTTGGACTAATGGAGTGAGTGTGTCTGAGACTGGGCGCGCCTCTCCCTCCCTTTTCTCTTTTTCATTACTTTTAGTCGTTGTATAACAAATGAAATCATTTAATGCATAGTCTTTAAAAAACAGTAGATGGGGGAGAGAAGCTTAACTTTTCGGGTCCGGCACTTGGAAGTTGGTTCTTAAGGTCTGTAAAATGCTACTTGGGTCGGTCAATATATTTTTCACAAACTGATTTTTTTTTAAAAAGTATTTAATTTTAAACTTTCGTCTCTTTTAGAAGCGGGCTCAGAGGCGGCGATGATTTCTGAGGTGAGCTCCTGGTTTGTAGGATTTTCTCTTCTGCTTTCCGGGTGGTTTGCAGCTTCACTGGCATTTTCTTAGGCGGGGGTGCGTCTAGTTGCCTTTTAGAATGTTTTTTTTCGATGGTGTGGGGGAATCGGTGTGCTGGAAGGTGATTGCTGCTTTTAGTTTGGTGTTGCGAAGAGATTTGCTGGTATGTTGTCTAGCCTGTCTACTGGTGCATTGTTGTGGCGAGGGGTACCCCAGGAGTTGACAGGTTGGCGAGGCTGTGCCGCATTTTTGCCGCTTCTGTCTGGGCCCCTGGGATTATCCTTCCACCTTGTCCTTGCCACAGGATACGAGAAGTGGACGGTGTGGGCATTTGGGGTTGGAAGAGCTGTGACTGGTGGCCGCCCCTGGCTGCTCTGTTTTGTCTGTCTCTACAGTCGCCATCTTGCTAGAGCATGTCAAAAAAAAGTGTATGTCTTCAAACAAAAGGTTGCAAATATTGGTTAAAGTCTCTGTGTGTATGCGTCGGGAGAGGGGTGTAAAGGCAAAGAAACAGGAGTAGAGGGAGGGAAACCATCTGGTCATCTGCTTTCTCGTAATAAATACCCTTTACATTCTTCCATCTAACCCCTCGCTCGGTTGATGTTCCCTTTATTTAGAATTTTCCCCCTTTTTTTTTTCCTGACTCTCTTTTCACTCCTTTTACATTCGTGTAGTTTCCCTTATCCTCGTTTCCAAACCCCGCCCAAACAAAAACGTGCTGGTTTAATTTACACCCTTCAGTCAGAGACATTGGCTGAAACTACGGGAATTGGGCGTTAGTTTTTGGTGGGGTCTGGGGTGAAGCCCTTCTGGGGTTCGCTTTTCTTGGGCCCGGTGCAGCTTCATGTTTGGAGCAGCGTCCGACCGCTGAAGGGGAGAGTTTACAATCCAGGTCCCCCTGTTTATGTTGGCATCCTCGCCTATAGCTTTCACATCTCATTTGAATCGATGCCCCCCCCCCCCCCCCCCAATCCCAAGACCTAAACTATAAAATGATTTTCGGGGAGAAAAATAGTTACTAAATGGTTCCCGTGCTACAGATTGTTTTTGAACTGAAGTGTCAGCAAAATAGCAAAACCTGAAACTTCAAACAAACCCGAGATCTGGAAACTTTGTTACTTTTTTTTAAGTATCCATTATTATGAGAATGTTTCCTCGGGCGATGTAACACGGGGGAGGAATGAAACATACGAGCCATGATCAGATTGCTTCCTTTTCTGGGATCGTGCTCTGTAGACTCTGCCGCTGGTCCGTGTTAAATTCGGATCCTTTTCACGAGGGTTATGGGTGAGGTGGTCTGAGCCGACGGTTCTGGCTAGCCTCTGGGTTGAAGGCGGGTGGATCAGCAGGCCGCGATACCGGAGCCGGCAGTGATTCACCAGACTCGGTTTCCTGATTGGTGCTGCATTGTATCCCTTCAACTCCTAATTTCCCCGTGTGCCCCACCTTCCCCCCCTCTTTCCCCACCTCTTTCCCCTCGTCACTCCCTGTCCAATCTTCCCTTCCCCCTCCTTTTATAGTTAATCCCCTTGTGCTTCTCTGCTTTTCTTCTTTCCCCCTGCCTCTTTGCCCCCTTGCTGGGTCTGACTCTCTTTCTGTTCTTTCTTCATTCAGTCTCTTCACTCCCCGCCCCCTGACCGTTCCCTCTGTTCCTGTCAGGCTGGCTTATCATGTCTATTGAGATTGAGTGGTTGGAAATCCTTGATAAGATTGGTTTTTTAAAAATCTTATAAAGGTGAACATTTGAGTTCGAATGGCCATTGTCACTCTATTTAATAACAACAGTTGGATCAAAAATACTTGGATGTGTGCGTGTGGTCTGTTCCTGTCCATATACCTCACTGGGTTGTATTAATAATGGATCTGAGAAAGGGTTTATTATTATAATGTTGAGATGTGCATTTTGTTTTAAAGCTGCTTATTTTTGTGATTTAAATATTTAATGGCATGCATTGACACCAGTTCCAAAATGCCTCAATTTTAAAATTTTTGTCCATATGTTTAAGGCTCTCCATAGTCTCAGACCTACATTACCTCCTGCACTTTTCCAATTCAGCTCTGGTACATCACTGCTTCCTTTGACCATGGGCTGCCATGCATTCAGCTGTCTGGGTCCTATCCTTTCCATCTTTTGCTATCGTTCATTCTCATCGCTTCCAGAAACCTGCCTCCTTTTTTTAAAGCTAATGATTACCCTCCCTAATAGCTGCTCCTTTGGCTTCCAAAGGACATAAGAAATGAGTAGTCTATTCAGCCCTCAAATCATTCAATATGAGTCTCAACCTTAAACGTACTTCTGTGACCTTCTGGAATAGAGAATTCCAAAGGTTCACAACCCTTTTTAATTTTAAAAAAACTCATCTCAGACCCGAGTAGCAATCCCTTATTTTGTTACTGTGCCATTGGTTCTACACTCCCCAACCAAGGAGACATATTGTCTGTATCTACTCTGTTTAATCCCTTTATATATTTTGTAGGTTTTCACGTGATCAAATCTTGTTCTTCAAAACTTGAAAATACAGCCCTTATTTGCCCAACCTTTTTTCATAGGATACTGTCACCATCCCAGGAACAAGTCTGATGAACCGTTGTTGCACTTCTTGTATAGCAATACTATCTTCCCTGAGATAGGGAGACCAAAATTGCAGACACTATGCCAGGTGCAGCCTACCTAAAATCCTATATAAAGGAAGCAAGACTTCACTGCTGTAATCTAATCCTTTTACCTTAAATGTTAGCATTGCATTAGCCTTCCTAATAGCTTGTTGCATCTACACGTTAGCCTTCAGTGACTTATTGACAATGATTAAGTCCCTTTATACACCTACAATTTGAGCTGCTTACCATTTAAGAATTACTGTGTATCTGTTTACCTGAAGTAATTCTGTTGATATTTGTCTCATAATGGTCCTGGTGTGCACATTGGAATACATTGCGACATTAAAGTTGCAATGTGAATGGAAGTTGTTCGTATCCCCAGATATTTGCTGTGCTCTACCATGTCTGAGTGGGCTTTCTGCATCACGTTTTCTTGTCAGAATATGTTTACATTGGATCACAATACTGACACACTACCTCTGCTACGTTGCAAAGATGCAAATTTAAAATTCTGGCTTGTCAGCAAAGCAGACTAAGTTACATATAATCTTTCTCACTTTTCGATATTTCCAGGTATATCATAGCCAGCAATATGCTTTAAAATGCAGCTGCAGTTATGATGTGGGAATTGTTATTGTCATTTTCTGTACACAGCAAGAGTCCTCTGGCAGAATGAGATAAACATAAAGAAATAGAGTTAATTAAGGTATAAATGTTTACCAGAAGATTAAGAAATCCCCTGCGCTTGGAAAGTACTATTATATCTGTTTGAGGACAGACCGGGCCTCATCTCATCTGAAAGATGGCCATGCCAAAAGTGCAGTACTCCCTCCATACGGGCACTGGCAATGTCGGCTTGAATTATGTTTGAGGTTTGAAACCAGACCCTTTGGACAGAAGCCATTGTAAAATGGGTATAGTGCTTATGAGGTCAGGCATATTCCCCCTCTAATACTGGGTTACAGTACTTGTTGGGACAGGTGTGTTCCTGTATAATATGAGACAGACCTGCAGAATTGGGTACAATATAGGTGGGGGACAGATTTATTGCTTATTAACGGGCACAATACGAATGCAGATAGACCTCTGTATAGTGAGTACAGTACTGATTGGACAGGTCTGTCGGTGTTTAACACTAGGGTGCAATAATGGTGGGGACTGGTCTGTGTATAACCCTGGCACATTACTAGCGAGGGCAGGTCTGTTGCCGTATAAAAGTGGGATACAGTACTAGTCACCAGAGTTAAGGTTTTTTTAAAAACAAAGTTTAAAGATATTGCATCAGTACATCTGGAATAGCAATGTACATTGACTGAGTTGTGATGTTTTGGTTACTGGTGATGACGTCTGTGTCTTCAATGATTTTCATCTTCTTTGTGTTGAACTAAAAGATTGGCCTTAATATGATTGCTGTAGAATCAACTGGAATCTCATACCAGCTGGCCCAGTATACTTTCCATTTGTCTTGGATGACTGGCATTGCAATTTCCTAATAGTTAATTAAGGATGTATGATGCCTTTAAAATATCAATAAATCACAACAGGCTGATGATCTGACCTTTTTCAGTGTGAGAATGATGCAGGGTTTAACCGTGTGCTGTATATTGATGTCCAACAATATTGTTAGAGCAGAGCATCTTTGGTAGGATAGTACCCACGGCTTTGTCTTCAGCTTTGAACTCTTTCATTTCACTTCAGCCCACACCCTGACCCCGGCAGTGAAAGAGTTCCACCCTTTAGGAACTCGCGGTACATGTTTATGAATTCCGTTCTCAGTGGACTTACTGAATGGCCTGTGTAATTGAGAACCAATCTGTGATGTGGAATATTTATCCCTCTGTCGCTCACACACAGTTCCTGTTTTTTTTTTTTTTTGCTAATGTTTTGTCGTGTAATTTTCAGGAGGTCCCCTTCAGACACTTCTCTGTCGCAAGACTAATGATAAGCTCCTCAAATGAATTTTGTGTTAATTGCAATTCTCAGTCTGGCATGAACTTGGATAGTAATGATTGCTCGAGCGTTCTCATGGAAATGTATCTCTGGTTTCTTACAGCTGTTAATCAATTTTTGAGAAAAAGTGGAGTTATTGGGAGGAGTGACCAATATCACCTTTGAGAAGAACGTGGGTAGAGTAAGGTTTTAAGGGAGGGAATTTCAAAGCTGATTTAACACCATGGCTGGCAATTGTAGGTGAAGGAATTGGAGGAGGCTTGTGACTAACTCCATGTGCAGGTCTGGAATGATGGCAAAGCTGGATATAATGACTGCTTCTTTGTCTTCATTCACAACTCTGTTCAGCTTGTGTATATAGGTGATACCCACATAAGGCTGAGATGATGCTTTTCCTTGAGTCATTAACACAACTGGAAATCAACCCTGTTACTTGTGTGAACTGTGACAATAGTATGGGTAATAGTCTCATCTTTGAATCATGAGGTTGTAGGGGTTCATGTCCCAGGGAATTAAGCATACTTCCATGCTGACACACTCTATTGCAGTAGTGAAGGAAAGCTGCAAAGTCAAAAATGCTGTCTTATGAGCATGGCATTGAGTTGAATAAGATATATTGAGGTATAAGATAATTATACCCCTCAGTGGGTATAATTAGCCCACAATCATTATCTTGAAGAGCAGGGAAGTTTTCCAGGATTTTTATGGCAATGTTTTTGTTTTAAAATCCAGATGTACTTATACCCATAACTGAACATTATTTTTCCCACCATCATATTCCCATTTTACTTTTCACTTGTTATACATCACCATTAAGTCACCCTTGTTTCCAATTAATCGATTTACCTTCAGAGCTTGTTTGAGCTGGTGCACCTACCCCAAAGACAATAGTGTCTCAATACCTGAAAGTGGTGATTTTAGATGCTTATTTTGCCACACTTGGAAGGTGGTTGTATACAAAGTGTTTGTCACACTTCCCACAATACAATGTAACTACAAACATACTTGATTGGCTGGCTGTAGCTTGTGTTGGCACAACGTGGGTTTGCGAAATGTGTATAAATGTACTCTGAATGAGACTGGTACAGTCCAGACCACAAAAGTGCAAATAAATTGACTCTGGACCCTTTGAAGTCTCATTGCATAAAATCAAACATGGGCAAGGAAACTCCTGATTACCAGCACAAGTGAATACTTTTCAATATTGAAAAGTAATTGGAAAAAGGTGGCAAGGACAAAACATGTAACCTGGGTGGGGAGTTCAGTGTTCATTGTCAAAATAGTTTGTTAGTGGTATTACTGATTTGAGCTGGCTGAGTCCTGAGGACCTATCTGCTAGACTGGCTTTGCCACTGGCATTAATGGGGCCAACAATAGGGTGAAAATTTTATGGCAAAATTTTTGTCGTAATTTTCTTCAATTTTTCTGTGCAAGATGCATCTTGATAGTACCATGTGGATTGACTACTGCACAATCCTTGTGGGGATAAAGACCCACCTTCCAATTGAGCATACCATTTTTTTTGTGGTAATCCTTAGGATATTGATACTTCCAGGTTCAGTGTTAGTCATGCCATTGAATATCAAAGGGAGGTGGTTATTGCCCAGTACTTGCGTAACATGAATGTTTTTTTTGTCACTTCCATTGAGGGCTGTTGCAGGCTACAACAAGACATTGACAGGATGCAGAGCTGGACTGAAAAGTGGCAGATGGAGTTCAACCTGGATAAGTGCAAAGTGATTCATTTTGGAAGATCAAATTTAAATGCTGAATACAGGATTAAAGATCGGATTCTTGGAAGAGTGGAGGAACAGTGGGATCTTGGGGTCCATGTCCATAGATCCCTCAAAGTTACTAAGGAGGTGTATGGTGCTTTGGCTTTCATTAATAGGGGTTGAGTTTAAGGGCTGCGAGGTTTTGCTGCAGCTCTATAAAACTCTGGTTAGACCACACTTGGAATATTGTGTCCAGTTCTGGTTACCCTATTATAGGAAGGATGTAAATGCTTTAGAGAGGAAATTTACCAAGATGCTGTCTGGATTGGAAGGCTTGTCTAATGAAGAGAGGATGAGTGAGCTAGGGCTTTTCACACTGGAGAGAAAGGAAAGCAGTGACTTGATAGAGGTGTACAAGGTAATGAGAGGCATAGGTAGAGTAGATAGCCAGAGACTTTTCCCCAGGGCAAAAATGGCTGTCATGAGAGGTCATAATTTTAAAATGATTGGAGGAAAGTATAGGAGAGATGTCTGAGGGAGATTCTTTATGCAGAGGTTGGTGGCTGCGAGGTATGCACTTCCAGCAGTGGTAGAGTCAGAGACATTAGGGACATTTAAGCAACTGCTGGATAAGCACATGGACGGTAGTAAATTGAGGTCTGTGTCAGTTAGGTTGATCTTAGATGCACAACATCGTGGGCTGAAGGGCCTGTACTGTGCTATACTGTTCTATGTTCTTCCCAGCCTGGATATTTTCCAGGTCTTGCTACTTTTGGAAATCAGTATCTGAGGAATCATGAATAGTTCTGAATATTGTGCAATTGTTAGCAAACATCCTAAATCGCTTCTTCATTTCATGCCAGATCAAGGCAGATTGATTAAGATGCAGAGCAAGCAGGGTGGTAAAGAATGGTAGTACAAGTGACTGAATGGGCACCTTTGATAGGTCTTTCATAGGTGGTGATGCTTGGATCCCTTCTGTACTGGTCATGTCTTGTGTTTGATTTCAGCAATCAACTTTTGCTGGTAGTTGAAATGTAAGTTAGCTTATGAGCTATTGCATCAAGAATATTCCATTCAGCCCCTTAAACCAATGTTCTTCATTCATTCTTGGAATGTAGGTATCACTGGTTAGCCAGCAGTTATTGCCCATCCCAAATCTGAGTGCTGTTAAAGGTGAACTATGTTGCTGTATGTTTGGAGTTGCATGTTAGCAAGAGTGGGTAAGGATGGCTGGATTTCATCTTGAAAGCACATCCTGAGTCAGTGATGATTTGATGACAATTGACATTGGTTGTATGGTTGCAATTTAGGCTAGCATTCAATTCCAGGATTTTAAAATTTTCTGAACAATTTGTACAGAGGTGGTATTACACACACTTACAGTCTGTGCAACTTGAACCTGGCCCTTCTGATTCTGAGCAAGGGATACTGTCACTGCGCCACCATTTAATCTCAAATTTCACCAGTGACATGGTAGAATTTTAACCCATTTCTCTTCAGGCATTGGTGTGAGCCTCTGGATTACTAAACCACTGACATTACCACTATGTCACTATCTCCACTTTATCATTGTACATAATTGAGTTTCCTTATCTCTGGAAACTTTCTCCTGCATCTTTCCTTTATGTCTCATTCCTTCACATTATTAATAGATCTATTTTGAATGAAACTAGACAACGTACTCTTGTAAGGATGAACCAGTGCTTATTCTTTTTGAGCAGGTTTAACATCTCCTCTTCACTCTTGTACTCTGATATTAAGAAAATCTAGGATTTTATTACCTAGATCTAGATAAAGCCTAAAATCTAGGCTTTATTTACCACATTCTGAACTTTTCAATAGCTTACCTACATATATCTGTAAGCATAACTTGCATTTATCACCTCAAGGTTCATTATGGGCATAATCAGACAAAATGACACCAAATGTTAGGACAACGTAATTCAAATTTTAAGGAGGATCATATTGAGAGAACAAGAGAGAGAGACACACCGATTTAAGGAACACCTTAAGTTATAGGCATCGGTGCCTCTGGAATGATTTTTAACATCAAAATAAACAACACCTGAAAGAACAGATTGGAGGTTTGTGGGCCTGGAGAAAGTTTGAAATGAGGCAGTGGTGCTTTCATTTGTGTACACAAGCTAAAATCCAGGTGTACAGGGAACTGAATTTTCGGTATAGTGTGATCACTAAGTTTGACTCTTGATCCCAATAGATTTGATGCTCTACTGTTGAAATGGCTCCATACCAAGTTTATGAAAATTCTTTCTGTTTAATTTTTAGCCGCCAAAGAAGAGACAGAGAACAGTGGAGGACTTCAATCAATTCTGCACATTCGTGTTAGCATATGCAGGCTACATCCCATACCCAAAGGAGGTATGATTACTCGTCCTCTATTAATACAGGTCTTCTGTGGGTTTTCTGGGATTCAGTTACCTAGGTTGCTGGATAGCAATGCAGAGTTATTCCAACAGTGCAAGTTATATTTTGATACTAGGTGAGGTCTCCGTGAAGGCCCTGCCTTTTCAAACTTGCCTTTTGACTGAGATGTAGTGATTCTCAGCTTAAGCTCACCACCAGTCATCTCTGTCTTGAGCGAGCAGCCTATGGTGACTTTCATTCATTAACTTTGCTAGTCATCTTTTGTCAAGTTGTTAGGTGGGATCTTCATTTCCTGATGGAGAAATAGAAGTAATTGGAACATGTAAAGCGAAAGGCGATGGGAGGGCCAAGGGCACATGTTCTTGAATTCGTGGCAAATTTGTGACTGAGTAAACTCTTGTTTCTGAGCATTTAGAAAATACGTTGGCTTTGTTGAGTTTTTAACCCCACATACTGGGCACTGCCATGGCAAGTGCTCAGGGCAGATTTCCTGGAATGACAACAGATTACGAGCCTCAGTCATATGGAACTCCTGTGAATATTGAACTTAAAGCAGAGAAGTTTAAAGGGAGATTTAATAGAGGCTTTAACATTTTGTCATGAAGGGTTTTTGTACAAAAAAATGAGAAATTAGCAAGAGGAGTGGTAGCAAAGGGTGTTCATTTAAGATGATCGTCAAAAGAACCAAACAGATTAGGCTGATTTTTTTTTTTTGTGCATCAGATTTTTGTGATCTTATCAGCACTGCTGGAAAGGATCAAGTGGAGGCTGACTTAGTAGCTTTGCAAAGGAAATAAGTTAAATATTTGAAGAGGCAAATTTTCAGGGCTATAAGGAAATGACAGGAGGTGTGGTACTTATTGGATAGCTGTTTGGGTTGAATGATCTTTGGCAAGGTTCTGTTCTACAGAATGGTAAGACATTGAGGAAAGAGATCTTTCTGAGATTGGTACAGCTGGGAAAAGGAAAAAGTTAAAAGTCAGGGCAGGCAAGAACAAAGCAGAGAATGCGATAGGTGTGATAAATTAAACTGCATTTATTTCAACACAAGAGGCCTAGCAGGGAAAGCAGATGAACTCAGGACATGATTAGGAACATGGGACTCGGATATCATGGCAGTTACAGAGACGTGGCTCAGGGATGGACAGGATACAAATGTTACAGGAAGGATAGAAGCAGGGCTGGAGGAGACAACGAGGACGAGGAGTGGCATTTTTGATAAGGGATAATATTACGCTGGTATTTAAGGGTATATATTCCTGGAAATACATCCAGGAAAGTTATTGGGATGGAATTGAGAAATAAGAAAGGGATAATCATCACATAGGGTTGTACAGCTGAGTCCACAACAGTCAACAGGAAGTTGAGAGAAGCAAATTTGTGAGGAGATCTGTTATCTGTAAGAATAAAGTGGTTATGATAAGGGATTTTAACATAGGCTGGGACTGCCATAGTGTTAAGGGTCCAGATGGAGAGGAATTTGTTAAATGTGTACAAGAACATTTTCTGAGTCAGTATGTGGATGTACCTACTAGAGAAGGTGCAAAACTTGACTTACTCTTGGGAAATAAGGCAGGACAAGTGACTGAGGTGTCAGTGGGGGCAGCAATTTGGAACAAGTGACCATAATTCTATTAGTTTTAAAATAGTGATTGAAAGGAATAGACTGGATCTAAAAGTTATAGTTCTAAATTGGAGGCAGGCCAATTTTGATGGTATCAGGCAAGAACTTTCAAAAGCTGATTGGGAGCGGATGTTCGCAGGTAAAAGGACAACTGGAAAATGGGAAGCCATCACAAATGAGATAACAAGAGTCCAGAGACAGTTTATTCCTGTTAGGGTGAAAGGAAAGGTCGATACATATAGGGAATGTGGGATGCATCAAGAAATTGAGGTTTTGGTCAAGAAAAGGAAGCATATCTCAGAAATAGACAGCAAAGATCATGTGAATCCTTAGAGTATAAAGGCAGTAGGAGTATACTAAGAGGGAAATCAGGAGGGCAAAAAGGGGACATTAGATAGCTTTGGCAAATCGGGTTAAGAAAAATCCCAAAGGATTTTGTAAGTTCATTAAGGGCAAAAGGGTAACAAGGGAGAGAATAGGGCCCCTCAAAGATCAGCAAGGTGGCCTTTGTGTGGAGCCACAGAGATGGGAGAGATACTAAACAAATATTTTGCATCAGTGTTTACTGTGGAGAAGGACATGGATAATATAGAATGTGGAGAAATAGATGGTGACATCTTGAAAAATGTTCATATTATAGAGGAGGTGGTGCTGGATGTCTTCAAACACATAAACATGGATACATCCCCTGAACCTGATTGGATATACCCTACAACTCTGTGGGAAGCCAGGGAAGTGTTTGCTGGCCACCTTACTAAGATATTTGTATCATCGATAGTAACAAGTGAGGTGCAGGAAGACTAGAAGTTGGCTAACATGATTCCACTATTTAGGAAAGGTGGTATGGAAAAACCAGGGAACTGTAGATCGGTGAGCCTGACATTGGTGCTGGGCAAGTTGTTGGAGGAAATCCTGAGGGACTGAATTTACATGTATTTGGAAAGGCAAGGACTGTTCAGGGATAGTCAACACATTTTTGTGCATGGGAAATCATGTCTCTTGATTGATTGAGTTTTTGTTTGAAAAGGTAATGAAGAGGATTGATGAGGGCAGAGCAATGGATCTGATCTATATTGACTTCAGTAAGGTATTTGAAAAGGTTCCTCATGATAAACTGGTTAGCAAGTTTAGATTACATGGAACATCGGGAGAACTAGCCAATTAGCTGAGAGTGGGTTTCCTCCCACAGCCCAAAAATGTGCAGGTTAGGTGAATTGGCCAAGCTAAATTGCCTGTAGTGCTAGGTGAAGGGGTAAATGTAGGGCATTGGGTCAGGGTGGGTTGCTCTTCAGAGGGTCGGTGTGAACTTGTTGGGCTGAAGGGCCTGTTTCCACACTGCAAGTAAACTAATCTAATCTAAAAAGTGGTAGATGAGTTTAATTTAGGTAAATGTGAGGTGTTGCATTTTGGAAAGGCAAATCAGGGCATGACTTATACACTTAGTGATGAGGACCTGGGGAATGTTGCTGGACAAAGAGACCTTGGAGTGCAACTTCATAGTTCCTTGACAGTGGATTAGCAGGTAGATTGAATAGTGAAGAAGGCATTTGGAATGCTTTCCTTGATTTAGTGAGAGAATTGAGTAAAGGAGTTGGGAGGTCATGTTGCAGCTGAACAGGACATTGGTTAGACCATTTTTGGAATATTGTTTGCAATTCCGGTCTCCCTCCTATTGGAAGGATGTGAGAACTGAAAGGGTTCAGAAAAGATTTACAGGGTGTTGCCAGGGTTGGACAGTTTAAACTACAGGGAGAGATTGTATAGGCTGGGACTGTTTTTCCCTGGAGCGTTGGAGGCTGCAGGGTGACCTTTATAGAGGTTTATAAAATCATGAGGTCATGGATAGGGTAAATAGACAAGGTCTTTTCCCTGGGATGGGGAAATCCAGAACTAGAGGGCATAGGTTTAGGCTATGAGAGAAAAGATTTAAAAGGGACTGCAGAGGGTAGTGCATGTGTGGAATGAACTGCCAGAGGAACTGGTGGCAGCTGGTATAATGACAAAATTTAAAAGGTATTTGGATGGATATGTGAATAGAAAGGGTTTTGAGGGATATGGGCTAAATGCTGACAAATGGGATTAATTTAGGCTATCTGGTTGGCATGGTTGAAGTGGACCAAGGAGTCTGTTTCCATGCTGTACATCTCTCTGACTGTAAGGGTGACAATGTATGGAATGGGCTCATGCAGGACAGACGAAGCAAAAGTAGAGACCACAAAAATGAAGTGGATATAATGTAGGGACTGTATTTGTTTTGCCCACATCTGAGTGGCAAGGTGCAGTTCAGAACTTGAGCACATGATTTCAACCTGTACCTTATTGCAGGACTGATGAAGTGCCTTACTGCAGGTGCTGTGGCATTTTGGATGTAAATTTTCTTCTGAAGTCCTGTTTAACATCTTTTGTGGGTCAAAAGATAAAGTGGCACACGTTCAAGGAGAAGAGTCTTGTGTTCTGGCCAATATTTCTCCCTCAGTCATTCTAACAAAAAAACAGATGAACTGGTCATAGTTTAATTGCTGTTTTGGGATACTGAGATGAGAAATTTATTAAGCCAGAGGATGGTTAGTATGTGGAACTCATTGCCACAGAAGGCTGTGGAGGTGCAGTCATTGAGTGTATTTAGGATAGGGATAGGTAGGTAAGGCCATCTGAGATTACAGGGAGAAAGCAGTAGAATGGACTTGAGAAATATATCAGCCATGATCAAATGGTGTAGCAGATGTGATGGACCGAATGGCCTAATTCTGCTGCTCTGTCTATTGGGATCCTAGGATGCCCAGTTTAACTACATTTGCCCACAAACCAACAGATAAGCTTCAAACTCATATGAAGTTATGTGCTTAAATCATACACAATAGAACTAGCTTATTATCTTGCACAAACATGGCTTGCTGTGTGTTGGAATCTACAGATATCCAAATATTGCTGGTTTGGGTTTTTGAGCATCTCCAGACTGTTAGAAAGTATGTGCATTAACTTGGAGCAGGGTGTTTTGATTCTGGAGGAACCTCAACATGAGTAAATATTTTTGGCAGTGGTGTAGGGAAGTAAAGTACGTTGTATTAAAAGCAGTGTCTATGTCTGCTATTTGGAGTGGGTGTGATGCGCATTGTTGTTAATTGTACATTTAAATGTATGTGGGTGGTGGGTAATACAGGATAATAAGAATATAATACTTGTATTCTTATACAGGAAGATGAAAAATATTTTATTCAATTGCTCAATGAAAATTTGAGACTGCCATTTTGAAACTTCCATTGTATCTAGAGTCTGTAGGAGGGGTAGGCATGAAGAGTTCCAGACTTCACAACACTGTATGGAAAGGTTGGCCCCTGTTTATTAGCTTTCAAGTTAACTTAGTTCAATTTAATTTAGGGAGTCCCTTGTTCTGGACTTCCCCGCAGAGGGAAATAGTGTAGCTACTCCAATTAGTATATGAAGTACCTCAATCAGATCATGCTCCTCTCTGAACCTTGTAAATTTGAGCAAGTATTGGAAAAGTTATGCGACTTTAACCCTTTAAAATTCCTGAATAATTCTGATGCATCTGTGCTGCATTCTCCAATTGTTTTTTGTAACAAAAAAGAATTGCAGATGCTAAATATATGAAATAAAGGCTCAAGTTGCTGGATATACTCAGCCAGACATCTGTGGAGAGAAAAGCAAAGTTAATGTTTCAGATCAAAAGTCTAAGAACTAGAGAGCCACACCCCAAACATAGTTATTTCCAATAGGGTCTGACTGCAGCAAATATAGAGGCATGTTAACAGAAAAAAGAACTTCTATTCTGAGATTTTGCTGTGTCTTGCATTAGGTTTGTCATGAGATTGAAGTTCTGGCCAGACTAGACCTGCTCATTAATTCAGTACATCTTATGACAATAACTAGCTTGCATGTTTAGCTCTGCCATTGCTCAGGCAAAGGTTTGTAAAGACAGCTAGCATTATTGTTAAGTTAGAATATTGTAGTCACATTGTAATGTCCAGACATGCAGCATTCATCTTAGACTGCCAACACAATGACCAACTGAGCTTACTCTTTCTCTTTCCTGTTTTCAGAAAGATTGACACAGCAAACCCAGTGCAAACTTGTTACCATCATCAACTCCCTCATGTTTTAAGTGCATGCGTGGGGTTGTTCCAAGCAGGATCATTATGGTCTGTTCCAGGATTATATTGTAACTCTCATTCTGGTTGATTGCATTAGATTAACAAAGTCACTGGAACATTGCACTATGGTTAGCTCTTAATGAGTAAATCATTTCATATCATTTCAGTGCAGTGCTACAGAATCAATTCCTTGTTCCTGAAGCAGTGAGGGAAAGATTAGAATGTAACATTTTATGAAGTTTGAATTGGGGTAGGATGCAGTGAAACTGTGGACCCAAGTGCAGATACTACTGAGCTAACCTGAAAGTTTGGAAAGGTTTTGAAGATGAAATGGTTGGTGTGACTGCGTGGCTATGGATGTAGATGTTGACAGTAGGAAAGGTAGATGTTGGCTGCATGTAGCAGCACCCTAAACAGTTCTGCATGAGGTTCAAATGACTGAACAGCAAACAAATATGTCACGGTTCCTGGTTTGGGGTTTAATCAACTAGTAGTTAAGGGATCTGTAGTTAGGATAATTTCGTCCAAACCAGTGACTCCAAATGTTGCAAGCAAGAGGAAACTGCACTAGATCCTGTGTTCAGAGAAATAAGTTAAAAGTACAAACATACGAACAAGAGTGGGCCAATCAGCCCTTCAAGTCTGCTCCACTATTCAATAAGATCATGACTAATCTGATCCACTCTACAATCTTGCATATCTCTGATTAATCTTTTGTGCCCTTGGTAATAAGAATCTATCTACCTCTGCCTTAACAATACTATAAGATTCTGCATTACTGCCTTTTGGGGAAAGAAATTCCAAAGTCACTCAACCCTCAGAGAAATATTATTTCCTCATCTGTCTTAATTGGGCAAACCCTTATTTTTAAATAGATTCTCCCAAAAGAGGAAGTACCCTTTCCACATCCAGTCAGTCAAAACCCCTCAGGATCTTGTGTTTCAATGACCTCATCTCTGACTCTTCGAACTCCAGAGGAAATTCGCCTAGCCTATCTAGCATAGTCTCTTAGGCAATCCACTTATTGCAGTTAATGGTCTAGTAAAACTTCTCTGTACTGCTTCCAGTGCATTAATGTTCTTCCATAAGTAGTGGTTGGTCTAATGATGATCAAGAAGCCGTTGTCAATTGTCAGAAAAACCATCTGGCTCACTAATGTCCTTAAGGAAGGTAACTGCCATTCTTACCTGGTCTAGTCTACTCGTGACTCCACATTTGTTACAATGTGGCTGAAACTTAACTGTCTCTGGGGATGGGAAATAAATACTGGTCTAACCAGAGAAGCTGACATCCCATGACTAAATTATTTTAAAAGTTGGTACAGTAATATGCTGGTTTAGGGAATTATCCGAAAAATTCAATAAATTCCTCATCTAGACTACTTCTTTTCTAATTTTTCCAGTCTATACCTCACATTAATTGCTGTCTCCATTTGAGGTGATTCAGCTCAGAGTCTTTCTTCCTTACTATAGTCCTGTCTTACTATATGTTTACCATTGGAGTCTGTACACAGCTCTCACAAGTGACCTCTTGCCTTTGTTATTCAGATCTCTACCCAGACTGCTGCCATGTTCTAGTTTTCTGAGCTACTCCACCTTCCATAGCTTCCTGTCCTTCTAAATGCCACATACTCCTCCATATTCAGGTTACAAACTAGGTCACTCTGCTGCCACATCTGAATAGCAGCCATTTAAAAGTTTTACATTTTCTCCTTTTATTTATTTTGTAACAAGTCTTATCTGCTGATATTTTTGACTTTATAACAGAAACAGGCCCAATGCTGGTGTACATGCTCTACAGAAGTTTCCTCCTTTCCCACTTTATTACATTTGCAAGCTATTTAATTTTGTATTCTGTTCTTTCTTATGGGCTTAACTAGATTTGTCTTCAATATATTAATGCTGTTCACCAAGACTACTTTCCATGGTAGCAAGTTCCACATTTTCACCACTCGATAGATTAAAACGATTCTTCCAAATTCCCTATGGGATTTATTAGTGACTATGTTGTACTTATGACCCCTAGTTTTGGTTTCTCCACATATTCTGTATGTCTGCCATATCAAATTTTTCATAACTTCAAAGATTTCTCTCCTGCCATTCCTTCACGTTTTCTTTTCTAGAAAAAGGAATCCCGGGCTTCACAATTGTCATTTCTCCGTTATGGATTCAAGAATAGATTAGTGAGCCAGGACTCCAGCCACAATGTGCAAGCAAGGTCACCCTTTTCACAGCTTCCCTGATTACTAATTTTGTGCTAAATTAGACTGTCTTTCATGTCCTGTGGACCGTAAAGGTCACGACTTCGAGGACACATCAATCTGTCGTCCCTCAAGGAGTGTAGTATCCACTTGTGGAAGTTGATGGTCTGGTTTAAGAAAGAAATCTCTGAAATATGGCAGCTTTTACTTCCAGCTATTTTTGTAGGTAACTGTCCAATGGATTATTAAATTTTCCAGACCTCTTATGCCATTTCAAGATGGTGCATAATGTGGAATAATGTACACCCCATCAAAGAAGGGACACATCTCTGCACGGTCTGTTGATGATTGACCTTTGGAATTAAGGCTTTCTGACCAAATGGTGAATTGACATTTTTGAGATTACACCATAATTTCACGTAGTGATAAACTGCAATTTATATATGTATATGCATGCAAATCCATGAAATCAGAATTCAGATTTGACATTCAGAATAGCAAATCAAAAAACATCACACTTAGGAAGTGTCTTTCTATTTGAAGGGCAGTCACTAGTGTTAGCATGTGTGGTGTGTAGTTGACGTGTTGCATGTAGCTAGCATTCATCCTTGATATAATATACCATTATGCTGAAAACCTCCTTAAAAATAACCAGTGAGGAAACCTTGAAATGGAAATATTTTTCTCTTCTTGACTTTTCTCTTATGCTTAAAAAGTTTTTTTGTTATTTCCTTCTTCCTTCACAGCATGACCCTTGGATCCATGCAAGTCTGAGTCCTCGGAACAGCACTGGGAGCACGCTGGACAGTGATAGCTGGGAGTCTTCCCGCTCTTCTGACTCCCACGTTCTACACTATGGCAAAAAAATAAAATGCATGGTAGACAAAGAAGTGATGAAGCGGGGGAAGTCTGACAGCCTGTTGCTGGAGCGGCCAAATTTCACCAATACCTTGTTCGAGAGTCCAGAGAAAACAAAATCGGAGAAAGTGAAGAAGAAGAAGATTTCTTTGAAGAAATTGAGTCTTGATGGGGTGAGGAAGAAGAAGAGTTCTGAAAGTGTGAAGAGGATCAATTTGGAAAATGGTAGGAAGACCATGTCCCAGCCACTAGCTGAGATCACTAGACCAATAGAGGTCCGACAGATGATTGAAAAGGTGCCACAGAGTGAGACTGAGTCAGAGGAGGAGACACTTAATAAATCTCATGAAACTAAAGACATCAGCAAACAGACTTTGCTGCTGGAAGAGTTTGAAAGAGAGGCTGCAGATGCAGAAAGATCTTTGGTCATTGAGCAGTTCAAAGGACTGCAGGAAGATCAGGAAGAAAAGCACGAAGCAAGTGAAAAGAAGGAAGAACGGAAGGAAGGGGAAAATGAGAAGCAAGTGGAGAAGTGCAGCGAAGATCTGGAAGCAAGTGTAACAGATGAAATCACAGTGGGCTCAGGTAAGTTTATTAAGGAAATGTTAATGTGAATTTTCAAGAAATATAGTCGAGCTCCAGGCAGCTTCAGCATAAGACAATACAATCCTAGCAAAAGAATCATAAAAGGAGAAGTCTTCCAACAGTTTTCTCTTGAGTTCAGATATCTAAAATATCAGTGATTCTATTAATGTCATTTTTAAATAAATTGAAAACCAATATAAGGAGATACTGAAGAAACGAGAGTTGCTTTCCTTGAATCTCAATCTCCCCATAACCCCCTCTGCTTAAGTAGGTCAAAATCAATGTCATTTTGATATAGCAAATAAAGGAGACATTGTTTGTACTGACAGGAGCATCACTGACCTGAAGGAAAATATTTAAGGTAAGGGGCAAAAGAAGCAGAGGTAAGATGAAAACTTCTTACTCTGAATGGCCTATGATGCATTTAGTGAGTGATGCAGACATCTTGACATTGTATAAGTTCCCCCTGTTCTGTTTACTGAGGATTGTGCGGCAGCTCCTTTCCCTTTCTTTCATTTACTTTCACTCCAGGACTGTTAAAATGGTCAATTATTTTTTTTTTTGCCTCCTCTTAACACTCTGGCACAAGCCTCCCTGTCTTTTCCCGACTCACTGAAATAGTGTGTACCTCTATGACTTATTCTTGGATTTGTGAATATCAATGAATGATTCCTGCATTTTGAAAAGGTGAAGCTAAATTCTCTCCTTGAACTATAGTGATCCAAGTCATAAATGTGTGCTCACAGTGCTACGTGTATGGGTACTATGTGGTTAATTTTTATGGGGGTTATGGTCAATTGCAAACAGATGCCTTACTAACCAGCAACCAATATCTATGCTACTGCATCTCCATCTTGCACAGGGACCCTCAATGCCTATTTTCTGCTCACTGCCCTCCACCACCGCTCATGGCACTGTACAGTGAGGGTGGAGACAGGTGAGCGAAATGGAGCAAGTGAAGGGTCCGAAACAGTTAATGATGCAGTCAATAGGGCACTAGGATATTGGGAGTGGGACAATAAGCATGTCAGAAAACATATCACCATTCCTTTTGGTGTCACTGGAAAAATCAGTCCTTTCTTATTGCTCAATATAAAATAGCTTATTCTTTACTTGCTATCTCAGTATACTGTTCTGGAAAACCATCTGGCACGCTTTCAATGGATTCATCCATTACAGCATTTGAGCTAGCTCAGTTTACCTAAATCTGTATATAGATTGAAGTCCTTCATGATTACTGTGTTCCCATTTTTTCTGATTTATACTCTATCCTACATGGTTACTATTGTTTGTGACCTATAAACAACTCAGCAATGTTTGCTGCCCTTGATATTTTTAGCTCCACCCAAAACTGAATCTTCATCTTGATCTTTGATTTTTTTTTAATACAGTACTAATCTCATTCTTTATTAATAGCATTATGCCACCATATTTTCCTGTTTGTCAATCTTACCTGAATGTCAAATGTCAGTTCCCAAGCCTTAGTCACTCTGCAGCCGTGACTCCATAATGGCAAAATACTAATTCATCAACCTTGTTGCAAATGTTGTGTTCTTTTTAAAATTATTTTTGCAGCCTGTAGCTTTGTCTGACTTTGTTTCCTGTTTCCCTCTGGTACTTTGCTCTCTTATGTTGGCTTTGATGCAAGTTTGCCTTCAACTGGGTATTCTGACCAGATGTGACAAATCTTATAAAAACTTTTGTAACAGGAGAGATGTTGTGGAGATATGGATATCATTGGTATTGAAGAATCCAACTGACACTTTGTACTTAAGTTAGTTGTACTAACATTAAATTCTTCAGGCACATGAGTGGGTTAATGGTAAACTAATATTTAACAACAGAGGAGCATGCTTCAAATGATCGGAGGTAAAATGAAATGAGATTTTTATATCATCACCGGCATATGCTATAATAGTGATGATATGATGAACATGTCTCTTAAAAATATACTGACCGTAAGATGTAATACTACTAACTTTGCTCTTTAATTTACCACATCTTCCCTCACATGATCCCTCGCCCCTTACTATTTAATTTATAGCCTTCTCAACTGCCCTAGCTACAAAGCTCATCAGAGTACTAATCCCAGCATGGTCATGAAAAGACTCTCCCAATCGCTACAGCTCTGACTTACGCACCCCACTTCCCCTCCACCTCTTCCCCCCCCCCCCCCCCCCCCCCCTCCAGTCTGGTCTCACTCTCTCTTCCTGCCTTACTCAGGAGACATCTTATCAACCTTGATCTTCATTATCACAATTTAAAAATTTCTGTTATAGCTTTAATTGTAATTTCCCTACCTGTCATTTGCTGTGGTTCAGATAATGATCTGGAGATTCTTACCTTTTTTTGAAATAATGCTTTTTAAACTTGGCTCCTAACTGCACAAGCTGTTCAACCAGATCCTCTTTCACAATCTTATTTATGTCCTTAATATATATTTCTGGACTGTAACAACTGGACTTTTCCCATTCCTCAACACATTCCTCCTTTTGTCCAGAGCAGATGCTTTAAAGCCTAGTACTGGGCATGCAATACAGCTTTTTGAACTCTGTTTCTGCTGCACTAAGAGGTATCTAATTATCGTATCTACGAATTATGTTGCTCCCACTAGTTTTATTGACTCCCCCACTTTTACGTGGTTTCCTGCACTGTGGTGCCATGGTAACTTCACTCATTCATCTTTTGCATCATGTTCTTCCACACAGGCTGTATCAACCCTGTACCTGTTGGAAAATTGCAAGGGCTGAGGCTCCCCAAACGTTGGGAGTGTTCTTCACTGACATACCTGTCTTTCACATCCTGAAATGTGAACCAAAGAAGGTGACTCTATCCCCTCTAAGGAAAAAAAAATCTACGTAATTTGTTCACCCCTCTCTGTTGTAGTCTTGGCCTCTGACTCAATGATACTGAGTCAATGTTCCTCCAGCCATATACATGTAATGCAGATGTGGTTGCATTGGATCATGCATGTTTCTGAACACTCACATTCTATAGTCACCACACATTACTTGGTTGGCCGTATTTATAGCATTTAATAAGTCAATAACTTTCACTAATTAAATGTTAATGAACGTTCCTGGTCCTGCCTGTGCTTATATTTGTCAAAGTGAATGCTTAAAATTCACTGACTAGAGGGAACACTCAACAGCAAATCTTTACTACTACTAGCAGTAAGCTCTACTTACTGCTAATAAGACATAGCAATTTCTAAAGTTGCCTGCAATATGAAAGGAAGATGAATCCGATAAATATTTGCCAAATTTCTAAAGATGTCATACTCTGAATTTTCTAAGACCTTGGGTGTACCTGGGAGCCATTGATTGGATTGCAGTGGGTCAGTTCAGATCGGTTCTCTGTCCCCTACCAACCCACTCCAAGAATGAATTATCTTGCTTTAAAAAGCACAAATTTCTCACCATCCATCATGTGTGCACTCTGGCAAGTGTGCAAGGATGGCCAATTGATAATGAAGGATGAGTTATTTGTTAACCACACTATATTATAGTTTCAAACTATTGAACCATTGCTCATACTGTGTATTTTATTTCCTACTATTTGAAGGATGTCAGTGAGTTAGAATTGATCTTGAACAGTGGAGTGGAATGGGAAATAACACATAGCTCATTCCTCTTACACTCTGCCCAACTGGTTCTGATCCCTCATCCAAGTGGCCAGTTTTTTTCTAATTCTGACAACTTATGCAGTGAATGTAATCAAGCTGGAGCCTTGGCATGCTCACTGGATCATAGACAAAAGCAAAGGGCATTTTTTATTTAACTGACCCTGTCCCTCCAACCCCAAAAAGAACACTTTGCCCCACTTTTTGATGAGTGATTAAACAAGTTGGATAAAATATCACATGAAACAAACAGAATGCTGGAAAAACACAAGTCTGCCAAAATCTCTAGGGACAGTGGCAGATTTAATGTTTTGAGTCTAATATGTCTTCAGAATTTCTCTTTCTGTCTATGCTGCCAGACGTACTGAGTTTCTCCAAAACTTTGTTTCAGATTTCCAGCATTGGTTGTATTTCTGTTTCATTTGGTAGATCTCTATATGCTACTTTTCAGACAAACACACGGAATCAGTGTGGATTTCACCAAAGTCCCCCGTACCCCGCCCCCCACAACCCCAGATCCAACCTTCCAACTTTGCATCACCCTCTAGAACTGACCTACCTATCCATCTTTCTTCCCACCTATCCACTCCATCCTCCTCACCAACCTATCGCTATCACCCCCTCCCCGACCTTCATCTATCTATTGCATTCCCAGCTACCTTCCTCTGACCCATCCCATTTATCTCTGTCCCCTTGCCCCCCTTCCCCCAATTCCTGATTAAGAACTTATGCTTGAAATGTTGACTCTGCTGCTCCTCTGCTGCCTGACCAGCTGTGCTTTTCCAGCACCACACTCTTCGAAGCAGAGAGTTATTCCCATTGTGTCAAACAATAGTTATCTCTAGCTCAACATCTTTCCTTTCAAAAAAAAATTGGTCAATATTATATTGCAATTTTTGGGAACATGCAAATTAGCTGTACACAAGTGAGGGCTTGGTGTTGTTCTTGGATATGTGATTTGAAGAATGCAAACCTGCTTTACTCTCCAAAATAAGTGTCTGTTCATTACTAACACTTGGTCCCAATGTGGTCGATGGTGAGCTCAGTGCTTCTGGAACAAGAATTCCTCCATTTCGAGACAGATTGAAAACGTTTGTTGGGAAAGGGGAATCAGGAATATAGGATCAAATTGTAAGGATGGAACGAAGTTGAGATCTGATTTGAATAGAAGAAGGGCTGAATGGGTACTTCCTTTTCTGCAAAGTTTGGAAATTTTCTTCATTTGAAGCAAGTGTCCTCCAGAGTGAGATGACTAATTTGATGTCTCATTTATCTTGCAGGTCCTCCACCTAACACAGACATAGTCACCACAGAAAACCTCAAGATTGAAGGTAAACTTACTAATGGACCTTCTGATAATGAGACTAGATAGACCATATTTCTTTCTCTCTTACCAATACTACAATGATTGCTTTTCAGTTCTATTCCATCATTCTTTCTAAGCTTTCAATGCTCTTCTCATTCATTCTTCACACTGTATCCTAGCCCTTAAGGTTTTGTTTTTGGTATCTTGTGAAAGTTTGAACTCTTCCCCTTCAGCTTTAAAGAACCCAAATAATATGTTGAATAACTTCATCCCTTCTCTTTACCTGTACTCTATTTGAACCTTGGCATTGTAGTGTGACTCTTCCCTTGGCTTTGTCAGCTTCTTTGGAGAACTTGCTTGCACTGCATACTCCAATGGTTTCCATTACTGGAGGAATCCTGTATGCCTGAGGCCATTTGTCACTTCTCTTACCCCCCAACATCACCCCAACCCCTAGCCTGTAGCCACTGACCTATACGGGCTTCTGATGAATATACAATTTTAAACTTCTGACCTTTATTTATTCGTGAAACATTTGGTGTCTCTAACGCCATGCTTCCTTATCTCAGCAAGCTCCTCCAGTGATACCACCCCCTGATCCATCTCCGTGCTTTTCTAGATTTTCATATTTACCGATCCTCAAAACCATCACTGCACTATTATCGGCTATGCCTTCAGTTGCTTGGGCCCTGATATCTTAAGGTATTGCTAGAGACAAGGAATTAATAGATAGAAAGTTGTGCAAAGCTTGGTCAGAGCATTCTAGGAATATGAGATACAGTTCTGGTTATTTTATATTAAGAATATAGGATCACTGAAAATATGCAAAGAAGACTTGCATGAAAACACCAGAATGCACCAATATTTTCTCAATGCGATAAATGCCATCCTTGTTGATGAAGCTCACATCCAAAGAAATAAGATCTACATTATTCTCCAGATTTATGAACCTCCAGATTTAAAGGGTAGATGCAGGTAAGAAATTATCACCTTGAGGATTTTAGAACCAGCTGGTACTAAATTAAAATTAAAAATGAGGAGGATGCCATATAGGACCAAGATGAAAAGAAATTTTATTTTACTTTAACCCTTTATGCCACAGATAATAAAAAATTATGCAGATAATATGGATAAAAAAAACTGAAGTATTCGATCAGCTTTGTTTGTATTAAATAGTGGGGCAGATTTTACAGGCTTAATGGCTTACTCTTGTTCATATTTTCCTCACTGCTTTTAATGATGTGAATTTATGCTGATTGGTTCCTTTGCTTCTGTATTCCTACTTTCTACATTACGTGTGACCTCACTTTTGTTGCAAACATAGTAACTCTCACTTAGCTAGATTGAAATTCAGCTGCCAGTTTGTTAATTACCTTTGTAATTTTCTGCAGTCCTTGGTATTGACTATTGTCATCGTCCGATCGAATGATAAGTCTGGTTGAGTATTGAATATCTGATGTGTTGACCATTTGGCTTCTTTCAGATGATGACTCATGGGACCTGATTACCTGCTTCTGTATGAAGCCTTTTGCTGGTAGGCCAATGATTGAATGCAACGAGTGTGGGACCTGGATTCATCTCTCATGTGCGAAGATCAGGAAATCGAATGTTCCCGAGGTTTTCATCTGCCAGAAGTGTAAGGACTCAAAGCAGGACATTAGGAGGTCCAATCGAGCACGAACCGGGCCCAAGAAACGTTTCAGCGAATGACTAATCAGAGACCTGATGGTTCTGACAAGTCATAGAGACAATCATGCACAATGGGAAAAGGAAAAGGTGTATTGAGAACTTTGTGGGACCAACTCTGCCCTGTCTGGTCAGGCATTGATCATTTGCCATCTTGAAAAAAAACTCAAAGGTGCAGGATTCACCGTATGTTGAATGTGTATATAATCCAAGTCCTGGAGTGCTCAGCCTCTTCTCAGTCATCCAATCTCTCTGCAATTTTTCTTTTGGCAGTTATTCCATTGAAGTCTGCAACCTAGAGACTGGACCAAAACAGTTCCCTATTCTGCACTCTCCTATTTAAAGTAGATCTGTGATTATGAAGCAGGACTTCTAAGTCAAGAGATGGCAGGAAATACCATGGATTATCTGTTACGATTAGTGTTGACTATGCCCATTGTCATTGGAACAAGGGGCAATGTGAATTTTTGGTACTTTGCAGAGGACTGCCAGTTGAATGAGGTTGTGTACTTGTACTGGGGAGGAGCAGGGTTGGAGGACTAAGACATGGCCTCTCTGTCATAGCAATGCAATTTGATTTTGTATGTCAAGCATAAACATAGTAGAGGGGCCTCTTCTCAACTTTTGGTTAAAGCACCTTAATGAGAAATTAAGGTGATCACATGAGTAGGCTGAGGCCTTGAGTTTGAGAAGTCGCTATGCAAAATTCTAGGTGTTGGGTTCCATTAATATCTCCTGCCAACTTTTTAGAAAAGTGTTATTCAACAGAACAGTTTGTTCTTATTCTGTTTCATATTCAAAAAAAGTGCAATTATGATTGGATATTTGTTTCCCATTAACAAAGGTTAATTTCTGTTAGTTAATCAGGAATTGATTCTGATACCTTTTGGATTCTAGGCGGCTGTTTGTGGAGGCTTCCATCTCAAGGTTCCTCTCTTTCTCCACCACCCCCCCCCCCCCCCCCTCCCCCAATTCCCAATTGTCAAAAACAAAGGGAGCAGTATTGAGCCATGCTGGCATATTTGATTCTTAGCATCACTAGTTTGGTGGCAGGAGGAGTCAGCCAGGGTACCCAACTCTTTTAAAACAAAAAGAAATTCCCATTGTGGATGGCAGACGAAAGCTGTATGTTAGTCCCTCTGCAGTGGTAAGTCTGTTCCTGCTTGGGGTGTAGATTCTTATTTTGCCACTGGTGTGGACTATCTAAGGGTCTAACATTGCAGTCAGGCATGAGTTAGTGTCTGGATCAGTGGTCCCAGCCCACAACATTTGTTGAGCTCTTGGTAATGTAATGAGACACAGACCTTGGAGTTCACACCACAAACCTTGATCAGTATAGTTCAGTTACAAGCTGCCTTAATAACAAACACGTAAAGCAATCTCCATCTTTCTTCACACCTCTAACAGTGAACTAATACAAAATATCCAAGGCCACGTGAACACCATTAACACCCACACCAGTTAGAGATTCCATCTTTCCAAACTTCAGTCATTGCTGTACAAAGCACTTTAAGCTGCATAACACAGTACAGTTGGGTACGGGTCCCTCACTGGATTGGCAAATTTTTAAAACTGTTAATGCAGCTCTGTCTCTTTTGAAGGTACTAACTGTTTACGCTGGAGACTTTCTTTCATGCATAAGTGTAACAGGCATTTTATTGTAGACCAAAAACATGCAATGCTCAACACCTGAGGGACCAACATCGACCAGTTGTTGAGATTGACTACTGGATACTGACCCTTTACTCATCCAGTGTGCTGAATTTTGGAAGTGTTTTCTGTAGTGTGCAGACTGCAGTGAGCAGGGAAGTTTCACCCTTGGAAACTGATTGTTTTAGCGTGACTGCTGGAATTCTATCCTTGTCATATTTTGATTTAAGATGTCTTTGTTTTTGGGTATCGGGTTATCTGCAAAGCTCTGTTGCACAAATTACAGAGTTGGAACTTTGGAATTTTGCCTACTAATGAATCCCATAAAACTAAATGATTTAGTTGGAATTATTTTGGTTTTAGTGTAGCCAGGAGAGAATAGCTGAGAAAGTTTCAGATATTTCTGGGTAAAAATCAGGGATGAGGAATTAGTTTGACCTAACAGATTTTTTTAATGAAGTTTTCTGTTTTTAGAAACTTTTTTTCTTTTAAAAGGGATGGTCAGAGTGAAGGGATTTTCCTAAGGTGAGTTGATAGCACTCAATCCAGTGAGACTCTTAGCCTGTGCTGAGGTGGTTAATTTCTTATTCTCGTTAGGTAATGGGTGCAGAATTGATTTTTGGTGCCCCGAGTTAACACTGGCCCCTGCCCCAACACCACCACCCTCCCACAACCATCCCAGTAACCCCTTCCCTCAAGGCTGCACTTGTGCCATTTTCTCCCCATGAAGGGGAGGAGTGGAAGTGTAATGAGATGGGTGGGGAAGAACAGGAGTCCAGGTGAAAAACTGAACAACACAGGTGGAGTAGTTAGAAGCTGGGATTTGGATGTAGTCACTATCCCTTTATTAGAGACATGGATGTTTTTTAAACTATAAAAAGATTACACCCAGGTCATGGTATTTGGCCCAGTGCCAAAATTTGCCATATATTCTGTTTGTAAATAGACCAGAAATTAATCTGTAAATAATCCTGGTTAAGAAGCAATGGAAGATAGGATGGGATGCTGGCATTGAGGTTACTTGGGATATGGTGTAAATTGCACTAAACCTTTCACCATGAAAATCAACTGAAGGGGTCAGCCCTCAAACTTGTGTTATTTTGTACAAATGTAAGATAATCGAAACCTGCATTTATAAAGTGCAGGCTATGTTTAAGATGTACCTGCTCATTCCTTAAGACCAGTTTTCTGTGGGAATGATTTGTATTTTCTGTAAGTATCACTTTTTGAATTGTTTTGATGCAGTTGGTAAGGGAATAGGAGAGCAGGGAATAACTTTAAAATGTCCCTCTGCCTCCTTTCAGTGCAGGCATCACAGCCGAGTCTTGAGCATGGGCATTAAGCTTATGCCCTTATAATTGTTAGGCAACAATTTACCACTGCATCACCACATTGACTGGTTTTCTACTCCTGGCAGGTAAAATAAAATCTACGTTGAATATACATCTTGGAAACTGGGTGTTAATATTTAGTCCCTGGGAGTGATTTATGATGTTAGATTTGGACAGGCATAGCCAGAACCTACTATCCATCTTGCCATGCAATTGTTGGGTTTATCACAAACAAATTTCTGCTTGTGCAGTGGTGCTGAGAATATGATGTATTCTTACGATGGAAACAAAGAAACTGTTCCTGGTTGGAGAATCTAAGGAGGCGTTATCTTGGCAAGAGTGCTAGGCTGTTAAATGGCACAGTGAGGAAGCACTTTGAGGTAAGGACAGTGGGACTCTGGAACTTTCCCTCACAATGTTACTGGGGTCAAGACTCTGGTTGATAGCAGATCATTTGTTGGGTATGTATATCGAGGGTTAAAGTGGATACATTAGAGATACCGATCAGCCGTGACCTAATTGAGTGGTGGAACAGGTTCTGGGGCTGAATGGCTTCCTGTTCTGGTGGACCACACAAGGCTCTGTTACCTCTCCCTCCTGCCGTCAGGACAAATCAAGTTTGGAAATTTGGGAATCGTGGATCTATTTTAGTCCCAAGTCCATGAATACAGGTATCCAGCACCTTTCAAATCCCTTGTGCTTGAAACAGCTCACCTGAGCATAACTGATGGGTCAAATATTGGATTCTTCTGCTTTTTATTGATCAGTGTTTTGTCAGTTGGCAAAACTTGCAACATCCTCCATTTTATTATGTTAAATTCAAATTTCCTGATTTGATTTCACCTATTTTATATCTGACCTAGTCTCCTTAGGAACTGTTTCTAATGGCCTGACTGTCACCCTAAAATTATGCTTCCTGGTTCTGGATTTTCCCACTGGATGGAATGGTTTCTCTGTGTCTATCTTTTTTGAGTTGTTTATTACTTTAAACATGTCAATTCAACTAACACAGCCTTCTAAATGTGAAAATGTACAAAAATGTAAGAAATCTAAGGAGGATGCCATTCGTCCCCTAAAGCGGGTCTTTCTAATGTAAAGTTTGCTGCAGTTGCCAGCTGAGGTTTTTGGGATATTGCAGCTGCCACTTGATCTCTGGCCAAGATATAGCAACTGTCTTCTCTCGGTTCTCACTGAGGGGTCCACACCCACGTTCAAACATCAAAAATAAGGTCATGGAGGGACATAGTTTGGGAAATGCTGTTGATCTGGATGAAGTCTTGTTTCCTACTCAATTCTCTTATCCCTTAATTCCCTTTTATGTCTGAAAAACCTATTGGTCTCTATCTTGAACATATGCATTGGCATTGAACATCCACATTGTGAAGTCCAAGGATTTTCAATGTTCTGTAACAAGAGCTTTGAAGCCAATTGATTTAGTTTTTAATTGTAATCATTTTGAAATGTACAGTTGTACAGCACAAAAGGCCACTCAACCCATCATGCCTGTGCTAGCCACTAAGGAACTGTCCAATCCACACCCTTTCAGCTCCTATAACCTACCAGTTACAATACCATATACGTATCCAATAGTCGTATTTTAAAATGTAATGAGAGTTTTCACCACTACTACCTTCTCAGGGAGTGAGGTCCAGAAATCCTCCATCCTCTAGTGAAAACACTTCCTCTCAATTCCTCATTCTTTCCTCTGCCAATTACGTTGGAATCATGCCCCCTGTTTATTGATCTTTTCACTGAGAGAAATGAATCTTTTCTGTCCACTCTACACCACTCATTTTATACATTGCAAATTAGTCTTCAATCAGCTTCCTCTATTCCAAAGACAACCCCAACCTAGCCAATCTTGCCTTATTGCTAAAATTCTCCATTCCAGGCAACTTGTTTAAATGCAGGCATTTGGCATTTTTTCTAAACATCTGAGCTGACTGTATCTTGGTAATACAATAATCCAAGGCACAATTGGGCGGCACGGTGGCACAGTGGTTAGCACTGCTGCCTCACAGCGCCAGAGACCCGGGTTCAATTCCCTCCTCAGGCGACTGACTGTGGAGTTTGCACATTCTCCCCGTGTCTGCGTGGGTTTCCTCCAGGTGCTCCGGTTTCCTCCCACAGTCCAAAAGATGTGCAGGTTAGGTGAATTGGCCATGCTAAATTGCCCGTAGTGTTAGGTAAGGGGTAAATGTAGGGGTATGGGTGGGTTGCGGGTCGGTGTGGACTTGTTGGGCCGAAGGGCCTGTTTCCACACTGTAAGTAATCTAATCTAATCTAAACACAAGGAAATAGAATAATGAATCTTTGAAGTGTTATCATCCTGTCAATTAGCAGTGCAGGAAGGACAAGTGACTTCATATTGGTTTCCATTTTGAAAAAAAAATTCATGGCGTCAGATTTGGCCAATAGATGGCTCTCTCTCCCCAGTCAGCAAATAGGAGCTTCATTGACACACTCTGGGGCCTTTAGGTATGAGATCCAGGCTGCTGCACCAGGAGATGTTAAACCAGGGCTGCATTTTCTGCCTGGATGTAAAGGATCTTTCAATCGCTATCTGGTGTCTTAGTCAGTATTTATCTCTTGATTAATTGTTAAACTGATTATCTGGTTGTTTATGACATTGCTGTTTGAGACGTAATATGTGCTGCTACATTTCTTAAGTTGCATCAATGACTACACTTTACCAGTTCTTCATTAGCTGTAAAGCACTTTAGAAGATTGTAATGTTAGGTGTTGTATAAATTAGAGATTTTTTTTCCTCCTAGGCATGCGATTATTGGTGCCAGTCCTTCCTTAAGCTTTTTTATTACTTTTGTTGCCAATCATGTAATTACTTGAAAACACAAAGAAACTGCTGGAAAAACTTGTTGGGTCTGGCAGCATCTGGAGAGAGAAAGAGAGTTAACAATGAGTCCTGTTAATGAAGTGAAGAAGGGTGACGACTCAAAGTTAACTCTGTCACACTCTTCACTGGTGCCAGATCGGCTGAGTTTCTGCACCAATTTGTTTTAGTGTGTTTCGGATTTCCAGCAACCGCAGTTTGTTTTATTAATGTGCAATTACTTAGGCTCACCATATTAAGGTAGATTTGAGACTGGTTCAGCTTCTCAGTTCCTGCCTGAAATAAATTGTAGATTTCTCCCTAGTAATGCTCTGGAAATGAGCCCCAGAAGCTTCCATTTGCTCAATCCTGACTTTGTCACCTCTAGACTGTGCTATTCCATATTCTACCTTCCCTATACAAGCCTTTACTTGTGTGACTGACAGCCAATGTTAGCAGTGGTTTTAGTTTAAAATTCTTCAGCTGATTATTTTTGGCGAGGCACCTGTTTTGTCATGTGTTATGGAGGACTGCTTTCTGCAAGCTTCAGTGAACATTCTGGTGCTATCTTAGCAATGGTGCCCCTCTCATCTGACATTTGTTGGAGTCTATCATTACACTGTATCTTGGAGATCTCCCACTGCCTGGATACCCTGGGATAGATCAGAATGTCTGTCACCAGTGCCATCTTGAAACAATACCATTGTACTCCTGGATTGTAGTTCTGCTATTGTCTCCGAATGCTCCTTGATATTTGCTGCTAAGCATGGCAGTGTACAGAAATCTAGCTTTCCACTTTGTGGAAAGGTTTCTGAAGGCCCTTGTGGATGGGGCAGTGCAGTTGAGAGATGTCCTGCTACCACGGTTGCCAGCTGGTTCAGTTCAGTCTCAGCCAACTGGAGAATGAACAGCAGTGTAGGAAAATGGGTAAGGGTAAGTGCCTCTCCTATGCTACCTTATACTCTCTCTACCTTTGCAACTTCACACACCTCCCACCACTTTTACCATCTAGTGAATTATAGTGCAAACTGGAGGAACAACATCTCCTCATTAAACTAGACATTTTACAGCCTTCTGGACTTATTGAGTTTGGTGCCTTCAACTTGTGAACATGTCTTCCCCACCACCCCCTCCATCACATCTACTATCCTTTCAAGTCTGGCAGGAGACTCACCATTTTTCTGCTGTTCTCACATTCCAATCACTTTAAGCTAGACTAACAACATCTTTTCTTCATCAGCAGCCTACACCCACTACCCCCAGAACTGCTCTTTCCACCTCCCCCAACCCAAACTACAGCATGAATACTCTCCAATCCACACTTCAGCTCTGAAGAGCCATCTAGACTCGAAACATTAGCTTTCCCTCTTTCCATGGATGCTGTCTCACCTACTATGATCTCCAGCATTTGTTGTCTTCAGTCATGCTTGAAACATTAACTGTGTTTCTCTTTTTGCAGTTGCTGAACCTGCTGAGTTTCTTAAGTATTCTCTCTTTTGTGTCTTTGTAGATTTTGCAAGGAGCTGTCCCTCTACCCCAAGGCCCTTTCTCCCTCTTTTGTGTTGCTGCAGCTTGCTAACCTTTTCAGTAGCAATTGCAGCAGTGAATGAGTTAATGATTTTGGAGGATCAGTGACCCAACCCAAGGCCTGGAATATAGTGGTAAGTCTTTGGGTTTCCTCTGGGAATTGGAGGTTTCCCACTTTCATTTTCAGTGTCCAGCAACCACAGTATTTCACAGGAGGAAAGAAGGATCTGTTTGTTAGGAGGGGTTCTCACACCTACATGATCCTTGACCTGAGCACCTTGAAGCAGTTGTTCAGGGGCAGGCAGTGGAGTTCTGCCAACCCACCTAGCTCTTGTAGAAGGAGAGGTTCTAAGCCACATCCTGGCTGAGGATCAGCTTCTTGTTGAGAGTGTTAATGATAACCCCAACAGGAGTATAGGGCCTAGACCAGTTTAAGCGGCTCCTTTCAGCTGATAAGGGACAGCCGGCAATGTTCACAGCCACTGAAACTTGAAGGAATTGTTTTGGGCTGCTTTAGAAAGATTGAGAGAAGAGGCCTGGGCTCTGGCTGTGTAGCTAAGTCACCATCCAGCTCCTGGCGACTGTCCCACTGAGTCATTGGTATGCGTAGGCAGCTCCTGGCTACTCCCCACAGTGGACAGATGAGGAATTTATTTTTACTGTTGTGAATCTGTGGAATCTTTTACCAAGTAAGGTTGTCAAGGCTTAGTCATTAAGCATACTCAAGGCAGTGAAAGATCCAGAGTTATTGGAAAAAGAGAAGAAACTGGAATTAAGGATTGTCCGATCAGTGATCTCAATGAATAGCGAAGCAGACTTGATGGGCTGAATGGTCTACTTTTGATCTTGTGGTCACGTTGGTATGGGCCTGGAGTGATGTGGACGCCACATTGGGTCAGGATGGCAAATTTCATTCATTAAAAGGACATTAGTGAACTAGATGGGTTTTTCTGACCATTAATGTTACCGTTACTGAGGCAAGATTTTGGAGGGGGTTGGTCCACTAATTAGTCTACTTTAGTAAACAACACGTGAGACTGTTGTAGGGCTAATCTAGAATTTATATTTCGCAAAATTAAATCTATACAGCAAAAATATTTGTAAACAAAGTCACAAAATGGAAATTACAGTAAAACAAGTACTGTTGAAAGTCTGAATTGAAAATTGGATTCTTAAAAGGGAATAAACTAGCCATAGTTAATCAAGAAAGTTAACAATAGTATCAAATTGAAGGAAAATAAGTGTGGCAAAGATTTATGATATGTCTGAGGATTTGGAAAGTTTTAAAAACCAACAAAAGATAACAAAAAAAGAAGAAAATTAAACTTTGACAGTAAACTAGTAAGTAATATAAAACTAGACAGAAAAAGCTTCTTCAAATATACATAAAGGAAGATAGAGACCAAAGTCAACGTTGGCACATCAGATTGTGGCTGGAGAAAACATAATGTGAATCAGGAAATGGTACAGTAGTTGAATAAATAGTTTTGATTTTCAATTTTTCACAGTAGAAGACAGAAAATAGCATCGTCAAAACACAAATAACCAAGCTGCAAAAGGAGGTGAGGAAATCAGTAGATTAGCTATCACTAGAGAAAAGCACTAGGGAAACTAATGGAGCGAAAGACCAATAGGTCCATTGGACCTGATGGAATGCATCCAGGACATTAAAGGTAGTAGCTGTAGAGAGAGTGGATGCACTGTTAGTGTGTGTGTGTGTGTGTTTTAGAATTCTTAAACTTGGGAAAACACCAGAGGATCAGAAAACCATCAACATAATATCCTTGCTCAAAAAGGAGAGGAAAATAAATAGGTATGTGTCGGCCCATTAACTTAACTGTCACTGGAAAAATGTTAGATTCTCATAAAGGATGCAATAGCAGATCATTTAGAAATGCATGATACAATCAAGCAGAGTCAGCTTGGCCTCAAAAGGAGAAAATATGCCTGACAAGTCTATTAAATTTCTTTTGATAACATGCAGGAATGAGAATAAGGCATCGGTGCATATATTTGATTTCCAAAAGGCATTTTGATAAGGCACTGCATGTAAAACTACTAAATATGAGCCCATTGTATTGGTGGTAGTATATTACCATGGAGAGAGGATTGGCTGAGCAATAGAAAATGGATTAGGATAAGGAGACATTTCAAGATGGCAAAGTAAAATTGGGGTACCATAGGGATCACTGCTGGGACCACAATTATTTACAAGATATATTGATCACTTGGTTGAGGAAAATGAATGTGCTATAGCCAAGTTTGCAGATGACACAAAAATAGGTGGGAAGACAAGTGGTGAGGATGACAGGAGCCTATCGAGGGATAAAGTCAGGTTAAAGTGAGTGGGCAGTGGAATATAATGGGGAAACTGCAAGGTTATGCACTTTGGCAGGAAGAATAAAGGTGCTGAGTATTATTTAAATGGAGAAAGATTGCAGAAAGTTGTAGCACAGAGAAATTTGACAGTCTTCTTGTCTGAATCATAAAAAGCTAGTATATAAGTTCAGTGGGTAATATGAAAGGCAAATGGAATGTTGGCCTTTATTTCAAAGGGAATGGAGTAGAAAAATCTAAGTCTTGCTAATACTATGCAAGGTACAAGTTGGAGCACACCAGGAACGCTGAGCAGTTTTGGTCCCTTTATTGAAGGTGAGATATAATGACATTGGAGACAGTCCAGCGAAGGTTCAATAGGTTCACCTGCCTATGAAGGGAATAAATTAAATAGGGAGTTTGGGTACATTCATTGGAGTTTAGAAGAATTAGAAATGATTTTCTTGAAAAATAAAGTATTCCTGGTGAACTTGACATGGTAGATGCAGAGAGGATGTCTCCTCTTGGGTGAGATTAGGACCAGAGAGTATAACATCAGACTAAGATTTCACCAATTTGAGATAGTTGAGGATAATGAATCTAGTGAATTCTTTACTGTGGAGGACTGTGCAGGCTGGGTTGTTGGGTTCATTCAAGGCTGAAATAGGCATTTTTTCTTAAATTATTAAGGGAATCATGGGTTAGGGGAAAGGGTAGGAAAGTGTAGTGAAGGATTATCAAATTGATATGATCTCACTAGCAAATAAAATTGTATGGATTAAATGGCCACTTCTGCTGCTACGTCTTGTGGTCTAAAATGCTGAAAATACTCAACAGCATATGGCGACATCTGTGTTGAAAAGTAGAATTAATGTCTCACATCCATAATCTTCCATCAGGATTGAAATGATGTTACCCACCCTCCACCCAGCAGCCCCCCCCCCCCCCCCCCACATTTATCTTCATATAAGATCAACCTAATCTACACACCTCTCAATTTACAGCTGTTCATGTGCTTGTCCAGCAGTCACTTAAATGTCCCTAATATCTCTGACTCTACCACTGCTGGAAGTGCATTCCACACAGCCACCATCCTCTGTGTAAAGAACCTCCCTCTGACAGCTCCCCTATTCTTTCCTCCAATTACCTTAAAATGATGACCCATCATGACCACCCTGGAGAAAAGTTTCTGGCTACCTACTCTATTTATGCCTCTCATTACCTTGTACACCTCTACCAACTCATATCGCTTCCTTCTCCAGTGTCATTTGACCTCTCTTCA